>NW_016107525.1:2120806-2236114 GCF_001604975.1 Cebus imitator
AAGAAAAATAGCAATTCTAATATCCAAGATAAAGTAATTAAAGTCTGAAAATAAAATCTGCATTATTTCCAATGACAAAACATTATAATGAATAATTCCAAACTAATAAGGTGAGTTAGAAACCCTAATTATCAAATAAATGTCTGGCAGTATACTGGATGTGAATAAAATTTGCAGCTGCCAAATACTTAACATATCCCTATAGTACAAAACATGTAGTATTTTTTGTTTGTTTTTTTAAAAAAAGATAGGGTTTTACTCTGTCAGCCAGGCTGGAATACAGTGGTGTGATCATAGCTCACTGAAGCCTTGAACTACAGGCCTCAAGCAATCTTCCCGCCACAGCCTCCCAAGTAGCTAGGACTACAGATGTGTATCACTTGGCTAATTTTTTAAGTTTTTGTAGAGACAGGGTCTTCCTACGTTGCCTAGGCTGGTTTTGAATTGCCGAGCTAAAACAATCCTCCCAGCTCCCTCTCCCAAAGCACTGGAATTACAGCTGTGAGCCACCATGCCCAGCAACATAGTAACATTTTAAGGAACATAAAAGTCTCTGAAGAGATGAATTTTGAAAACATTATTTAAAAGTTTAAAAAAAATTATCTTGGGATGTCAGAATTCCAGATGACAATAATTTTTGATGTATACAATATTTTTTCCAAATTTGCCAATGATATATCCAGATTTTCCACAACAAACATTCATTTTATAATAAAATAACTTTACTAAAAAATAAAATGCTCAACAATAGTTTTGAAACATTATTTTCAGAGAAAAAGCTAACAATAAAAAAACCTTACACTTGTGTATAGATACCTACCTGGAGAATTAACGCAGGTCTTCTTCCCCAAAAACTAACCTTCACAGCTGAACTTTTCCTATTCCACCTAACAGAAGAAAAATAGTACCACGCCATCTTCCAAACAAAGGTGGTCAGATTGGACACCGCCACACATTGTCAACAGTGGAAACAGCATATGTGCAAAAGCACGTAGCATTTTATAGGCTAACCATTTTCACAGTTACTCATTATCCTGAATATAATCCTAAAAATAGATAGACCTAATATAATTATCCTTACTTTACATTGGAGGAAAAAGGTTCAGAGAAGTAAATTGACTTTCTTGATGTCAGGGCTAGAAAGTATAGAGCTGGGATTATAAATTGGTCTTCTGATTCCCAGCCTAGCAATAGATCCTACTCTCTATCAGTAGTTCATAGCTTCACCTCCAATAACACAGACTTAGGTTTTCTTTCCCTGTTATTCCTACTGCTTTTACACTTAGCAAATACTTCCATTTTAACAACCGTTTTATTAGACTGTTTCTTTACAAGCCCTACGCTCTATTATATCATAAGATTCCTGATGACAGTAATCATATCATTTCCTCTTTGTAACCCTAGAACAAGGGAAGGTATTCTGCACAAAGGAAGTGCTTAGTCACTGTTTTCTGAATGAGTAAAATGTAAATTCATACAGTACATTCTATACTCATCAAGCCTCAGAGCATTTTTCTTTATCAAATGTATTCATATATTAACAACGAATTACTTATTTTCCCTAGTCATTTCTACCACTATTCTACTTATTAACTATTCCTTATATTTAAAAATTACTGACCATTATTAATTTCATTTATATACCTTAACATCATTTACATTATATTCTTTCATCTTTAGGAGAGTGTAATATTAAGTCTAAATACATTAATCAAAGCTCTCAACATCCATTCATACAGCAATAATATTTAAGACTTTCGTGGCTGGTGGCTCATGCCTATAATCTCAGCACTTTGGGAAGCCAGAGTGGGCGATTTCTTGAGACCAGCTTGTGTGACACGGTGAAATCCAACTCTATAAAAAATACCAAAAGGAGCAGGGCGTGGTACCATGTACCTGTAGTCCCAGCCTCTTGGGAGACTGAGGTGGAAGGATCACCTGAACCCAGGAGGTCAAGGCTTGCAGTGAGCTGTAATCATGCCACTGCACCCCAGCCTGGGTGACAGAGTGTAATCCCCTCTCAAAAAAAAAAATAAGAAAAAAAGACTTCGTTCGTCTAAGTCCCTAAGGATACTAAGAGGAATGAAAGATGGTTCCCATCCAGGAAGATCTTACCTTCTGGGGAAAAGACAGACTTTTTACTTCTCAAAGAGTTAAGAACATGTGAAGAAACCAAGAGTAATGCCCATCTTACCTGCAACTTCCTCTTTGATGGCTCAAATAATCTTCCTTACGTATAATAACATTTGTCAGTGAGTGATAATGAGTACAACTGCAAGATCACCTTGCTAGTACAAACACCATATGTCCAAAAGTTAACTATGATAGTCCCCCCTTATCCATGGTTTCATTTTCTACAGTTTCAGTCACCCATGGTCAACTGCAGTCCAAAGATATTAAATGGAAAATTCCAGAAATAAATAATTCATAAATTTTAAATTGTGCACCATTCTGAGTAATGTGATACAATCTCTGTGTCCTGTTCCATCCTGCCTGGGACATAAATCATTCCTTTGTCCAGCATATTCACACTATGTATGCTACTCACCCATTAGTAACTTAGTAATTGTCTCAGTTATCAGATCAACTGTAGCGGTACCATTGTGCTAGAGTTCAAGTAACCCCATTTTATAAGTCCCCAATGCACAAGAGTAGTGATGCTGGCATACTGTTATTATTGTTCTACTTTATTACTATTACTGTTAGTCTCTTACTATGGCTAATTTACAAATCAAACTTTGTTGTAAATACACATATATATGAAAAAAACATAGTATTTATAGAGTTCGGTACTATCTGCAGTTTCACTGTGCATCTCGTATCCCCCTGTGGATAAGGCAGGGTGCCTTACTGTTAATTAGAAGTGGGGTGGGGGAGGGAACTATTGTATTGTTAATTACAAGCAAGTTCCATAAGATATACCTACATGCACACACACACAAAGTAGTTGCAGAGAGCACTAAGTAAATTAAGAATTGTGTTCCTGAGTCAGTGCGAGGAAGGGCTTATTTATATAGTATACTTCAGGTTCATTCTCACTAGAAAATGCTACAATGACATTAACCATTCTTTGTTAAAATGTATTGATACTGAAGGTTGTGTTAACTAGATTACCTGAATAGAGAATTGAATGGGTCAACTGCAGCACCACATAGCCAAGAGCTTGAATTTTCCCTGTCCTTTAGGATTTCTTTTAATCCAGTTGATGTTTCAGTTGAAATGGCATTATTGCCATTAGCTTTAGGGTGTAGGTAGATTTAAAATACAGCAGTTGCGGCATTGCAATTTGATGTATTCCCCCAAGGATCTGTTTCACATAATGATGCGACAATCCTAGTCTTCTGATTTTTATAACTTCACTAACAGCCTTAGTCTTTTAGCAGAAGACTTTCTTTCCATATTGCCAATGAAAAATGTATCATTAATACTAGTAATGACATCAAAATGGATAAAACCAATGTAAAAAAATCCAAGTGAAAATCTATTAATGCCTATTACATATTCAGAGGGAAAATCTTGTTTTAAATTATTTGGATGATTATTCCAGAAAAGTAGGTCTTAAAAAATCATGGAACTTACAGACCATATATATATATATATATATATATATATATATACACACACACACACACAGAGAGAGAGAGAGAGAGAGAGGGAGAATATATTATATTTAATAATGAAACCATTATTAAATTTAAAACTAAAATAGCACTGGCCTCAGGTTAGGGGAGACAAGGAATAGGTAAAAGAGTACACATACTTAAGGAATATGTGATTGTTTAGGCTGTAGATTTTGCATTTGGGTGGTGACGTCTGAAATACTGAATCATCATAAATAACTGATTAAATTAAGTCACCCTCAAATCAATAAGAGTGGGTTAAGAACAAAGGGACTGTGATTAGTTCAATTCTATTAATCTGAAATCAAAAAACAAAAGTGGAAGGATAGGGACAATGTAGCACCAGACACATAAAAATAAACATACTCTTACCATGATTGAACAATCATACTCCTTGGTATTTATCCAAATGAGTTTAAAACTTATATCCACACACACAGGAAAAACCTGAGCACAACTGTTATGATAGCTTTCTTCATAATTGTTAAAACTTAGAAGTAACCAAGATGTACTTTGGTAGGTGCTGGTACATCCACACAGTGGAATATTATTCAGCAATAAAAGAAATGAGATTTCAAGCCACTGTAAGACATGGAACAACCTTAAATGCTCGGTGAAAAAAGCCAGTCTGGAAAGATTTAGGCAAAACCATGAAGACAGGAAAATGACCAGTGCTTGTCAGGGGTTTGGAGGTAGGAAGGCAGGCATGAATAGGTAGGGCACAGAAGATTTTTAGGGCAGTGAAACTCATCTGGATGATACTAAAATGGTAGATACATGTCGCTATATACATGTCAAAACCCATAGAACTATACAACATCGAGAGTAAACTCTAATTTAAACTATGGATTTATTTAATAATGTACGAATATTGGGTTCTTCAGTTGTAACAAGTGTACCATACTAATGCAAGATGCTAATAATAAGGAAAGCTGGAAGGAAGAGAGGAGGTCAGGTATACACAGGAACTCTCTACTTTCCATGCAGTTTTCCAGTGAACCTAAAATGCTCTTTAAGAAGCAGTCTGTTAATTAAATCAATTAATAAGTAGAATATAGCACCAGTCACTTATGAGTGGCTAATTAAGCACAGGGGTTTTTAATATGTCACTAATTACCTGTATTAAAATCAATGTATGTAAAAGCAGGATTTAAAAGCAAAAGTATATGTGGCATATGTTGGTATATTGGCAATGTTGTCACAATAGCAGCAAAGTAAATGTGGTACTTCTCATAAAAATAAAAATGAAGAACCAATAATACTTGAATCTTGTTTTACCACCTTATGTGACAATGACTGAAAAATAATTTTTAAAAATCACTCCAAAACATTATAAAATAAACACGTACGTATAAACTTTTACACTGAATTTATAAAATACTAGCCTCTCCTGTTTCACGTATGAATAGGCAAATAAAATTAGAGGCTTGTTAACATGACAAGACAGCTGCACTTTATTTAAAATAATTAATCAACTGAATATATATGAGCATAAGATGTTGGCGTTAAGGGAAACTCCGGGCATTTAGCCTCCTCCAGATCTGGTCTTATGTGTAAAATAAAGAAACGTATTTTAAATGCATAAGTCAGATTAATAAATGCAAACGCTAAAACATCTTATGCTAACGAATAACTTCCAACATGTTTTGCAAGCAGCAATTTCCTTGCTCACCTAGGCAACTAAGATTCTGCCATATTTATGTGCTTCTCTCAAGTCCTGGCTCTCCACCATGCCATGCTGGCACAGAGTACTAAGTATAATTAATTTGTGGCAGGTCAGCTCCATTCACATGGCTTTTCCTCCTTCTATTAAGTTTATTTGGATTTCATGAAGATTGTGCCAGTAATCAGAAAAAAAGGGCAGCCGGGTAATTTCTTTTTAAATCATGCTACTGCAGCTGTCTTTTATATCTCATCATCATTGAGACATTTGAAAGGTGACTCGTTATTAGAAACCACTTGCACCTCCACTGCCATCAAGCTGTACCATAAGATCACAGGTGGGAGGGGGTCTCAAAAATTAAATTACATAAAATGGAGAGTTGTGTTACCTTGAGTTTAACTAAAAGCCATATATTTCAATGTGTCTGTGTCATCTCATAAAAACATTAAAACAAAAACAGTGGAACTTTCATTGAATATATATGACTGTAAAATGAACAAAGAAGGTCCCAAATTATTGACAGTCACTTCCTAACTCTTCCTCTCCATTCAATGCATATGGGAATTCATGCTTTTGTACAGTGCTTTATTAAAGTTTTACAGTATTTATAACCTTTCACTTAATGTACTATTTATAATCTTTCAAACATTAGTGTTTTTCTGTCACTACCATCAGAGGAGAAAAAAGATAATTCTAAACTACTAACGTATAGTAAATAAAATTAATAGAGAAAAATAAAAAGACTAAAGATATTTATAATATTTTCCTCAAAGGCCTATATTAAAAAGATTTAGTGATTATCAAGTTTGTATTGAGAGACATACTTCGGGGTTAACATTTTCTAATAATTATGTTGAAAAATATTAAAATAAGCACTTTCCAATAGATGTACCTAAAAAGTTCCTGCAATTTACTTCAGACAGCTCCAAGGAAGGTGTTAACAGAAGTAGTACATAACTTCATGCCCACCACCATGATGAAAGCCCGTGATACACCCCACAGACTGCCAGCTGTGCAAGAATTTAAAAAATGGTCACATTTAACATTAACCAGCAAGACTAGATCACCACCACTTTTCTCTGTATATTAATCTCCTTCTCACCACACAGCCATGAAGAGTTGCTTCATGAGCTGAAGCAACTACAAAGTAGATGGACGTAATGATGTAAGCAATGATATACCTTAAGAGATTAAAACAAATTACATTATGGTGGAACAGCTTAGATACAACAGAAGCTGTGACAACAGTTAACTACATAGCAGCTAAGAATTTGGTAGCTTCTTTTGAAAAATTTTCTTTGTGACAAGCAATTTGTGAAAGGTATCAATAGCATTCCATTCTGGAAACAGTGGCTACAGTCTCAAACTATTAAGCGGGGGTGGGGGGAAGGACTTTCCATATCCTGACGTGTAAGAATGAACCCGAAGAGACAAAGTATAAACTCCATCAACGTGACCAACTTTTTACACAGACACAGTAAAGATCAGTAGCCTAAAATATATAGTCTCTCTCTGGTTATAAAGAAGGCTGATTCTTTCTTCTAATTTTGATTTTTTTCATAATGATACTCTGATGATACAAACTTGGCATTCCAATATAAAAGATCAACAACGAGTGACTTTCAATACTTCCAAATATGTTTTCACATTCTGCCAAATTGTATAAACTTATAGCCTAAGTGAGATGTTCTCTAAAACAAATGGGAACAATTTAGCCTTAAGAAAAGCCCAATATCTAATTTTGCAAGAATTAGCCACTGATGGGATTGCATTTCATGAAAAGACTAAATGTCAATCTCACACTTGGTGCACTGCCCCACCTACTGATCCACATGAAAACAGAAGAAATTCATGACCAACATATTGACAGTTTGTGATTTGTTTCAAGGCACACCTTTTTACCAGTATTCTGAGGATATATTCCTACTATACCAAGTTAATGGTAGGTCCTGACATAATCATCTTCCTTCTAACAAAACGGGTGAGTAGATGAGATTCCTAGCAACAAGCTTATTTAAATATAATTTGCTCAAAACTAAAGAAATCATAGAGGAACTGATCGATATATAGTTTAGTGTATAAATCCACAGTTAGAGTACTCTAGATACAGCTATTAATTCTGTCTTACACAGATATCTGCTGTAAACTGCTAGACGAGGCTTTTTTTTTTCTTTCGTGACAGTCTCGCTCTGTCACCCAGGCCAGAGTGCAGTGGCGCGATGTCAGCTTACTGCAACCTCCGTACATGAGGCTTTTTTTTAAAGAGAGATTTTGAGGCAGTATTTGCTTAAATTGAAGAAGATGTGTTACAAAGCCACCTAATTTAGAAAATGCAATGTTAACATGTACACCGACACACATTTACACAAGTCATTTTTAAAGCACAGATAATATCATCAAACAATAGGAAAAGTAACTTTGATGTAAGGTCGGCATATTGAATACTTGCTACTATAAGAATCTTGGAAGGATTGTCAGAAGCCAGGTCACTTAAAGCATAAGTGACAAATGAATGCACACAGGAAAGACAATGGAAACGATTGAGTTCAGTCACTTTGTGCTGTTCATCAATGAAAACCAAAACAAGACCTTCCCAAACATGAAACACTGATAGATTCATGGAGGGCAGAGCATTTAATTACCTGATAAGAAATGAAATATCAAGAATGCCTGTTTAATTGGTTCCCGTATAACTGTTGGTATTACGGAATATTTTAAGCTAAACATGGTACATTTTGATGACTCAGGTGCTATAGGTAGCCTAATTTTTTTCCATGTATCTTTCATGTTATTTATATAACTTTTAAACAATGCTACTTAGCTCCATTCTTTCTGAAATGTTTTCATGTAATCATTATCCATTCTTTAAAGAGACTAAATTAAACATTTAATTTTTAAAATAAAAGCAAATGCTTTAAGGATAAATTTCTCAAATATACTAAAAAATAAAATTAGGTCAAAATGTTGCATATATTCCTAAGTGATACGCATGCTTTAAGTGTATGTACTCATACATCAGAATAACAAGAAAACAATGGCACCAAACACTCATATAAAATTTACCATGGACTAGGCCACTATTCTAAATATTTTCATTATTTTTATCATCATGAAAACCCTATGAGGTAATATTATTGTCCTTCCTATTTAACAGATAAGGAAACTGAGATGTAAGAGGTTAGGTAACGTGCCTAAGGTTACGTAGCTAGTAAGTAGCAGTGCCTATTTCCAAACCAAGCACACTGACACCGGTTTTCATTACCACTGAGCACCACACTAGAGCTTCAGATTCTCCTATTGACTCTGAAGAAAAGCGGATGGACTCTCACAAGTAGTTTCTAACTGGCAAATGTCTATAGATCTCAGAGGAGTAGAAGCTGTGGAATTCATCTGGTTCAAAGTGTTGTAAAGGTAGATGCCAAGATTTATGTTGGGATTAGGAAAAGAAGATAAAAACATTATGTTTCATGAGGAAGAGTGGAAAATAAGTATGAGGAGAAATAGAGGCAAAGGAAAGTAAACAGCAGAAGAATTAACTCCAGAAACCTGAAACAAAAAGAAAGGCAAATTTTCCAAAAATAAAATCTAAGAAACAAAGCCTAGAAACAAATCACATTCCATCTTTAAGACCCAACAACCTGGTGTGCAGATATACCACTTGACTGAAACTGCCACTTTGCCTGTAAATTTCCCCTTAATTCCCTTCCACTATCGATCTTCCTGAACTATTCCTTAAATACTGATCACCATCCCTACTTTCTACCTCTTTCTCCTTTGGCCATTAACCCCATAGTGCAATACTGTATTTCTCATTCCTCTCTCCTCACTGATAATCTTAGAAAGCTCATCTTTCCACATTTATATTTTCTGTTGCTTAAAACTCATCACTAATTATACATCCCACTGTGTCATGAAAATAAACATGCGAAAAAATGGAAATAATACGCTGCATCACAAAGAGGCTCTTTCCTACTTTTCTATCATCAGAGCCATTCTCTACTTTGCTGGGCTTATCAGCCAGTTGATCTTCGACTCTAGCATCAATGTTCACTGATTCTGCCTCCTTCCCTTGTGTGTCTACAGCTATTAATAGTTTCCAAATTTTAGTTTATCTTACTCCTTGGTTGCTAAAACAGTCACATAGCTCATGCCCCTGCCCCAAACTTCTCCCACTCCAGTGCCATGTCCAGGTGCCAGATCTGTTTATTTCAAACATCACCCTGCAAGTGCACCAAGATTTCCTAATGTCGGTCAGAGATCTCAGCTCCAGAATTTGTTTTTGAAGTCCCATTTGTACAGGGAAAGCAACAGAGAAAAAGGAGCCTTTGAACTTGGGAAAATGAGTAAGAGTTCACTACAGGAAAGCAGTCTGCAAGAACGGAATGATGCCATAAAGAAGCCTCCATGGGAAACCACCCGGTATTTGTTAACAAAGTTACTGAGAGCTGAGCATTGCCTTGGTCTGTCGTACGGGCATCTTCACAAGGAAAAAGAAGCAGCCATGAACTAAACCCAGAGCAAACCAAAAGGCCTGGAGAAATAACTCTCCCTCCTCCACTTTTTTTATGTGTTCAATGAGCAGAAAATAGTCATGGAGAAAAGGGGGTGGACAGCTGCTCTGCTCTTGCTTGTCAGTTTTCAGTTGGAGAGAAATGCACAGAGAGAATACCAGGAAAGGCTCATGGTCCCAGTCTGCTGTCATTTAATAGTTTCTCTGTCTGCTTTTTATAGGTATTTTGTCTTCTCCCTTGCTGTCAGCTGTCACTTCGTGTGGTTGTCAGTGAGCATGCCATACCTCAGTAGTTGAGGCCTAAGTGGTAGCATTCAATAAATCCTAATTACTAAATTAAAGAAATTTCCAAATTACTGAATTAGCGTGGATGCCTGAACCTTCCAGCATCAGCAGGCAGGCAAATAGCAGTAACAGCAAGGGAGAGACTTAGCAAGGTCGCCTGTGGCTTCCAGTTAGTTTGAGAGGTGGACTATGCAAAAAAAAAAAAAAAGTGGTGTGGAGGAAACTCTAGATGTAGATTCTGTTGTGTGAACTTAAACAAATGGTTTAATTTCACTGTTCTTGGCTATAAAATTCTTTAATAATACATATTTTCCAATGTTGTGATGAAGTATCGTTCCCAGTATGGTTCCTTTGCTAGGACAGTCAGTCAACAAACGTTAAATTCTCTGTAATCCCACACCCATATAAAGAAATGTGTACAGTTAACCATTCAAAATACTCAAGATCTTGATATTTTAGGTTGTTTACTATTAAATGCACAGAAGTAATGTATTTGCAAAGATAACATTGGATATGACTGTACAGTTTAGTCAGTTTAGATTAGAAAATGTACACTGAAGAATAGTGAGAAAATACTTAAACAGGTGGCAAGTGGAAATGAGGATAAAACTGTTCACATTTTATATAATATGGCAATATGTCATTTAATAAGTACCATTTTGCATGGGATATACATGTGGACAAAGAATCTAGAGTCAAACTGACTCAGCTCAACACTCAGTTCTGTCATTTCCATGAAAGAGTAGAAAAGTTATTTAACCAACTGGAGCTTCATCTTTTTCCCCCTTAATTAGGCTTCAATAATAGTATCTACATCGGATGGCCCTGAACATTAAATGAGAAAATGTATGTAATGTGTTTAGAACAGTGGCTAACACAGAGTAATCTTCCAATAAATGTTAGTGTCTCTTATTCTTGTGATCGTTGAGGTCATTCACTTCAGGAACGACTATGGTTGTATGTCCTATAAAGCTTTTCCAGGTGAGACAAAGTGAGAAATACTATCTCCCCATATTCCTGTAGAATCTTAACCAACAATTTCACTACCCCAAATGAATGGTGGCTGTTTTCATGTCCATCTTCCAAGTGGCAAGAAGGGTTCCTTCAAAACAGAAATCATCTCACTCAACTTTGTAACATCATCCTCTAACAGTGCCTAACAGCATGTATAAATCCCTCTGCTGCAAATATGCTTTACTGTGTTCTCTAACCAGCAAATGCCTCCTTTTTTTTTTTTTTTTTTGAGAGTGTCTTACTCCGTTGCCTAGGCTGGAGTGTAGTGGAGTGATCTCAGCTCACTGCTACCTCCACCTCCTGGAGTCAAGCGATTCTAGTGCCTCAGCCTCCCAAGTAGCTGGGATTACAGACATGTGCCACCATGCCAAGCTAATTAAAAAAAAAAATTATTGTACTTTGGGCTCTAGGATACATTTGTACATCCCATCCCCACCCCACCCCCATCGCCTACATCAGGCATTTCTCCCGGTGTTCTCCCTCTGCATCCTCTCCACTCTCCCTCTGTCCCTCTCCTCCCTTCCCCTTCCCTCCACCTACCCACCTAGCCCAGTGAGTGTTATTCCCTTCCCTGTGCCGAAGTGTTCTCATTGTTCATCACCTGCCTATGAGTGGAAAACATGCGATGTCTGGTTTTCTGTTCTTGTGTCAGTTTGCTGAGAATGATGGTTTCTAGATTCATCCATGTCTCTATAAAGGACACAAACATAGTTTTTTATGGCTGCATAGTATTTCATGGTGTATATGTGCCACATTTTCTTTGTCCAGTATATCACTGATGGGCATTTGGGTTGGTTCCAGGTCTTTGCTATCGTAAACAGCACCACAACGAACATACATGTGCATGAGTCTTTATAATAGAACGATTTATAATCGTTTGGGTATATACCCAGTAATGGGATTGCTGCGTCAAGTGCAATTTCTATTTCTAGATCCTTGAGGAATTGCCACACTGTCTTCCACAATGGTTGAACTAATTTACACTCCCACCAAGAGTGTAAAAGTATTCCTATTTCTCCACATCCTCTCCAGCATCTGTTGTCTCCGGATTTTTTAATGATCGCCATTCTAACTGGTGTGAGATGGTATCTCAATTTTTTGTGTTTTTAGTAGAGATGGGGTTTCACCATGTGGCCAGGCTGGTCTCGAACTCCTGACCTCAGGTGATCCACCCGCCTCAGCCTTCCAAAGTGCTCGGATTACAGGCGTCAGCCACTGCACCAGCCACAAACCCCTCTTCATTCTTGAGAAACAAAATTGCTTCCAATGTGAGACATTCTTAAATGTTGATCTTAACAGGCAAACTTAAGATTCCCAGGGCAGTTTTCTTACACCTCAACCATAGTACTAACCACACTGCAATATAACTTATCTGTTCATCTACACACAAGTTTCTCTAACTGAACTGTGAATTCCATCTCAGGAATCCCATTTTATTCATTGTCTTAGCCCAGCCCAAACAGAACATAACGTATGGCAGATCCTCAAAAATGTTTTGGATGAATGGCTAATGAATAAATGAAGCGAGCAAGGACTAAACAATACACAATGTGCTTATAAAATGGAATTTGAAGGACTATGAGGTAACTGGACTTCAGGTTATCATTTATAAATAGTTATGACTACTATAATTTTTACAGACAAGAATATTTTGAGTGAAACTCACATATTCATGTGTTTCATTTCAAGAGAGAAGAGGAACATATATATGTAGGCAGATATCTGGAGTTATAGCAATTAAGAGTTTGCTTCTTTTCTCAAGTTTCCCTTTTGAAATAAAACAAGACCATTTGAAAATTTCATCATGTTCATGAATATTATGTGGGGGTAAATTTTTAAAAGACATAAAGATTTAGATTACCTCCTCCTTCGGTATAGGTTGTAATTTTCTGCTAAGCACACATTTGTGTAGAAAAGACTAAGGGAAAAAGAGAAGATAGGAAGAAGCCTGGAAACGGGAAACAAAAGAGAAAGGAAAATACAGAAAGAAAAATAAAGACAGAAAAGAGGTGTGGTTTGCATTGGAAACCAACAATGGGAAAGATCTATATGTCATCTTAGATCATACTGCAGTTGTACCTAGCTTTGTTCCAAAACTGTTCAGTATGATAATTTTTACAAGTACTAAATCTTTCATAACAATAATGTCCTGAAACTTCATATAAAATTTTCCTCTAAGAAAATCACTATCTGCCATTCTTCTCTTCTATTTCTTCATGATTTGGGGGCAAATAAACTGAAATAGGAATTACAGGAGGGAAGCAAAGCAAGGTGGCCAAACAGAAACCTCCAGTGATTGTCCTCCCCTCAAGGACGCCAAATTGAACAACTATCCACACAAAAATCACCTTTATGAGAACCAAAAATCAGGCAAGCTATCATAGTACCTGGTTTTAAATTGATACCACTGAAGGAGGCAGTGAAGAAGGTAGGAAAGACCATTTTGAATCACCAGCACCATACCCCGCCATCCCTATCCCACCACCCCCCACCCCCAACATACACCTCCTGGCAGTGGCTGCATGGCAGGGAGACAGAGTCTATGCACTTTGGAAGGAGACAGCACAATGATTGTGGGATTTTGCATTGTAACTCCATGCTGACATGTCATAGCAGAAAACAATACTCGGTAGAACTCATCCAGTGCCCACAGAGGGAGCATTTAGATAAGCCCTAACCAAGAGAGGCAGGGCATATATGCCAGCAGTTTGTACCTGATTCACTGCAAACGTCGCCACCACAGACTAAAGTGCTCTGCAGTACTAAATCAACTTATAAGACAGTCTAGGCCAAAAAACTGCCTCCTGGTATGGTGGGCACAGAGTCATTGGACTTGGGGGCACATAACTGAGACACCACCAGGGCCAGTCAAGGGAGTGCTTATGTCAACCCCCCACCACCACCCAGGCAGTGCATCTCGCAGTTTAGGTAAAGACCACTTCCTTCCACTTGAGAAGAAAGGCAAGGGTAGAGAGGACTTTGTTTTGCCACTTGGATACCAGCTAAGCCACAGGATAGGGCACCATGAAGAGTCCTAAAGCCCCCATTCCAGACTCTAACTACCAAATGACATTTCTAGACACATCCTGGTCCAGAAAGGAACACATTGCTTTGAAGGGAAAGACACACTCCTGACAGGATTCATCACCTGCTTACTAAAGAGGCCTTGGGGCAAGGTGTGGTGGCTCACGCCTATAACCCCAGCACTTTGGGAAGCCGAGGCGGGTAGATCACGAGGTCGAGAGATCAAAGCCATCCTGGTCAACATGGTGAAACACCGTCTCTACTAAAAAATACAAAAATTAGCTGGGCATGGTGGCACGCACCTGTAGTCCCAGCCACTCAGGAGGCTGAGGCAGGAGAATTGCTTGAACCCAGGAGGCAGAGGTTGCAGTGAGCTGAGATCGCGCCTTTGCACTCCAGCCTGAGTAACAAGAGCGAAACTCCGTCTCAAAAAAAAAAAAAAAAAAAAAAAAAAAAAAAGAAAAACCAAAAAAAAAAAAAAAAAAAAAAAAAAAAAAAAAAGAAAAAGAGGCCTTGGGCACTGACTAAGAAACAAGCAGTGGTAGCCAGGAAATACTAGGTGTGGGCCTTCAGTGATCATCAGAGATGTGTTGGCTTCAGGTATGACCCAATACATTCACAGCTATGGTGCCTACAGGGAGACCTGCTTCTGCTTGCAGAAAGCAGAGGGAAGAGTAAAGGGGAATTTCCTTACAGCTTAAGTATCAGCTCTGCTACAGTAGGGTCGAACACCAAGCGGGCTCTTGTGGTCCCTGATTCCAGGCCTTGGCTCCTGGATGACATTTCTGAACCAGAGGAGAGCATATTCACCTGAAGGGTGAGTTTTGGGCCAGGCAGCATTCACCAGAAGCTGCCTGAAGAGCTCTTGGGACTTCAATGAACACCAAGGTAGTCAAGCAGTATTGGCCGCAGGCCTGGGCTGGTGATGGCCACAGGGACAACCTCCTCTGCTTGTGAAAAGGGGAGGGAAGTATGGGACAGACTTTGTCTGTAGCTTGGGACCCAGCTCAGCTCTAGCAGAAGAGAGTACTAGGCAGATTCCTAAGGTTCTCGACTCCAGGAACTGGGTCCCAGATGGCATCTTTGGATCAGCCCAAGGCCAAAGAGAACTCACTGCTCGGAAGGGAAGATCACAACCCTGGCTGGCTTTGGCACATGCTAACTGTAGAACCCTGGGGCCTTGAGCAAACACAGGCAATAGCCTGGCAGTGTTTACCATATGCCTTGTATGAGAACCAGTGTTTTGCTGCCTTCAGGTCTGACCCAGCGCAGTCCCAGTGGTGGTGGTGACAGGAGTATCTATGTCAACCCTTCCCCAGCTCCAGGTAGCTCAGCACATGGAATAGAGACTATTTAGGAGATAGTAAGGAAAAAGAACAAGAATCTCTGCCTGGTAATACAGAGTATTCTTCCAGATATTATCCAATACCACCAAGGCAGTTGCTCTACAAGTGTGCAAAAGCCACAGCATTAGTGGGATTGGGATACCCCCAATGCAGATATGGCTCTGCACTGACCAAAAACTTAGCACAATAGTCAAGTCCCTTAAAATATCTGAAAAGCCTTCCCAAGAAGGATGGGTACAAATAAGCCCAGAGTGCCCAGACTATCATAAATATTTAATTCATCAATACCCGGACATGAAGGAATATCCATAAGAATCAAGACCATTAAGGAAAACATGTCCTCAAGAAATGCACTAAGGCATCAGGGACCAAACCTGGAGAGAAAGATTTGTATGTGACCTTTCAGATGGAGAATTCAAAATACCTGTTTTGAGGAAATTCAATGAAATTCAAGATAACACAGAGAAGGAATTCGGAATCCTATCAAAAAAAATTAACAAAGAGATATAAATAATTACAAAGAATCAACAGAAGTTCTGGAGTTGAAAAATGCAATGTCATACTGAATAATGCATCAGTCTCTTAAGAGCAGAAACGATAAAGCTGAAGAACCAATTAGTAAGCCTAAAAGCAGGCTATGGTCATCAGAGAAATGCAAATCAAAATTACACTGAGATACCATCTCACACCAGTTAAAATGGTGATCATTAAAAAATCTGGAGACAACAGATGCTGGAGAGGATGTGGAGAAACAGGAACACTTTGACACTGTTGGTGGGAGTGTAAATTAGTTCAACCATTGTGGAAGACAGTGTTGCGATTCCTCAAGGATCTAGAAATAGAAATTCCATTTGACCCAGCAATCCCATTACTGGGTATATACCCAAAGGATTATAAATCATTATACCATAAAGACACATGCACACAAATGTTCATTGCAGCACTGTTTACAATAGCAAAGACCTGGAACCAACCCAAATGCCCATCGATGATAGACTGGACAGGGAAAATGTGGCACATACACACCATGGAATACTATGCAGCCATCAAAAACAATGAGTTCGTGTCCTTTGTAGGGACATGGATGAACCTGGAAACCATCATTCTCAGCAAAATGACACAAGGATAGAAAATCAAACACCGCATGTTCTCACTCACAGGCGGGTGTTGAACAATGAGAACACATGGACACAGGGAGGGGAGCACTACACACTGAGGTCTGCTTGGGGGAACTAGGGGAGGGACAGCGGGGGGTTGGGAGTTGGGGAGGGATAACATGGGAGAAATGCCAGATATAGGTGATGGGGAGGAAGGCAGCAAACCACATTGCCATGTATGTACTGATGCAACAATCCTGCATGGTCCTCATATGTATCCCAAAACTTAAAACACAATAAAATATATAAAATAAATAAATAAAAATATACAGAGGAGGCAAAAGAAAAAAGATTAAAATAGAATGATGTATGCCTACTAGATACAGAACACAGCCTGAAAAGGGCAAATCGAAGAGTTGCTGACTTTAAAGAGGAGGTACAGAGAGAGATTGAGAAACAAAGTTTATTCCAATAGATAATAACAGAAAACTTTCCAAACCTAGAGAAAGATACCAATATACGAGTACAAGAAATATAGAACACTAAGGATATTTAACACAAATAAGATTAACTCAAGACACTTAACAACCAAATTCCCAAAAGTAACAGATACAGATCCTAAAATCATCAAGAGAAAGGAGACAAATAACATGCAATGGAGCTCCAATACATAGGGCAACACAACTCTCAGTGAAAACCTTACAGGCAGGAGACAGTGGCGTGACATATATAAAATGCTGAAGAAAAAGAACTATTACCCGAGATAGTATATGCAGAGAAAATATCCTTCAAACATGAAGGAGAAATAAACACTTTCCCAGACAAACAAAAGTTAAGGGATTTCTTCAACAAGAAATGCTAAGGAGAGTCTTCAGTTAGAAAGACAAGGACATTAATGAACAAGAAGAAATCATCCGAAGGTGCAAAATTCACTGGTATACAGAAAAGTACACAGAAAAAAAAAAACACAGAATATTGTAACACTGTAATCGTGGTGTGTAAACTACACATATCTTGAGTAGAAACAAATGAACAGATCAAAAATAATAACTACAACAACTTTCCGAGACATAGAAAGGGCAATAAGATATAAAGAGAAAAAAATAAAAAGTTAAAAAGCAAGGGGACGAGGTTATTAAAAAGCAAGGGGATGACGTTAAAGTGCAGAGTTTTTATTAGTTTTCTCTTTGCCTGTTTCTTTATGCAGCCAGTGTTAAGTTAGAATTCGTTCAAAATAATGAGTTATAAGATATTATTTGCAAGCCTCATGACAACCTCAGATAAACAACATACAAAGGATACACACACAATAAAAAACAAGAAATGAAAACATACCACCAGAGAAAATCACCTTCTCTAAAAGGAAGACAGGAAGAAAGGAAAGAAGAAAGAGAAGAACACAAAACAACCAAAAAAATATAACAAAACGGTAGGAGTAAGTCCTTATTTATCAATAATAACACTGAATGCAAATTGACTAAACTCCCCAATCAAAAGATATAGAAGGGTTAGTTTTTTTTTTCTTTTTTAAAAGCTCTTGTTTTTATAATTTGCTAAAATGCACTGTTGCTTTCAAGAAACATGCTTCACCCATGAACACACACATAGAAAATAAAGGGATGGAAAAAGATATTCCATGCCAATGGAAAAAGAGCAGAAGTAGACAAAAAAGATTTCAAAACTGTAAGAAGAGACAAAGAGGGTCATTACAAAATGTTAAAGGAGTCATTTCAGCAAGAGGATATACTGATTGAAAATACATATGTGGCTAACACTGGAACACCCAGATATATAAATCAGACATTATTAGAGCTAAAGACAAAGATAGAACCCAATACAATAATAGCTAGATACTTCAACTCTCTGCTTTTAGAAGCACTGGACAGATCTTCTAGACAGAAAATCAACACAGAAACATCATATTTAATCTGCACTATAGACCAAATGATCTAATAGATATTTACAGAGCATTTCATGCAAGAATTACAGAATACACATTCTTTTCCTCAGCACATGGATCATTCTGAAGGACATACCACAAAACAAGTCGCAAAACATTCCAAAAACTTGATGTTTGACCATAAAGGAATAAAACTAGAAATCAATAACAAGGGGAATTTTTAAATTATATAAAAACATAGAAATTGAACAATATGCTCCTGAATGACCAGTGGGTTAATAAAGAGATTAAGAAGAAGACTCAAAAGTTTATTGAAACAAATGAAAATGAAAACACAACATACCAAAACTGATGGGATACAATAAAAGCAGTACTACAAGGAAGTTTAGAGCTATAAGCTCCTACATCAAAAAATAAGAAAAACTTCAAAATCCTAACAAGGCATTTTAATGAACTAGGAAACCAAGAGCAAATAAAATCAGTGGAAGAGGCCGGATGTCGAGGATCACACCTGTAATCCCAGCACTTTGGGAGGCTGAGGTGGGCAGATCACCTGAGGTCAGGAGTTCAAGACTAGCCAAGCCAACATGGTGAAACCCCATCTCTACTAAAAAAACAAAAATTAGCCACATGTAGTGGTGGTCTCCTCTAATCCCAGCTAGTCAGGAGGCTGAGGCAGGAGAATCACTTAAACCCAGGAAGCAGAGGTTGTGGTGAGCTGAAATCATGCTACTGCACTCCAGCCTGGGCAATAAGAGTGAAACTTCATTCAAAAAAAAAAAAAAAAATCAGTGGAAGAAAAGAAATAATGATGATCAGGGCAGAAATAAAAGAAACTGAAATGAAGAAAACAATACAAAATAAATGAGAGGTTGCTTATTTGAAAAGATAAAATGAACATTTAGCCAGATTAAGAAGAAAAGAGAGAAGACCCAATTAAATAAAATCAGAGATGAAAAAGGAAATATTAATAATACTTCAGAATTTCAAAGGATTAGAGGCTATTATGAGCAACTACATGCCAATAAATTGGAAAACAGAATAAATGAATAAATTCCTAAGCACATACAACCTACCAAGTTTGAATCATGAAATCCAAAACCTGAACGGATGAATAAACAGGTAATGAAACTGAGGCCAAAATAAAAAATCTCCTAGTAAAGAAATCCCAGAACCTGATGGCTTCACTGCTAAATTCTACCAAACATTTAAAGAAGAATTAATACTAATCCTACTCAAAATATTTTTTAAAAAGAGGATGAGGGAATACTTCCAAATTAATTCTACAAGGCCAATATTACCATT
Source organism: Cebus imitator (assembly GCF_001604975.1). Lineage (NCBI taxonomy): Eukaryota > Metazoa > Chordata > Mammalia > Primates > Cebidae > Cebus > Cebus imitator. Next base: position 2,140,571 of record NW_016107525.1, read on the forward strand.
ATACCAAAACTAGACTAGGACACACCTAAAAAAGAAAACTAGGCCAATATGTCTGATGAATATTGATGCAAAAATCTTCAACAAAATAATAGCAAACTGAATTCAACAATACATTACAAAGATCATTCACCATGACCAAGTGGGGTTCATCCTGGGGGTGCAAGGATGGTTCAACATGTGTAAATTAATCAATGTGATATAACAATATCAACAGAATAAAGGATTAAAAACCATATTATTTCAATTGATGCTGGAAAGGCATTTGATAAAATTCAACATCCCTTCATTATAAAAACCCTTGAAAAGCTAGAGACGAAAGGAACATACTTCAACAAAATAAGAGCTATTATATGACACACCAACAGCTAGTAACACACTGAAAATGGGGAAAAATTAAAAGCCTTTCCTCTAAGATCTGTAATGCAACTAGGATGCCACTTTCACTACTGTTGTTCAACACAATCCTGGAAGCCCTAGCTGGAGCAATGAAACAAGAGAAAGAAATTAAGGACCTCTAAATTGGAAAGGAAGAAGTCAAATTAGCCTCATTTGCAGTTAATAGAATCTTATATTTGGAAAAAGCTAAAGACTCAATCAAAAAACTATTAGAGCTGACAAGTTCAGTAAAGTTGCAGGACACAAAATCAACAGCCAAAAATCAGTGGCATTTCTATATGCCAACAGCGAAAAATCTGAAAAATAAATCAAGAAAGTAGTTCCATTTACAATAGCTACAAATAAAATAAAATATCTACTTAACCAATGAATTGAAAGATCTCTACCATGAAAACTCTAAAAGACTGAAGGAAACTGAAGAGAACATCAAAAAAATGAAAAAGATATCCCATGTTGATGGACTGGAAGATTCAATATTGTTACAATGCCTATGCTATCCAAGCAATCTACAAATCCAATGCAATCCCTATCAAAATTCCAGTGGCATTCTTCGCAAATAGAAACACATACAACCCACCAAGAAAAAAAATCCTAAAATTTATGTGGAACCACAAAAGACCCAGAATAGCCAAAGCCATTCTGAGTAAAAAAACAAAACTGGAAAAATCATATTACGTGACTTCAAATTATACTACGGATCTATAGTAACCAAAACACCATAGTACTGGCATAGAAATAGGCACACAGAAAAATGGAACAGAATAGAGAACTCAGAAACAAATCCATACATCTACAGTGAACTCATGTTTGACAAAGATGCCAAGAACATACATTGGTGGAAAGGACAGTGTCTTCAATAAGTGGTGATTGGAAAACTGGATATCCATATGTGGAAGAATGAAACTAGCCTCCATCTCTCACTAGATACAAAAATCAAGTCAAAATAGATTAAATATTTAAATCTAAGACCTCAAACTGAAACTACTACAAGAAAACATTGGGAAAACTGTCTGGAACATTGGACCAGGAAAATATTTTTGAGTAATATTTTAAAAGCCAGGCAACTAAGGCAAAAATGGACAAATAGGATCACATCAAGTTAAAAAACTTCTGCAAGGCAAAGGGAATAATCAACAAAGTGAAGATCATCCCACAGGATGGTAGGAAACATTTGCAAAATACACATCTGACAAGAGATTAATAACTAGAATATATAAGGAGCTCAAAAAACTCAATAGGAAAAAAATATAATAATCCAATCAAACAATGGGCAAAAGATCTGGAAAGATTTTTCTCAAAAGAAGACATACCAATAGCAAACAGGTATATGAAAATATGCTCAATATCACTGATCATCAGAGAAATGCCAATCAAAACTATAATTAGATATTATCATACCCCAGCCAAAATGGCTTTCATCTGAAAAACAGGCAATAACAAATGGTGGCCCGGATGTGGATTAAAAGGAGCCCTTGTACACTGTTGTTGGTGGGAATGTAAATTAGTACAACCTCTATGGAGAACAGTTTGGAGGTTTCCAAAAGACTAAAGCTTGAGCTACCATATGATCCAGCAACCCCACTGCTGGGTGTATGCCCAAAAGAAAGGAAATCAGTATAGCAAAGAGATATCTGGACTCCTATGTTGGTTGCAGCACTGTTTACAATAGCTAAGATTTGGAACAAACCAAATTGTCCATCAACAGAAGAATGGATAAAGCAAATGTGGTACATATACATGATGGAGTACTATTCAGCCATAAAAAAAAAGAATGTGATCCTGTCAATTGCAACAACATGGATGGAACTAGTGATTAATATGTTGAGTGAAATAAGCCAGGCAAAGAAAGAGAAACTTCACATATTCTCACTTATTCGTGAGAGCCAAAAATTCAAACAATCAAAGTCATAGAGGTAGAGAGTAGAACGATGGTTAGCAGAGGCTAGGAAAAGTAGGGGTCAGGGGAGAAGGTATGGTTAATGGTTATGAACATATAGTTAGATAAAATAAATAAGATCTAGTATTTGATAGTACAACAGGGTGACTACAGTCAACAATAATTTATTTTACATTTTAAAATAACTAAAGGATTACAATTAGATTGTGTATAACAAAAAGAATATACTTGAGGTGTGGCATATCACGTTTACCCTGATGTCATTATTACACATTATATGCCTGTATCAAAATATTTAATGTACTTCATAAATACATACATCTACTATGGACCCACAAAAATTAAAAATTAAAAAGAAATTAGAAATGTTAAGAAAATTTAGAACATAATTCATTTTTCCATCTCATAATAACATATTGAGAAGTGATCAGTCCGATGAAGTGAGTTAAAATAATAAGGAAAGGGGAAACATACCTAGATCTTTACCTAAGAATTCACAATTAAAGTCTTCTATGAATCAATATAGTCTGGCTTTAGTAAAATGTGGATTTTATCTATTGCTTTGCTAACATAAAGCATTAGTTGTCACAACAACACTAAATGAAATTGAGGCTTTATACTCAGATAGTTTGATCATATGTGTTCGGCTCTGTATAGGGATGGGCCACATGACACTGATGCAAATGTGTATGTATTCATTACAAATTATCACTTCTTTGCATTGCAAAGTAAAAGGATAAAACTTTTAATAATGTGCTCAAGCTTAGCTATATAAAAACATGTAATGCTTAAATACACACAGTTAATCCAATGTGCAAACGAGTATTTAAGACTATAGATACATGGATTAGATTTGACCTACTGAGTGACAACAGACTTGTGGATTATCGACTAGAATTATCAAGACAGTATTTGCCCATCAGCTTTTTTTCCTATGAACTGAAAAGCTAATTATATCTATGCATTACTTCTCTGATCTTGGGATGCTTATTCTGTTTTCAAGAAAAAAAATAAACTTTCATAAAATATTGAACACATGTGCAAAAATCAACACTCTTTCAAATGCAGAGGCACTTAAATATATTGCTAAATAGGATTACCTTTGCCAAGCAAGGTGGAAAAAAAATCAAGGCTACAGATACAATCTACACTGGTTAAATTTCCTAGGATCTTCTTCCAGTATTCAGAGTTAAAAATAATTTTCAAAAAGATACAAAGAGAATTCAACATTGATATACTCCATACTAATAATAAATACATTTGGCTTTGTGTTTTAAAGCAATCATAAATCACGTCAACTCCTGTATTTACCTGGGTTTGTATTATGTAAGTTAATTTAAAATAAATTTGCATAAACTGAACATTTCCCCACTGAGGAAGTTAGTCAGGAAATAGCTTGAACTAAACACCCACTGGTGTCATGAAGGGAACAAAACAAAGAGATGACCTGTTTCTTACCTTCAAAAAGCTAGAAACAGGTTGAGGACACCAAAGAGAACATTTAAAAGTAACTCAAGGGCATTTAGAAAGCAAAATGCTCATGTTAATGGAATGCATATTAAGAAAATGAAAGGCTCCACTCAGGCATAGTTAACTCTCTTCCGTATTCTCAAAGCTGGTATCAGGAATAATTAGAAGAAGTAAATGAGATTGTAAAGGAGGTAAGTTCACTGATTAGTTGAGTCAAATGTATCAGATACTTTATTTGGAGAAGTGGTATGTAACAGGCACATGAGCTGACAATGTAACCTATATGAATAAGTGAAAACAACCAAATTGGCCTGGTTGAAGCAAGGGTACAGTTCAAACACACTGTACATTGAGTTTGAGAGCAATGCGGCTTAGATGGTGAACTAATGGATAACAATGGCAGATGACAACAGGAATATTTGAGAAAATACTAATTTTTACTTGCATAACCACTAGTGCTACATTTTTCATTTAAAGGAAATATAATTTTACAAAACTCAAAATAGACTTCTATGCATGCATGGATGCGTGTGTGCGTGTGTGTGTGTGTGTGTGTGTGTGTGTGTGTGTGTTGAGTCTATATTCATTTGTATGTGGGAGTGGTATCTTGCTATGTTGCTCAGGCTGGTTGTGAACTCCGGGGCTCATGCAATCAACCCAGCTCAGCCTCTTGAGTAGCTAGGACTACAGGCATGTGGGCACATATTATAAATGTTTTACAGAAACTCATGTTTATGGAAATCTGAATCACTAAATTAAGAATTAAGAGAGATGAGTGAATACTATTTAGCTAAAATCTGCAGGCTTAAATGAATCTTGAAAATTTTAGCCATCTCTGTTTACTGAAGATAGAGGAAATTTCAATTCCACAATTGTCAGGCGTATCACTGATTTCTTTTTTAGCCTATGTCTTCTCACAGTGATTAAAGCCAATCCCTGAGTCTTTTTCTTTTATTTGTCATTAACCCTATTCTCTTCTATTCCCGAGTGTGACTTTTTATCATACTTTAGGTGTACAAATACACAGTTTCATAACAGATATCAATAGAAAAATAATTCTATAAAATGCTTTATCAGTCCATTTTTCTGCTGCTATGAACAAATATCCAAGACTAGGTAATTTAAAAAGAAAAAGTGGTTTAATGAACTCGTAGCTCCATATGGCTGGGGAGGTGAAGGAGGAACAAAGACATGTCTTACATGGTGGCAAGCAAGAGTGCGTGTGCAGGGGAACTGCTCTTTAAAAAACCATCAGTTCTTGTGAGGCTTATTCACTATCACAAGAACAGCATGAGAGACAACCACCTCCATGATTCTAATTACCAGGTCCCTCCCACAACACATGGGGATTATGGGAGCTACATTTCAAGATGAGATTTGGATGGGAACACAGCCAAACCATATCAATTGCATTTTGGTGTTAATTTTTTCCACCTGGGAAAACCAAAACAACAATGCCTGTACCAACATTTTCTACATTTACTTCATGGTTTTTACCCTAAAGGAACTCATTCAAAAATGAAAGAAAAATACATAGACACACTTCAGCCATGAAGTACAAGTACTACCACCACACAAGTCATCAGAAGAGCTATATTCAAAATTAGACTCTTAATGACCAGCTTTATAACCATAAGTATATTTATTTCTGGCCCACTGTTTCTTCATCTACAAAATAAGATTAGTGTACTAAGGGCTAGCCAGCTCACAGACACTATAGGGAAGCTGAGCAGGTATTAATACTGTCAAAATTTTCACAGATGTAGATCATAGTCCCTTAAGACAGATGACAAAGAACTGACTACATCCCTGGATTCAAAACTATCTTCTGCTATCATAAGTGAACATTATTGATAGTGACAAAAAACGATTAAAAAAATACCATGTGTAACATGTGGCAGGCACCATTTCAAACATTTTACAAATATTAATTCAATTGTCAATAATCCTAAAGGGCAAATACTATTATTACTACCATTTTATAGATGAAGAGACTGAGGTATTAAGTATCATATCCAAGTTCAGAACAGTTAGGAAGTGGTAGAAGTGAGTTGTGAACCCAATGAGTCTGTCTATAGAGCCAGCATCTCTAATCCTGCCTCTCTAGCCCAGTGCTATTTGCTAGCGGGTCTTTGGTTCACATTTTATAAATGCCTCCTGCAGATCAGCATAAAGAACAAATAAAGCAAGTGAAGTTCACTAAAATATATTCTATAGTAAAGGGCTGCATTTGGCAGAGAAATGCACGTACATCAATCCTCCATTTTGATCATCAAAGACAATTCAAAAATAAATGTAAGTATTTGGCTTCAATCAACAACATCAAAAAGTATTACTAATATGAAAATAATCCAGTTTTTCAAATGAAAACTGATGAATGTGTCCTCCTATAATTGAGCATTGTCATGTTTTTCCTTGCAAAAGGAAAAATAGAGGGATCATTAAATTGAGTTTGTTCTAATACAACTGTCATTTTCCCCCCAATTCAAAAATCTACCAAGTAAGCTATGGCAGAAAATATAAAATAGATTTTATGTATTTTTCCTCCTTATTTTGTGATAAGTGACATGGAGTTAATTCGTATATCCTAAAAAATGTCATGGAAGTAAAAGGTAAATATTAATTACTATTTTTATTGAGGTACAATATAAACATTTCTTCAGTGCATTACTTCTTTTATTGACTAGCAAAATACACAAGTTAAATCACAGGATATAGAAGCTAAGGATGTCCTTTAAAGAAAAAGCATCTGCTGCCTCTATAAAATTCTGTCAATTAACTATGAATATAGCCTCCCACTATTTAATCTGATACAAAGTCAGCATTAGTGGACAATGACATTTGTAATAAAAGCATGAATTACACAAATGATAGCTGATTGCCTACCTTACACACTTTAGCACTAAATTCACCATCTCACCTTTAATGTTTATGCTAGCCACTGAAATATCTTCTCAAATGAGGAATATTAAAAGTGTGACATTTAATATAATCAAAATGATCATGATCACAATCATTTGATGAAATGAGAAAATCCAACGAAGTACACAAGACATTGAAGATTCTTAACAAAATGATGATGATTATTGGAATGGGGGTATGAATACAGTCCTGCCTAGAGAAAAGGCAATGACAGCTCAAGGTCTTTCAAAGACCTATGAAACTCACAAACTCTCAGAAGACGAAGAACAGTTGTATTCAGAGCTTTGAGACTCTAAGACATATCTATAATCATTAGTAACCAGAAGTCTCATGACTCTTATGTGCCATACAAAGTTTAACAGAATTGCATACTACAATGAAAAATCTTGGCAAAAACCCAAGGAGTCATAGGATATGCATCGATTTGCTAAATGTGATTCAAAAACCTAAGTTGAAAGGTCATTGTTACCACAGAGCACGACGTATGGGAAAGTGAGGCTGTACATACCATCCAAGCTTCTCTTATACACTGAGGCAAAAAAATTCTGAGGGATAATTTCATCATACTTACACAACTCCTAGATACCACAACTGAAGGAATATATTCTCTTCCTGGGTCCACAAGGCGGCGTAGTTTCAAGGGCAAGAACTTCACTGCATCATACCCACACCACCTCTCCATCCAGAATCTTAGAGGTCTTTGTTTAACTTCCGCACGCATGGGAAAGAATCAAAGATCAATCACTCCAGCGGAAGTTTAAAGGAACTCCTTTCATAGGCCCAGAAGACCTAAAGGGGGTGGGAATTCCTCCCAGGTTAAAAGTCCCGGTCCCCCACGTCCGGGTAGACTCCATATCTGGATCCCCTTCCACAACATTGTGAAAGCTTCTCTCTCTCATCTTTTTCTTTCTCCTTTTTCTCTTTCTCTGCCTAAATAAAGCACTTTCTGCAAAATTCTTTGGGGTCTGATATTTATTTAATCGTTCACTACACCCGGCATGATCCGCTCTCCCATTCTTGGGTGAGTGAGAGACCAAGGGCCTGGAAGAGAATGTCCTAGTGGGGGAGCTGAGCCTCCCCTGCTCCCCGGAATTCGGTTACACAACCATAACATCTCTAGGATGTATACGTTTAAAAATATTTCTCAATATGCTCTATCAACAGAACATAAATATGTGCACACCTAAGTATAGATAACAAAAATACACAGAGGAATGTGATCTTTGTACAGACTAACCCAGAAATTTTCCATTCAAGTAATCACCGACATAAATAAAAGAGATAATCCCAGGAGTTTTGACACTATATTCACATGTCCATATAATCTTAATAGGGCTTTAAAACAATTGTGTTAATACGATCTCCTTAAAGAGGGTGGGGCAGTGGAGAGGGTAAAAAAAATTATCACCATGAAACAACTGCAACTCTTATTTGGGTGGTAACAAATCTGACTGTTTGAAAAATATTCTACACTAATTAGGTGATAGGAAAGAGTTATAAATAAGAAAATAAGAATATATCACAGCTTTTCTTCATTGCCTTTATTGTGTGGCTTTACTAGTTTGGAATGTAATTTTACAGATCAAATTGTGGGTATCTAAGTTCAATATTGAATACTGAAAATACACTGAAATGAACATAATCATTGGTGCTTTTGGAATATCCACACAACTCCATCTCATCCAAAGGCATAGCATATATACATAGCCATTGGGAATGACATAACTATAGCAATTCAAGCTAAATATCTATTAAATAAGGATTGTGATTGTGACCACTAAATTTTGACACATAACATACACTCTAATTAAGGCAATATTTAATGAACTAGTGGTAGTTACTAAGAAAAATAATGAGCAAAATCTGGCCTCATCATTAGACAATTTCTTAACAATTGTGACAGTATTGTCAGTGAGAATTCAACTACCTAGTTCATTTCTGTCAACATTTTACTGACAAAAATGCCCTAATAGAATCCTTGACCTTAAATAAAGAGTTTAAATGCATCAAGCACAAATCATTAAGTATTTTTCAAAATCATACCATAGCAATTCTGACATTTTACAAGGTCATTTTTCAGAAGCATAAATGGATAAAGGTTTTATTCTGTAAAATTACTAGCATAACTTTTATGAATTGTATGAAATTAAAATTAACAAGGTCAATCATATTCAATGTTTTCTTTGCTAGTATCACAAACTGTGCAACAAAAATAATTTAAATCAAAATGGTCATTTCCACATTTCCAGCCATTATACTCAATTGTGAATGAAGCAATCTGAGGATGAAACTTACTGGAGAATTAACTTTCAAAAGAACTATTCTGAATTTCAGATTCTCAGCTATTTGTCTGACTGCATTTTATCTCTAGGTGAAGAGTAGAGATAAATAAGCATACAATGTAATGCGGCACTTCATAGAAATCTACAGGGAAAATACAATGGAAACAATTAAATTCATGATTTGAGTTGTTAACACTTTCTCTCTTTTTTTCAAGCCTAGTTAAATAAGACTATCTGCTTCGATTAAGTTTGGATTTTATATGTCTGATTTCATAATTTTTATATTAACTAGGATCCTAGACTCAGAAAATATACTCTTCATATATTCTTCTGAGCTACAATCTTGTACACATGACTGCCTATAAGACAATAGCCTACAGCCACTTAACTGAAAAAATAGAAAAGAAAATATACTCTTCAGGTATTAACTGCCTTAACCAATATTAGAGTATATTCAAAAAATTAATCTTTAGAGAGGGCTAAACTAAAATTTCATTCATTTGTCAACTGTCTCCTTTGCAAACCATGATGTGTGTACTGCTGTAAGGTATTATATGTTGATAAAACTTGCCAATTTTCCATAATAAATTGGACCCAATTTTATTTTGAAATGTGGCTAAGAATACCCAGGGAGGCTTCAACTACCGAAAATCTCCCAAGTCCTTAGCCTCAGCCCAGACTGGTCTTATGAGTTCCAGACTATATGCTTTTCTAGTTGCTGAACATCTCCAGATGCTTACCACATTCAATAGGATTTAACAATTCATTCTTTCTTTCTCCTACCAAACGCTATATTCCTTCCAGATTATCTCAATGACTGGCATCACCAGATTACCTCCAATGGTCCTAAACTCCAAAGAATTCCAATCTTGCTTCCATCTACACTACGTGTTAGAAAATAATACATTAAGATCAATAACATTTTTGATACTGCCAAATCTAAAATATATTTGCTGACTTTATCTGACTTAACTCCAAGCAATAATCTACATGACTAAACTAGTCTCTGCTTTCTTCCTGAAACAGTTTCTTCTCTTGGCATTTATTATAGCATATCTTCTTCAATTGGCCACTTCTTTGTTTTCATTTTCTTCACTGGCTGTTCTTCTTCCCATTGGTCCTTCAAATATTAGCACTCAGGAATTAATCTTGGGCCCTCTTTATTTTTCTCTTTCTACAGTTCTTCTTTAGGTAATTGATATGGTTAGGCTTTGTGTCTGCACCAAAATCTTATCTTGAATTGTAATTCCTATAATCCCCATAATCCCCACGTATCAAGGGAATGACCAAGTGGAGGTAATTGAATCACAGGGGCAGTTTCACCCATGTGGTTCTCAGGATAGTGAGTTCTCACAACATCTGATTAGTTTTATAAGGAGCTCTTCCCCCTTCATTTGGCACTTCGCCTTCCTGCCACCTTGTGAAGAAGGCGCCTTACTTTCCCTTCACCTTCCACCATGATTTTAAGTTTCCTGAGGCCTCCCCAGCCTGTGAGTCAGTTAAACCTCTTTCCTTTATAAACTGCCCAGTCTCATGTGTTTCCTTGTAGTAATGTTGACAATGGACTAATAAAGTAATTTTATACATTCTCATGGTTTTAAATTACATACATATTTGGATGGACTCCCAACCTCTCCCTCAAACACATACATTCTTCTGAACTACAATTTTCTACACATGACTGCCTACAAGACAGTAGCCTATAGCCACTTAACTATCTTATTTCTCAAATGCATTATGTCTAAAGCTTAACTTTGTTCTCAGTCTTCCCCATCTCAGTAAGTAACACTGTCATCCAACTGGCTGCATGAGCAAGATACATGGGAATCATATTAGACTTCTACTTTCCCTTTGTCTCTCACTTTCCCAAGTTTAATATGTCACTAACTGTTAAGTTCACTTACAAAATATTTAGCTCCCCTTAATATCCTCACTTCTACTGCTTTAGTTCAAGTCATTAAAATGTCTAATTGAGACTGTTGTTTAAAAGCCTCCTAATTTTCTCCCATCAATCCTAAACTTTCCTACCAAAAGCTATCATTCTAAAATGCAATTTGATCATACTATCACAAACCCCTAATTAAAAATCCATTTAAGGTTACCCATAGGTTATAGCAAAAAGGTCTTTTACCAGTTGTCTCCAACTAGCCTTTCCAATGCACCTCCCTCCTATCCTTCATACAACATTCTCCAACCAAACATTTCATGCCTTACTCTCCATCATGTGATACTTTATCAAACCTTTCCATGTAGTCATGTAGTTTCTTCTGCCCTGAAGACCCTCTGTTTTTTTTTGTTTTTGTTTTTTTGTTTTTTTTGAAATAAAAATCTACATAGACCTGAAATCTCAGTTCAAATATTAATTTTCTTTGAAAACATCTCAATTCATCTTTAATTATTCTTAAATAAAATTATTCCTCCATGCCTCTTTATAGCAGTTACTACATTGTAGTATAGCAATTACTTTATATATCTGCCTGATATAGTTAGGCTCTGATCCCTACCCAAAACCATTTAAAATTGTAATCTCCACTGTTGGTGGAGGGACCTGGTGGGAGGTGACTACATCATGGGGGCAGATTCTCCCTTGCTATTCTCAAGACAGTGAGTTCTCTCGAGATCTGGTTGTTTGAAACTGTGTAGCACTTTCTCTCCTGCCAGCCATGTCAATATGTAATTGCTTCCACTTCGTCTTCTGCCATGATTGTAAATTTCCTGATGTTTCCCCCAAAGCAGAAGCCTGTACAGTCTGCAGAACCATGAGCCGAATAAACCTCTTTTCTTTATAAATGACCCAGTCTCATGTATGTCTTTATAGTAGTGTGAGTACGAACCAATACACTGCCTCTCTTTTGAAAATAATGAGCAATTTGAGAACGCAAACCACATATTCAACTTAGTATCCCTAGCTGCCAAGAACACAGAGGCCTAAGACATAAAACTCTCTCCCAAAAAGTCAAGATATTGGTATATTGGCCTTCTTCACCAATAAAACTATGACAAGAAGTAATTCTTCCTCTGGATTAACATGGAACACTCTCCAGTGGACCAAAATCAGAATGTCTTGTCACATTGGTGTGATATTACCAGTTTTAAAGTAAGACACACATAATATTATTTTTTGTAAATACTTTGTTGAAATTCTTGATTCAATAACTTTTTAACAAAACAAAGTAGATTCCATGTTTTCTCTAGAATAAAGTCATTGTAACTTGTTTACATTCCACCAGGTCTTTTGTGAGAGAGAGAACACAGCAGAATTACCACTTACACAGGAATAATAGCACAAAACCTTGGATATGACTATGGAAGCAGTCATGAGATAAGCATCATTCATTAGCTGAATTTTGTCAGGAAAAATTCTGTCCTAAATCTTTTTTCTCAACATATTTTGAGCTAGAAGCAAGTTTGTAGACTTATTTACTGATTCGCCACTTAAAGATAGTCTCTTTATTCCACCCTTTGAATATCTTCTAGTAAAGTCTCTTTTCAGCTCGACACGGTGGCTCACACCTGTAATCCCAGCACTTTGGGAGGCTGAGGCAGGTGGATCATGAGGTCAGGAGTTCAAGACCAGCCTGACCAACATGGTGAAACCCTGTCTCTACTAAAAGTACAAAAATTAACTGGGCGTGGTGGCATGGGCCTGTAATCCCAGCTACTCAGGAGGCTGAGGCAGAAGAATCACTTGAACCCGGGAGGTGGAGGTTGCAGTAAGCAGAGATCATGCCACGTCACTCCAGCCTGGGCGACAGAGCAAGACTCCATCTCAAAAGAAAAAAAAAGTCTTTTTTGTTAATTCTGCTTGTATTCTTTGGCCATATCATCACCCCATCTTATTCCCTGAGCTGTAATCAATTGTGATCTTCATATACATGGATTAGTTGGATATACAAAACGCAAAGCAAAGTCACATTGCCTGCTAACACAAACACAGGAATAATACCTTAAATAAAAGGAATAAGAACTATTTGGGTAAGTAGCAGGGAGAGAATGGGCAGGTGAATCCGTATCATGCCTGTGGCTTAAAAGAGAAAGAAATATGTTGGTATGAGATATAATACACTCAATATTATAAAACATCATCCATTATCTGATTTTTGTCAGGAAAGTTCTGCTCTAGATCTCTTTCTAGAATTACTTTTAATTAAGAGCAAGTACTAAAGTATTAAAGGGACTACCACAAACAACATGGCTTGTGTTAAAAAGACAAAGGGTAAATCTTTTTTGGTATGTGCTTTGATTATCTTGGTTTTATCACTGCCTTTGCCCATTCATCTTTTGACAGTTCTATTGAGGTTTAATGCCAACTCACCAGTAGAAATACTACTGTCAATAATCTTCCTAGTAGGTCTCAATGGATCCTACTTCTCTGTAATCATCATACTAACATTTCAGGCTACAGAGTGGTCTACCAGTATGCATGTCAAGAATATTCCTGTATACTTGCAAAGTATATATCTATGAACTTTAAATTACAATTGCAAACCCTAGGGATTATAAAAATTTAGTCAGGGTTTGGGTCTCAATGTGTTTGACCACCTGGAAATGCATGCTATATTGCAGGGGAAAGAGATAGTGAAGGAAACCCTTTGAAAAGGTATTAGAGATCAAGATTTTGATTACTTCATCAATGCATGCAATGTATTTCAGAGGGTTTGTTATTTCTAACGAAATGCTGAGTTGAAGCACAATAACTGCACTTCAAGTACACCGAAGTTTGATTATACCATCCCACAAGCTTAGAGACAGGGAAAACAAACTGCTGGGTATATATGTGTTCACATATATATAATAACCTGGTTTTTCCAGGCATCCATTATGGAAATGGAGCTTTCATAACGTGCTAACCTCTAAAAGCACTACATTGATTAAATGGCAAACCTCGTAAAGCTACTGGTATGATGGTATGTTATCCTCAGTGAATAGCAGAAAAACAAATAAGCAATGATTTACTGTAAAGCTTGATGAAAAGTTAAAGAGAAAATAATACTGAAGTAATTAGTTTATTCATAAATTATAATAGTAAAAAAAGACCATAAAACAGAATACCTTGGTTTCAATTACTATGTCCCCATTTATTATCTGTCTTATCTTGGGCAAGTTACATAATTTCTCTTTGCATTATTTTCCTCATGTATAAAATGGGACTAATCGGCCCACATGGTGGCTCATGCCTGCAATCCCAGCACTTTGGGAGGGCGAGGCTGGTGGATCACCTGAGGGCAGGAGTTCGACACCAGCCTGGCCAACATGGAGAAACTCCATCTCTACTAAATATACACAAACACACAAAATGAGCCAGACATGGGTGGCATGCATCTGTAACCCCAGATACTTGGGAGGCTGCGGCAGGACAATTGGTTGAACCCAGGAAGTGGAGGTTGCAGTGAGCCGAGATCGTGCCGTTACACACCAGCCTGGGCGACAAGAGTGACACTTCGTCTCAAAAAAATGGGGGAGGGGGACTAATAGTAAGTAACCTCAAAGGATTATTGAGAAGATAAAATGAGTTGACGCATGTAAGCCAATTATAACAATGCTCAGCAAAGAATCAATTCTATGTGTGAGCCACTACTATAATCTCTTCTTTTCTACCTTCCATTTGCAAGTTTATTTATTTAAATTGAATTTTTTTAAATGAACAAAATTACATCAGTCACTGAGAAATTAGAAAGTATACAAACTATCATTTAAAGTGCTGCATTTCGAAGGAAGGAGTTACTGAGAAAAGAGAGAAAGTGTTGAGATATATTCCAGACTCCAGTAATATTAATAATGATAGCAAATATAACTCTTCAGGGTAACATTTACCTTATTCCAACAAAGAGAAATAATTAAGCACCCTTAATGGTAGTAGCTTCCTCTTAGCAAAGAAAAGGCAGAGGAAAAAGAAAGATCCCAATTACCTTTATTTGATCATTATATACTGTATACAGGTATCAAAGTATCAGATGTAGCCCCCTAACTATTACATATCAATAAAAAACAAACACAACTTTTCAAAAATGTTAAAACAAACAGGGTAGAGGAGCACAGAGCAGGAAGTATTACTGAAAACACTTTGAGGGGGCTATTAAGAATAAGAGCCCAGTGCAGTGGCTGTATATACCATGGCCTGCCTGGGCTGTCTCCAGACTATATGATACTGTTGTGAGAATTAGAAATGTGCACTCAAGTTGGACACAGACCTGTGGCTACTCAGCTTGACAAATAGAGCCTATGTCAAATTTTAGCCCCTAATCAAACCATCAGTAATGACCCTTGTGCTATAAACAACCAGAACAGAAGTCCTGGATCAACCTTTAGTACTATTCCCCTAGAAAGAGCTTCTTTGAAAGGCAGAAATGGAAGGACCGGGGTATTCCAAGCCTGGATCAAATAACTTTTTCTACTATTTAGCTCTCTACTTTCTCTAGGGTGAGGATGACTTTCCCTTTGCTAAACTTTCAGAATAAGGAAAGAATAACTGAGGAAACCAGAATCCAGTATAGTCTGGGACATGTACAAACAGCTGAGATCTTATGTAGAAATGCAAATAACTTATATAAATTAAAAGACGTGTTTGTATGTGCAACTTAGCATAGGACCCTAAAACAATGTTGATTACCCTTTGACATACATATGCATGACTCTCTCTGTTTTAAAATCATTATTATTATGTCACTTCTAGAAGACAAAAAACTCAACTACTAAAATTGTGTGATTCCTTTTATACTTTATGAATTAAAAATGTGAAGTGATAAACATCATAAACAGAAGGGAAACTAGTGGTCTGAAGGAGTTGGTTTTAAAATTTCTTATATGCTTCCCAGGGGCCCTCCAAAATAATATATTTAGAGTTTACTAATCAAATAAACTAAGCTATCTTAGATGCAGGTTAACAAATCTCAATTCCAATATACTTCCACATGCACTAATATACTGTTTGAAAACATTATCATACAGAGAAATTATATTATCTTCTAGAATGCAACTCTCCAATACTTTCACATATGAGTTTATTACAATGGTGCTAAAATACCTCTCTGCCAAACTGAAATAGGGTAAAATAGTATATTTGGAATATTTTTCAATGGTCCTGTCTAAGTTGCAAAGCTCAGACAACCCACTAAGAATTCAGGTTTGTTCATAACTTTTCTGGGTTAAAAAGATGAGGAAGTCATCAACAATCACAATTACTTTACCAATTACACTCCTTCTGTAGGACTAAGTTCCTAGAGAAATGGCTGCTTAACAATAGAGCACAAAGAAATAAGTGAGAGACGCCTTAGTGATCTATCATAGAATATTTTGAAATTTACACAAAATTTTGTAACGTATGTATGACCCATTTTGGCAGCTTATCAATAATTAATAAATGCTAAATTTACTAACAACCACAAGAACAAGATAATACACAACTTTTCAAATTTCCTGGATAGAGAATATTATTTCTATGGGGAAGAGGACTTTGTGATGTGATACTTTAAGCCATTTAGTAGAAGATCCAAAAGAAATGAAGGTCATGTCGTCTTTTTTTTCCAAATCAGAACAGGTTTTTAAGAGTAAACTTTCAGTCCCCCTTGGACACACAAAGAATATAAAGATCTTTCTTAGATCACAGATTTAGTTGGAATGAGAATAAAATTCTCTCTTCACTAGAGCAAAGTCATTCAATTTGTAATTAATTCACGTGTAGTACACAGTATGACCTCAGCCTACAGTAAATCAAAAGAAACACTTACAGGTGAAATATTCATTTGACTAAATAGTTAAACACAGACAAAAAAAGTAAAGATTGTCTCTACCGTCAAATCAAACAAAGCAGAGATCCCTAGAGTTGAAGCAAAGGTTAATGATAAAGCAATACAATTTATTTCCATGTACCAACACTAAACTAATTTGAGCTTCACTGTACTTCTTACTGTTGAAAATGTTGGTGTAGTACATCCACAGATGGTCTTTCTGGATTATCACATTGTTTTAATCCTCTGACCACTTTTTCTGTCAACACTATACTCTTCAGCCTTTTCTGATTCAGTGGCTACAATTAGATGCTTATTGGACAGTACTATGTGCGGCTCAAGCCCCAAACCTACAAGACATCTTGATTCTTTGCTTTTTTTTTTCTTTTTTTAATGTACTTCATTCAATCCATCAACAAGTCCTGCTGGATTCTGCTTCTGAAGATACATTTTTAAAATTCCCCAACTCATATGCTTTTAAAATTACTTTCTCTAACTAGCACACTTAAGTCCCCACCTAAGTACTTTCCCATCATATCACTGTATTTCATCTTCTTTAGAGCATTAATACCATCTGAAATTCACAGCAATATAATTCTATGTTTATTATTATATTTTTACTGTTAAACTGTAAGTTATAAAAGAGTCAAGATCACATCTGCCTTAATCACAGCTATATCCCCTAAGACCTAGACTAGCATCTGGCACAGAGTGGATGCTCAATATATATATATTTCTAAATGTAAGAATGCATAGAATAATGAATTTACTAAATACTATTAAGGGACCCATACTTTCTGGAAAGGCTGTTTGCTACATACTTTTTGAAAATAAAAAATACATTTCCAAGAAAATATAAGCCATTTTCTCCAACAAAAAATTCAATTAGTAATTCTATAAACCAAATGCAAACTGAGGTGGCACGCATATTCCACTACTCTGAACAGTTTTTATCACTATCTTGGTTTTTCCTTTATTGGATACTCAACTGTTGCCTTCTCCATTCCCACTTCTAAGCTTCAAAATACAGTGACCCCAAAGTTCACTGGATCTTTTTAATCATATTGACATTTGAGTTTACAAAGCAATGAGGGGACTAAAATAAAAACAGACTAGAACTAAGAGAATAACTAATCAGAGGATCTTTCGAAAATACTGTGTATCATAGTACAAAACGATTCAGTTAATAAACATCAGTTTAAGTTTCTCTAAGTAACACCAAAACAAAATTTGGATCCTCAGAGATTCCTGAAGGGAGTGGGAAGAAATAATTATCTTGAGTCTAAGTAAGCAAGCAGGGCATAAAATACGGAAAGAAAGAGATACTAGCATGACAAAACAAGATAAACAAAATCCATTTCTACCACAGAGAATTCGGAGTTACTTATTCCATGGGTCATAGGCCTAATGGAGTAATAACCATTCAGCAAAAACTAGTAGTGTATGGCATATGATAGAAATCCAATACATATTTGTTAAATGAACAAATAAGACGAGGAGGACAGCCTCAGTGGCCACTTGGAAGAATTGCTAGAATAATGCTGTTATCTCATTTGCTACAGCAAATTAGTCTCTATGTAGGCCATCATTTCTTATTAACACCTATATACAGAAATGTAGCTCCTAATACCCAAACATCAATAGATACAAGATTTGTGAAACAAAGTAAATTTCTCCCTATGTTGATTATGCAGGTGGTTTGGGTCTCATGAGCAAACGGAGGTGTGTATTTCTAAGAGAAACAGACAAAGGACTATTTTATAAAGTTCAATTACATCGAATTTAGGCTTATGATATTAGCTGCAAGACTGGTAAAAAAAAATTTAATCTTTGATTAAAATTTAGTCTCAAAAAATCTTTAATCACTGCTTAGTAATGGAGATTACCATCAAAAACCTTAGAAAAATGTATTTTCCACAACCAGCACATTCTGAACATTGGTTAGTGTTAAGGCTATCGCATGGTTTGTTTAACTCACAGCTGGTGCCTTCATTAAAAGTTATTAGTACATTAAAGTATTGTGTATTTTGACTGGTAAAGAGATGTCTACTATTTCATGTGACCCAATTGCGGATCTCTATATGGTAAGGGAAAGAAGTTGCTTTAGCCTATAAATTTCAGGGTACTTCTCCTTAAGAATGAAGGCATTATTAACACACTTATGCCTTAAATCTTGTATTTCTGTTATGTAAATATAAATAATAAAGCAGGGAGTATTTTGATTTCCTCTACAAAAATATCTGATGAATTTCAATATGATAAATAAATAACAGTCATGTCACAAACTCTAAAGTCCCAGTAACTCTGTTACTTCCTACATGGAAAGCTGGTTGGTCCTAAAGTCAATACCTCAATGGCAGTGGTCAGGCTAAAGTTTGTTTAGAAGTATTAAAATCAAAGAAATTTCACGTAACTGTTGATAGGTTTAATTATTCATAATGTTCAACAATTAATATACATGTACATTATTAATGTTACCATGTATCAAGTCCATTTATATAACCTCCCTTTTGATTACTCAAATTTAAAATATTTCATGTAATCCCTGACCCCAATTCAAAATTAGAAGTGCAAAAAGTTTGAAAGGAAAGCTTATGAACACAAAATGTTTAGTGATCCAGTCTGATAGGCATTAAATAAAATGATTTTTATAAATAATTAGGTGTTTTTCATGCAAAAAGTAAAAGTGATATAACATGACTTCAATTTAATAAATAATTTGGCAAAAATTCTTATAAAATTAAGCTTTCCCTTTCCACAACTTTTAATTGGTTTGTATTTTTCAATGCCTTTTAAAAGCAATCTGTTTGAAACAAAATTTAAAAAAACATATTTTGATAAGTTGACATATTGATTCCTTTCAGTCAATGACTCATGCTGTCATGCCTGCCCCTGCTAACAGTCACCTCTTAGGGATGTTTGAAAATGACCTTGGAACTCAAAACCCCACACTTCAAAGACTATTAGGAAAGCATTAATATTTACATAACAGGCATAATAATATAATTTAGGTACTTAGATTACAGCATTTCTAAGAGTAACATGAACTAGAGGCCTCCAGGAAGATTAAAGAATATTACTGACAATCTAATCCCATATGGCCCCTCCTTTCAGTAAGGATAGATGGTAGAGAATAATCATCAATATACATATCAAAAGCAAGACAGTAATATTGGCTTACAATCCTCAGCCTTTTACATAATAGTGAAATAAACTGGCAAAACATAGCAATTGCTTATAAAGGAATTCTGAATCATTCCTTACATAACAGTATATAAGGAATATATAATTCCCATATACTGTTTATATAGCAGTATCAGTAGGAAAGACTAAAAAAAATTTTGTTTGGTGCAAACAAAAAATTGGAGGGGTTAAAACAGCAGCGACAACTTCGTTAGGGTTTCTCTTTCCTTCCAAAATTGCAAATGTCACCTTCAAGATTTGATTCTACAACAAGGACACTTAGATGCCAAGAATGACTAATTCTACTCAGACTCAGAAGCAACTCAGACAGAAATGTGGATAGTCTAGAAATTCTACCAGAGCCAGAATATATCACTGATCCAGACAAATTCTCTTCCCTGCTGTCACACCCACCCTGGTATTCAGATAAGTTTTAGACCTTCCAGGGCAAGTATCAGGCCACTGAAATAGGATGACAGTTCTACAATACAGTATATACTTCATAAATACAAAAAAAAAAAAAATCTAGACTGCCAGTTATATCATGTAAATGAATTGGAAGCTGGCAGCTTGTATACCATTTAAGAGCACCAGGCGGGAACTCAGCTTTGTTATCTGTTACCCTTGCAACCTTTGGGTGAGTCACTTAATCGGGGATGATCCAGTTATTTTCCCTATATTATTGAAGATAATAACATTGTGTTACAAGTTTTCTTTCATTAGAATTCTTTAAATGAGTTAATATATATAAAATGTTCAGAGGAATGTAGAGTATATAACAAATACCATATAAATCAACCCCTTTCTGTCTATGCCATCTGTGCTGCTGTTCAATAACCAGCTGAATTTCCAGCTCATATGCATATTCCTGGTTGGCCATTGCCCAGGGGCTACGGAATGTAGAGGACCCTCAACAACCAGTCAACCGAATGCCCATGGACCAAAATGAATCTAGCACAGCTTATGAATTAATTCATTATATATATATATATATATTTTTTTTTTACAGTTCTAACCATATTAATCCTGAGACACTGGACCCTGACCAGCAATATTATTGTTGCTACAAGAGACAAAATATGGAGATAACGAATTCAGACAATCAACAAAAAGAGTCTTACAACTTAAAATAACACCCCAAATAGCACGAGTCCCTAGTAATTTTTATGATCATAAAGGAATTCATTACTACATAAGAGGATTTTCCATAACATATGGCCCAGAGGAAACTTATGGCCTCAGAATGGACCTACATAGCAAATTCCCCAAAAGCCAAGAGCCCATTTTTTGCTTTGCTGCCAAGAGGTACAGATGATCTTTGAAAAGATCTCTAAACAATCCCTAAAGATCTGACCAGAGGCTGATTGTTCTCACTACTCCTTTTGCTTCCTACTCCTAGTCTAGAAGGACACAAATAGAACTGAACTAAAGATACTAAAATACAAAAATAATACTACCATGAAAACATTTAATTACCTTTCCCTTCCACATATGCCTCAAAGTTCTGTGTATTTGTTCCCCTCTATTAAAATAGGTAACTGAGAGAAGCTACCTATACCACATAAATACTACATTATAAAAACAGATTACCCATTTATAACCATTTGCAAGATTCATAAAAACCAGAACAAACTCTTAAGACCACTACTTTATTAGATTCCAACTCGGGTCGGTCTGAACTAATTAAACTAATTTATTGCTAATAATTTTCAAGCAAATATTATGCAATATATAAACACTGAGGCACAAATATACACTGGCCACCAAGGAAAATAATAATAATATTTTCAAAAACCTTATTAAATTGGAAAGAGTTGATAACAATAAATAATTGCCTTAATGTCTCTGAGGGTTTGAGGAAATGAAACTATCACTGGAACAAAAGTGCAAATGACACCATAATATTGACACAATGCAGAAAAGACTTTCTACAAGTAACCGTTTCTCTCAATAAACCTTAATTAAAATATAGTTGTGTCCCTAAAAATAACAAAATCAAGAATTTATTGTCTTTTTAAAAAATATAAAATCAATTATATATTGTTATCTTGTGATATAGGTAGGTACTAAATTTTAAAAGTATGTTCAAAAGCCTTCATTATTAAACAATTTAAGAGCACTATAATATGAAGCTGTTTTCAGGCACTGCTATGGCAAAAAGCAAATACTATCAGCTTAAAATAGCTGACAAGTTTAGTAATCTTTGTCATCACATGAATCTACCTGTGACCAATTGTTTAAGTTGGTTAGAGCACTATGCTAATAACACCAAGGTCATGAATTCAATGCTTACTGAATCAGTCAGCTTTGTTTTGCATCATGGCCACAAACTCTATCCCAGCCCCTTGTCATCATAAAGAAGTGTCACTAGTTACAGGAAGTATTAAGCAAACATGGATGGCATGATCAGTTTAAAATAAAACATTACTACTGAAAATCAGAACAGTATTACACTCTACTAAGTAGAGTGTGTGACATCATCATTATATAGAGATAATAGACAATATTAGCAGACCAAAACCTTTCAAGTAGAAAACACTAAAAAAAAAAAAACTCCCATGGCTTTCACAGAATATAAGAGAACCTGTACTCCCCCTAAAATATGGCTAACTGGAAGTCTTCTCAGTAACTGCAAAAAAAACACTTAAGAAATCCCTTAGCTAAATTTTGACTTAGTCTGAAATATTTAAAAATGGCTTGTGTTCCAAAACCCCGTCTCAAATCTAAGAAATTCCAGATGAGTCTATCTTTGCATGTGTTTATGGATTACGAAACTGTTAAAAATGAATGTCTATACACTATATTACAAAGATTTCAGAACCATATGCTGATCCAGCATGCAGGTATATTAATATTTGCTAAGGCGATCAATCATTAGAATGCTTAAATTGTAAGCATTCAGAAAACAAAAGCATGTAAAATACAATCGAAATGCCAATAATTAACAGGGATGTGATCTGATTCTGCAAGAGCAAACAGTAAGTGAAACCTATGAGAGGAGTGATAGCATCTTTATCATTGCTGCTAATGGAACAAAAGGTACCTAATCACACCAGCTTCCCTTTTCAAAGAAAATTACAAATATCCTAATAGCATCACATGTCACAGAGTAGTTACTTTTTGTTACCTCCTATTAAAAGCAATTACATGCTAGGAAACAACACATTCCTAACACATTGCCAGAAGCAAGTTATCAGTTTATTCTTATCACAAGAAGCCAGGCACAGTCAACTCTCAGTAAGCCATTCTAACGGAAGAGCTATTGATAATTCACAGTAGTTGTACTTGCCATTTGAATGCCTCACATATTTTGCTTAGACTCCTACAAAATCAATTTAATTCATTAACAGTCATCCAACGATCCTTAAATCCAGTAGCGACAGATGACAAAGAACAGGAGGAAATAGTGCCAGGAAGCAGGGGAAAATCAGATTAGTATTAAAATGTGGCCATGGATAAAACAAAGGCAGACCAGGCATACAATGGAAAACTTAATCTAGGTGGTTAGTAACCTCAATATATTTTCACTCTTTCTAGATTGGTTTTATATTGAGAGACACGTTCTAACATGTTGTAAACCATTTAGTGGCCAAATTGAGTCATTTAGTTCTGTCTTTTGTGGGTACATTTTTTACTGGATCCAATGAATAGAAATGCATTAATACTCTATATAAACTAGGCAGAATTGGGTAGGCAAGAATAAGGTACTTCAGAGGGCACAAATTCATATATTAATACCCTTATCCTTGTCCTGTGTAACAAAGAAGGGGATCTCAAAGTGAAATTTTCGATAGTAGAGCTTTAACAGGCACAGTTATACTACAGAGTGATCCAGTAGTGTTTGAAAGCACAAGCTGTGGATTCAGGATTGTGTTAATACATCCTTTTTCCATGTCTTTGCTCGAGTCATAAGTGTAGCAAAGTAGTGTAGCATGTAGGCTATGGATTCACTCTGCTTGAGCTTGATTTCAAGCTTCACTTTGCTCATCTGAAAAATGACTTCAGTAACAGTACCTACTGCATAGGGTAGAAAAGAAAATTGAATGTAATGATCCATGTAAAAACTTCACAAAGTACGTGACATATAGGGAGGGCACAACAAATATTAACATATAGTTACTGAAATTGTCAGTGTGTTATGAATCTGTGACATAGATTTACCTTCATTCTCCTAAAACCTTTTGATAGTTATTCTATTTTATTGATTATTATATTTCATGGTTATTTTTTAAAGAGACAAGCAATTAAAAATTTTACTTAGAATCAAACAACAAATCAGGAAATAGACATATATTTTCAGCCCACTAAAGTTCTTTATTTCAGTAGGCCAACCATACATTCTAAAACTTTGTTGTCTAAATCAACCACAACCGCTTTTCAAACAAAAAAAGAATCTAAGTTTCACATTTGAAAACTTTAAAGAAAATATGTGATGATGTATACAATTTATTATTTTTTTTCTGAGATAAGATCTCACTCTGTTGCCAAGACTAGATTGTAGTGGCATGATCGCAGCTCACTGTAGCCTCAACCTCCCTGGGTTCAAGTGATCTTTCCACTTCGCTCTCCTAAGTAGCTGGGACCACAGGTGAATGCCACCATGCCTGGCCAATTAGTTGTTTTATGTCCGTTTTTTTGTTTTGTTTTGTTTTTTAATAGAGACGGGGTTTTACCATGTTTCCCAGGCTGGTCTTGAACTCATGGTCTAATGTGATCCACCCATCCCAGCCTCCTCCCAAAGTGCTGGGATTACAGGCATGAGCCACTGCACCTGGCCTAATGTATACATTTTTTAAAAACACCTAAATGAAGTGAATTACTAAATCATAGAAACATAAATGTACAAATTAACATTAGCAAACTGCCACAGCCAGACTCAATTATACAGATTTCTGGTATTTAATGAGTAATAAGAAGTTTCAAGAAACAGATTCATTTCTACACATATACATACATATATATACACACACACTCTGAATGAATTACTAAAGGTGGTGAGTTCCTACTAATAGGGGCAGGAGACAGAGAAATTCTAGGGAGAAAGGGCAGGGTCCTTAGTGAGGGCCACACCCTGAAGCCTGGAACCAAGGCCCAAAGTGAAAACAATACATCCCCATTTTCCCACTTGAGTGTTACTTTTTCCAAAACCAACCCTGTCCCACCCTGCCTCCCACCCTGTACCCAAGAAAACCCTATGCTCCACTGGCAGAGAGCACAGAAGTTGAGAAGAGAAGAAGCAGCTGAACATTAGAAAGAAACAGCTTGACTTCAGAGGGATGGCTTGATGGCGGGACTTCAGAGAATAGTCCAGCTGGAGATGGCTGGACTTCAGGGAAGGAATACCTTCCTATTCCAACCCTTTTCCAGCTCCCCTTGCTGCTAAGAGCTACTTCCATTGGCAATAGCATCCCCTGCATTTACTATCCTTCAATTCAATTGTGTGACCTGACTTTTCCTGGATGCCAAACAAGAGTTCAGGGTACAGAAGGCTGTAACACTGACTCCCTGTCCTTTTGAAAAGGAACAGGGTCCACTGAGCTGTTAAACTCTTAAGCCATCCACAGATGGCAAAGCTGTAAGAGCATTGCCTGTAACACTCCTTCTGGGGCATCAGGGGTTGTGATGCTCTAGATGCCGCTGCAGGGCCACACCAGTTTTTTTCCTGCTGATGCCCAGAAGCACTTGCCCTGGCTCCTGCACCCACTCAGCTGTGCTCCCCACTCCTGGAAGGGGTGGAGTGCATTAGATCCAGCGAGTGAAGCCAGGAAAAGGAGCCAGCTAGCTCCAGTGCCCTCATTCCAGTCCCCGCCCACGAAGGAGTCAGGGAAAATTTCCTGTTTCCTTACTATGTGACTAAATAATTATGGGTTAGTACTCATACCTTATTGTACTTGCCTTGGTGCGATGAAACTAAGTATTATATAACTGTAACTTATTTGTGTGTTACATACTTGTATTTGCCAGAAGCTGTGGTACATGCAAGAAAACAGAAATGCTTCCTCCTTCCTGCAAACTCAATGTCTAATGAGGGCCATGAATGAGGTAAGACAATGATAGTAAATTGTGAAAACTGCATTCTGATGGAAGTGTCATCTAAACACAAGCCAAATGAAGAATTGGTTAAATTAAAGTGTGTTCAGGGAGAAGTCTCCAAGTCTTTTAAGTGTCTCTGTTCCAGGAACAAACGAGTTTACAATTTAGTGGGAGTGAAAAGATGAGTAACCTTGAAACACATGAGAAGGAGTTCGAATCTCCTGAAGATAAGAGGTAGTCAGTGAAATGTTCCAAACATAGGAATGCCATGATTACAACCAAACAGGAAAGAAGGCAGAGAGACCCATTAAGATTCTGTTGAAGTCACCAAAGAAAGAGATATCATAAGATTTATTAAAATCAAATTATATACAACCACGTGCGAATGCAGCTTCTTAAATGACCTCCAAATGTTCCCTGTAATCTTGGTAGTCATGCCCTAGAGTAATTCCCCTATCAATGTGTAAGGGTTGAACCTAGTTACATGTTATTAATGATGAAATTAGGCTATAAAAGACTGTGACTGCATGATTGTTTCCATTCTCTCTCTTCACTCCTTGATTTTCACTCTGATGAAGCAAATGGACTTTTGTGAGTTGCCCTATTGAGAGGCTCATGAACCAAGGGTGGGATCTGGACAACAAATATCCAAGAATGAAGGCCCTCAGTCCAATCGCTCTGGAGTAACGGAATCCTGTCAATCATATGACTGAGCTTAGAAACAAATCATTCACCAGTCAAGCCTTCACACAGGACCACAACCCTGACAACATCTTGTATGCAACCTCATGAGGGACTTTGAAACAGAGGACTGAGCTGAGATCTGCCAAGATTCCTGAATCTGTGAGAAATTAAATGAGTGTTCTATTAATTGCTAAATTCGGGGATAATAGGTTATGCAGCTATAGGTAATTAATATTATTCACAACAATAAAATAAAAAGTTAAAGTTCTTTCAACATGACAGTCATACACAAAATGTTAATCTGTTTTCAAGTGCAGTTGTATTCCTAGAAGCATGCATTAGAATAGGGGAGAGATTTTTCTATTATAATTTTGAATTTCCTGGGACATCTCCCATTAGGTGTTTGTAGGACACCTAATAATAAAATTTAACTTGCTTGATCAGCACACCTACAAGATGATAAGCACTGTTTTAAAAATAACATTAGTGATCACTGTAAAAATGATAATGATAATATAAACGGGCCTATCTTAAAATTAGGCAAAACTGAGTAATGAACACAAATTACTGAAATACAATTTGAAAAGAATGCATTAAATTTGTCTCACCAACAAGGATTAATTGACTAAATGGAAGATTACCTGTATATAATGCTTCAGAAAAGCTACATTTGTACCTCTGTAAATTAATTTCTTAAGTCAGACAAACCTCTTGTTCTTCTTATATAATGTAAGATATATCGGGAACTGGTTTAACTGCCATAAATATCCAGTAGGAACAAAGCACACCTCCTTTTATACAGCAATATTACAATTTTCCACTGGATTTCAATGTAAATCATTTCTATTTGCTAACATAAAACTAATTTATTGGCCAGGTGCGGTGGCTCACACCTGTAGTCCCAGCACTTTGGGAGGCTGAGGCATATGGATTACCTGAGGTCAGGAGTTCAAGACCAGCCTGGCCAACATGGTAAAACACCGTCTCTACTAAAAATACAAAAATTAGCCAGACATGGTGGTGTGCACCTATAATCCCAGCAACGAAGGAGGCTGAGGCAGAATAATCACTTGAACCCAGGAGGTGGAAGTTGCAGTGAGCCGAAATTGTGCCACTGCACTCCATCCTGGGTGACAGGGCAAGACTGTCCCCAAACAAAAGAAAACAACAACAACAATAAAACCCTAATTTACTTAGAACGATTTCAAATATGAATAAGCTATATGATTTAGAAATGCTATTAACAGAACTCTTGTTATTGTGCTTAATCTACATATTTACCAGCAACAATCACTGAAATTGGGAAAGGCAGTCACACTAACTCATAGCTAAAAAGTGTGATATTAAAATAACACAAGGTGTCTATAATGTTATGAAGCTAACTTGAAAAGAGGCCAAGTAAAAAATGGATTTCATTACTTTATGCATCTCAAGTATATTCATATATCATTACCAAATGCCTAATGACATGAAGACCACATTCCTTCACTCATTATTAGAAAAGACAGACTTCAAGTCATGGAAATGTTTTACCAGTGACAGATTCTATATAGAAAATGCCTAAAAAAAAAACCTTAAGTTATAGAAAGAACCTTATGTCTTTCCATGTATAATGTACAGCTTCCTAGTTTTGGCTTGAGCTCCGAAGAAATGTCTTCAGTGCCAGGATAATAGGATTACATATTTCACAAGATAATACAATATATGTGGAACTATATGACTAACCATATGAAAAAGGGATCAGTTAACTGTGCAAAAAAATTCACAAATTACTAAGGGCACACTAGCCATTACAAGTCGTTGTTACAGCATACAGATGTGATTAAGAAGAATCCTGGGCTCAAATCACCATTTTGCTACTTACTAGACAGGTAAACAAAATATTGCTTAATCTCCCATAGTCTCAATTTCTTAACCTATAAAACAACAATACAAGTACCTAGGGTTGGTATCATATGGATTTAAAATAATTATCATAGCTCTTGGGATATGTTTAATAAATGTGCTATTGTTTTTATTATGATTATTACTATTGTTACTGTTAGACGGCATATTAATAGAAGTAGTACAATCACAATATTGTCAATATGTAAAGATGCAGTTACTTTGAAGTTTATTTGATTATAAGGCAGAAGATACTCTGTTTCAACTTCTCTCTACAACTGGTGACTTAAAATTAAACAATGGCATGTGTCTCTGGCTCAAACATCCCTTGTGCCTTCTTTTACATAAAGGAAGTGATTAATGCTAGAAAATGCCAAATGGAAATGAATGTGTGTCATCATAAGTTGAAACACTTAAAATGTCCATAACAAAAAAAAAAACCACTGTTTTGGCAAAGTGAGATACAAAAATAATTATTTATATTCAAATCCAAAAAACTTTAGATATAATTAAAATGACAAAATTATGGGCCAGGCATGGTGGCTTAAACCCGTAATCCTAGCACTTTGGGAGGGTGAAGCAGATAGATTGCTTTGAGACCAGCCTGGGCAACATGGTGAAACCCTACCTCTACAAAAAATTAGCCAGGTGTGGTGATGCATACTTATAGTCCCAGCTATCTGGGAGGCTGAGGTGGGAGGATCACCTGACCCTGAGAGGTTGAGGCTGCAGTGAGCTGTAATCATGCCACTGCACTCCAGCCTGGGTGACAGAGTGAGACCCTGAAAAAAAAAAAAAAAAGAAAAGAAAAGGAAAGGAATTATGTACATGTATTGCAATGGACTGGTTGTTTATGTCCCCCTTAAATTCATATGTCCCAACCTACCCATAAGGTGATGGTATTGGTAGGTGGGGCATACAAAAGGTGATTATGTCATGAGGGCAGAGCCTTCATGATTCTATTAGTGCCCTTATAACAAAGACCCCAGAAAGAGAGATCACCACTTCCACCATGTGAAGTTACAGAAGAAAGCTACCCTCCATAATCCAGAAAGCAGGCCCTCACGAGGCACCAAATATACCAGTACCTTAATCTTGGATTCTTAGTCTCCAGAAGTGTGAGAAATAAATTTCTGTTGTTTATAAGCTAACCAATTTATGATATTTTGTGATAGCAGCCCAAACACACTAAGACAGTTAAGTACAGTTTTTGGTTTCCTGCCTGAAAGAATTAAGCCTTCCTGGTTTGTTACCATATATATTAAAGCTGATACTACAGAAGGATGCATGTTGTGTCATTAAGATGACAAATTATTTGTTAGGACACCAACTCTCTCTGGACACGTTAGCACCTTCTTATAAGGGCTGTGCACTCTGTGACTGACATCTCATTAATTTCAAGTCAATTGCAAGAATTTCTAAATAATGAAGACAAAGATGAATAACACTTTGCCACTCTTTTGTCTTTTCATCAGTTCACAAAATATAGAAGACTGTATTGAGCAATCAAGCAAGGGTGGGTAACTTCAGAAGCAGCCAGTTGATTCTAAGACTAAGAAACACGCTTTAAAATATGATCCTTAAGAAAAAGTGCTTTTACATACACACATCTTCAAACTCAGTTATACCATACGGTTGAAGCTATGTCCAATATTTCAAGCACTGCAAAATGATATTTATATGCATTTCAAATATTTATAACACCTCGATTTCCTGTTATTATTAAAGTTAAATTGCACTATAGAAATATATAATTAAAGAAGCTAAATTTTATTAAGCTCTTATGTTTATTTCTTATACCTCCTCCAAGCAACATTAAAAGCAAAGAAATTGCTTACAGCTTCTACCCACACTATCTTTGGTCTTCCTGAAGCCTCTAGAGAACCCTAGAAATTCTAATTAGAATTATCAGTTATAAGCTACATATTTTATTATTATTTCAAATTTAGTTAATATCAACCACCATTATTTTAAATCTTATATATTATCATTATTGTCTATAATTACTATAGGTATTTTAAGGAGAATGACACTACCATTCTAGCCCTAATGATTATATGCTCCCAAATATCGTCAAATCAAATAATGCAAAAACTAGAACATATATACAAATTCCAACACTTACATATATGATACATATTCAAAACTACTAACAGAGTATTCTCCAGCTGTTTCTAACATATATATTTCATTAATTCAGAGAGTATTTTGAAATATATTTTATAATATAACATTATGTCTTATGAGGAGAATGCAAATGTCATAAGCATGAAGGTACAAGATTTGGGAACTAGAACAGACCTTAGAGATGTAGATTAAGAATTCATACTAGTCAGGATACCATCGTATCTTGCCTACTGATATTTATTCACAATCAATGATTATAACCTATCTATAAGTTCCCATCACCTGTCCACAAAAAGCCCATTCAAAGGCTAATCACCTAATTACTAAACCGCTAACGCTTAAAGAATAAAACCCAAATTCTTCAGTGTGGAGTTTCCTTACCACCTTCGCCACAAAGTCTCTTCATTCCAGAGTCCTGACCCAAGGCTGACTGCATGTGCTTTCAATGCAATATGCATTTCACCCCTCCTTATTGATAAATTAAATGAATCAGAGATCACTGGCCCAAGACTGTCTCCAAACTTTAAGTTCCAATTTAACAAATGGAAGCCTAAAGAAGGAATACAGTCCTCCCTTAGTATCAACTGAGGACTGGTTCCAGGAGCCCTTGCGGATACCAAAACATGCAAATATTCAAATATCTGATATAAATGGCATAGTATTCATATAGAAGCTACGCATATCCTCCCATATACTTTAAATCATCTCTAGATTAGTTATAATATCTAAATATTAGGTTGGTGCAAAGTAATTGCAGTTTCTGCCATTAATGTAAATACTATTTATAATCGTGTAAATACTGTAAATATCTGTAAATAGTTGTGGTACTGTGTTTTTTACATTTCTTCCTTTTGAGACAGGGTCTCGCTCTGTCATCCTGGTTGGAGTGCATCAGCACCAATCATGGCTCATTGCAGCCTCAACCTTCCAGGTTCAAGTGACCCTCTCACCTCAGCCTCCCAAGTAACTGGGACTGCAGGTGCATGTCACCACACCCAGTTAATTTTTTTTTTACTTTTTGCAGAAGCTGGTTTCAAACTTCTGGGTCCAAGTGATCCTCTCACCTCGGCCTCCCAAAGTCCTGAAATTATACACATGAGTCACCATACCCAGTGTATTTATATTTTTAATTTTTTCCAAATATTTTCTATCTATGGTTGGTTGAATCCATGGATGCAGAGGCCTACACAAAGATGAAAGGCAAACTGTATATTTTAAATAGCTGAGCTTCAGCCAATAGCAAACAGCCAAACTTCAACTAATTGTAGGCAGCCAACTGATGAGCCTATGCCCAAACAAGGCAAATGCCTCATTGCACCATGCGCAGATGAGATAAATGACTATCCGTAGCCAATTAAATGATTAAATGATGTTTCTACTTTGTTCCCATGTTCATGCTAGAAAACCTTGAGGCTCACAGTGAAACTCTGCTGGTTCTGAGTGCTGCCCAATTCATGAATGATTCTTTGTTCAAATGAACTCTGTTAAATTTGATTTGTATAAAGCTTTTCTTTTAACATTTTACTCTTGGTGTTCTCTAGCTAGAATGCCATCTTTCCTTCCTTCATTCCCAATAGAAATTCTATTAAAATTTTTAAGTCCCAGCTCTAATTATACTGCCTCTAGGATATCCACTAACCCTAGCCAAAATTATTTTTTTTGTACTTCAATGGCTTTAAAAATATATCTATTCTAACATTTACTACAACTTGACTAAATATACTGAGCATTCTCTTACCTCTCTCAGTAGACTGTAAGTTCCCGGGTGCCTTGACAAGATCTTACTCATTTCTTTCCCTTCCATTTAGTATAGAACCTTGCACATAATAGGTACTCTACAAACTTAAGCTAAATGAATTGAGAGATACATTCTTTCCTAAAACAGAAATAATCTGTTTAAATAAGACATGAAAAATAATTTCCTCTTAAACTCTAAGAGTAATTTAGGAAGTATAATTTTATGCTACTTTCACATATTAAAACTAAAACATTTAAATATTATAGATATCAGAATTCGTGTATTTTAATAGCTCCAATTTAGCTCTTAAACAACTTCCTGAAAAATACAATTGTAGTGCTTTACAGGACACTTCGCGAGGACAGAGGCATGAGCTCTTTTATGCTCTTGCAGTAGTGAAAAATAGAGGTTTTGGAACACTGATCTACGAGGTTTAGAAATAGGTATTAGCAAAAACAGAAATGACGTTCCTTCCGGAATACAGCTGAGTAAGCTGCAATGAACAGCAAAATAGGGGGAAAAGTTGCCCTAGAGATAAGAAAACCAGAGCGGTGAAGTTTTAAGTTTGATGGAACCAGACCCTCCTGCTGATTTCCTACTAAACCTGCCACTTATTGACCACATATGAATCAAGCCACTGCGAATGACAGAACTTCAAGCTATTACAGTAACATCAATCAATAGTTACTGCGTGTTACAAAAGCATGGCAGTTTAGGGTCATTAAAATTTGTTTTAGCTATGGTGTGCATGTCTGAAATAGGCTATGATGCATAATCGATCCCACATATGTCCTTTCAGAAGTAAATTTTAGTAAAAGTAATGGTACTGAAAGGTAATCCTTTCCAGATTTCTGCTTAAGTATCCAAAATTAGGGAAGTCATAGTAGGATGGAATAGAAAATTCAAAGAATCAAAGTTAAGAGGAATGAAAATAAAGCATTCTCAGCAATACATACATAAGTTTTATATGAATTTTGTTTGGTTTTGATTTGGTTTGATTAGGTTTTGGCAGCTGCAGTAAGAATTGCTTCAATTCTGACTGATTAGCTCTACCAAGTGCTGAAAAGAATAGCAGTAAATTCTGCTGAATTAACAGCTGTACTAAAGCATCAATAACTAAGACACACACACACACACACACACACACACACACACACATATACACACACACAAACAGCATCAGGTTAAATGAAAGGGATACCAACAATGTGCTGGGTGCTTTAAATATATAACCTTGTTTAATTCTCACAATACTGCTAGGTAAACATTAGTCTATTGATTTTACGCATGAGAAAATTCAATCTCCAAGGTTACAATCACAGCTGGAATGCAAGTATGTGTGAATTTATTTCCTTTGGCTTTTCCTACTATACCATAGTATCTTTAAGAACTTCATAATGGATTTTATACCTACCTCACTGTCTCTTGAGTTTCTTCACCGGGAAAATAGAGTCTGTGCTTAATAACTTCTAAGATCCAGGCTAATTCTAAAATTTTATAAAATCTATGATTCTTGTAGTACTCAATTCAAATAAGTCAATAATCAAAAGAGTAAATGCTCAATAGAAAACATGCAAAGAAATGGAGGGGGAAGTTTACAGAAAAAGAAAAGTTATGCCTATACAGAAATCAAACATTTTTTGGGATAAATGAAGAAAGACACAATGTACCAAATACTTGGGGATGCAGCAAAAGCAGTATTAAAAGGAAAGTTCATAGCACTAAAGGCCTACCTGAAAAGGTTATAAAGATCTCAAATTAAAGATCTAGCTTCACACCTAGAGAAACCAGAAAAACAAGAGCAAATCAACGTGAAAACTAGCATAGGAAATGAATAAAATCAGGGAAGAACTGAATGACATTGATACCAAAACATCCATACGAAAGATTAACTAAACCAAAAGATGATTCTTAGAATGCATAAACAAGATAAATGAACCATTACCTAGATTAACAAAGAATAAAAGAGACCATCCAAGCTAACACAATCAAAAACAACAAAGGTGACATTACAAATGATCCCAAAGAAAAACGAAAGATCCTCAGAAACTGTTATGTATACTTCTCTGCAAACCAACTACAAAATCTAGAGGAGACAGATAAATTCCTGGAAACACATAACCCCCCAAGATTGAATCAGGAAGAAACAGACCAATATTGAGTTCTAGAATTAAATCAGTAACAAAAAAATGTAATGACCAAAAAAAGCCCCAGAACAGACAGATTCACAGCTGAAGTCTACCAGACATAAAAAGAAGAGCTGGTACCAATTCTACTGGAACTGCTCCAAAGCACTGAGGAGGAGGGACTCCTCACAACTCTTTCTATGAAGCCAGAATCATCCTCATACCAAAACCAGGGAGAGACACAAAAAAACATGAAATCTACAGGCCACTATCCCTAATGAACATAGACACAAAAATTCTCAACAAAATACTAGCAAACCAAATCAAGCAGAACATCAGAAACTTAATTTGCAAAGATCAAGTAGGCTTTATTTCTAGGATGCAATGTTTGTCAACATATACAAATCAGTAAGTGTGATTCATCACAAAAACAGAATTAAAAAAAAAGAAAAACATATGATCATCTCAATAGACATAGAAAAGCCATCAACAAGATCCAGCATTCCCTTTATGATAAAAGTCCACAAGAAAATAGGCATACTTCAAAATAATAAGAGCTCTCTATGACAAACCCTCACCCAACATCACACTGAATTAAAAAAAAAAAACTGGAAGCACTCCCCTTGAGAACTGGAATAAGACAAGGATGTCCACTCTTGTTGTATCTATTAAACACAATACTGGAACTTCTTGGAAGAGAAATCAGGCAAGAGAAAGGAATAAAAGACAACTGAATAGGAAAAGATGTCAAACTGTCTCTCCTCACAGACGACATAATCCTATACCTAGAAAACACTAAAGACTCTGCGAAAAGCTTCCTGGAGCAGATCAACAATTACAGTAAAGTTTCAAAATACAAACTTGATGTACAAAAGCTAGTATCATTTCTATATACTAACAACTCTCAAACGGAGAGCCAAAACAAGAATGCAATATCATTTACAATAGGCACAAAAAAATGAAATACCCAGGTATACATCTAACCAAGAAGGTGAAAGATCTCTACAAGGAGAGCCACAAAACACTGATAAAAGAAATAATCGATGACACAAATGGAAGAACATTTCATGCTCATAAATGGGAAGAGTCAATATCATTAAAATGGCCATACTGCCCGACGCAATTTACAGATTCAACACTATTTCTACCAAACTACTACCAATGTCATTTTTCACAGGCTTAGAAAAAAACTATTCTAAAATTCACATGGAATCAGAAAAGAGCCCAAATAGCCAAAGCAATGCTAAGCAAAAAGAACAGAGTCAGAGGCATCATATTACCTGACCACAAACTATATAACAAGGCTACAGTAACCAAAACAGCATGGTACTGGTACAAAAACAGAAACACAGACCAATGTAACAGACTAAGAGAACCAAGAAATAAAGCTGCACACCTACATCTATCTGAATTTTGACAAAGTCAAGCAAAAATAAGCAGTGGAGAAACGACTACCTATTCAATAAATGGTGCTGTGATGGCTGTATAGCCATATGCAGAAGAACAAAACTGGAACCCTCTCGTTCACCATACACAAAAAGTAACTCAAAATGGATTAAAGAATTAAATTAAAGACCTCAAACTATACAAATCCTATAAGAAAACCTAGGAAACACCATTCTGGACATCTGCCTTGGGAAATAACTTATGACTAAGTTCCCAAAAACAACTGCAACAAAAATTGATAAGTGAGACTTAATTAAACCAAGGAGCTTCTGCACAGCAAAATAAACTATCAACAGGATAAACAGACAAGCTGTACAATAGAGGAAAATATTCACAAACTATGCATCTGACAAAGGTCTAATACCCAGAACCTGTAAGGAACTTAAGGAAATCAACGACTAAAAAACAAATAATCCCATCAATAAGTGGGCAAAGGACATGAACCGATACTTCGCAAAAGATAAGATATGGGCTGGGCATGGTGGCTCACGCCTGTAATCCTAGCACTTTGGGAAGCTGAGGCAGGCGGATCACCTGAGGTCGGGAGTTTGAGACCACCCAAGCCAACATGAAACCCTGTCTCTACTAAAAATACAAAAATTAGCTGGGTATGGTGGTGGGTTCCTGTAATCTCAGCTACTTGGGAAACTGAGGCAGGATAATCACTTGAACCTGCGAGGTGGAGGTTCCAGTGAGCTGAGATCATGCCACTGCTCTCCAGCCCGGGCAACAAGAGTGAAACTTTATCTCGAAAAAAAAAAAAAGAAAGAAAGAAAAACAGACATTCAAGTGGCTGACAAACATATGAAAAAAATGCTCATAACACTAATTAACAGGCAAATTAAAATGAAAACTATAATGATACCATATCACACCAATCAGAATGGCTATTGCTAAAAAGCCAAAACAAAAACAAAAACAACCCCAAGCAGATGCTGGCAAGGCTGTGGAGAAAACAGAATGCTTATGCACTGTTGGTAAGAATGGAAATTAGTTCAGCTATGGTAGAACGCAGTTCGGAGAGTTCTCAAATAACTTAATACGAACTGTCTTTCTACTCAGCAATCACATTACTAGGTTTAAATCCAACAGAAAATAAATCAGTCCTCCCAAAAGACACATGTACTTTTATGTACATCACAGCACTGTTCACAATAGCAAAGACATGGAATCAACCTAGGTGCCCATCAACAGTGGACTGGATTAAGAAAATGTGGTATATATATATATATATATACCACGGAATACTATACAGCCATAATTTAAAAAATGATATCCTTTGCAGGAACATGGATGCAGCTGGAGGCCATTATCTTAAGTGATTAAAGCAGGAACAGAAAATTAAATATTGCATGTTCTCACTTATAAGTGGGAGCTAAATACTGGGTATTCTTGGACACAAAGATGGGAATAAGAGACACTGGGGCCTAATAGAGAGCAGAGGGAGGAAAGAGGGCAAGGATTAAAAAACTAATGGTCAGTTACTATGCTCATCACTACCTAGGTGATGAGATCATTTGCATCCTAAACCTTGGAATCATGCAACATACCCATGTGACAAACCTGCACATGTACCCCCTGAGTATGAGTTAAATTATTTTTAAAAATGAAAGTAAAATAAGATTGCCTATGAATATAAGAAAATGTGCTCAATTTCACTTCGTATTCAAAAAGTAAAAATTATAACAACAATGATTTAACATTTTTACCTCTGAGATGGGCAAAGGTTTTGGGAAACAGATATTCACATATATTCTTTGTGACACTATAAATTGATGCAAACTCATTCAGAACGTAATTTCATACTATCTTTAAAATTTTTAAATTTACACAGCGTTTTATCCAGGAATTTTACTTGTAGTATTTATCTTACGGATAGTTGAACATTTGTGAAAAACAGCATATACAGAGTCATGTTTACCACAGCATTTCTTAAATTAGCAAAAGACTAGAACTAATCTAAATAGTCATTAATATGGGATTAATTAAGATAGGTCCATACACAAAATTCTACGCAGTATGTAAAAAGAACACAGTAGATAAACACAAGCACCTATAGAATAATCTTCAGGCACAACTGGTGAAAATAGCAAGAAATAAAAAATAAAAAATGATAAATGCACATATGTGTTGAGAGGCATAGACTATTTCTAGGATAAAATGTGAAAAATTAGAAGTAATGATTTTATCTGGGCAAAATGCTGTATTTCTGAGATTGAAGGGAGATTTACATTTGTTATACTACCTTATTTTACTATATGAATAATTTGCTATAAGCATGAACACTTCGCTACAAGCAATTTTTTAACTTTAAAAAGTGATTATAGTAAATGATAATCACTTGAGTCATTGAAGAATTCTTTAAATGTGAGGTCTATTATGTCAAATGAGAAAAAAAAGGTAGGCCTAACAGTAGTAACTTAAGTTGTCAGAATTCTTCAGAATAGTCTAATCACCCCAGATTTGTATGTGTATATGAACTTCAATTTACAAAGAACAACAAATACAGCACAACGACCTCCAGTGTACATAATCTAAAAAAAATTTTCATACCTCTATTCTCCAAAATTTATATTCTTATATTCTAAGGCATAATGTGACAAATCATACAAATGAATGGTAAAAGTGCACAGGCATGAGAGTATGGATTATTTCCATTTTTCAATTGCAAGGACTCATTCAGACAAAAAATACTATCCTTAACTGAACTATCACTTCTGCAATGATTAGTAAAATAATCATGTTAAAAAATTACCAAAAATTAATGAACCATAATGATTATGAGATTGAGAAGCTACCTGTATGTATCAAAATCATGTGTGAAATTCACAAGTGAATAAATGATCTAATAACAAACAAAAGTACTCTATTATCAAATCAGTAAATAATACTTATAAGTTACTAGATTTTGATATTAATCCAAAATATCGAATTAAAGCAAAAACTATAACATTTCCCAAGAATCCAAATTGATAATAATACAAGCATGACAGGAAAGACTATTAAGACTATCGGACCAACCTTATTTCAATTTCATGAAAAATTCTGAGACTTTAGCGTTCTCTTACATTATTTACTCTTACATGATGAATTAACAGATTTATCTCCCCTACTTCTCAGTAAAAATGACAATTTTATAATGGAGCAGTGGAACACACATATTTAACAATAATAAACTCTGTATTCTCAGAAGAATAATAACATTTATGTGTAATAAAATTCAAAGGTAAAATAAATTTCCTTCTTTAGTTATTAGGTATAATATGGTTAAATGTCCACCTATTTATGTTTCCCCCTGTCTAGTGAGGGAAAAGTATACATATACACATTACTAGAAATTTTTAGCAAAGCACTGAATTAAATTATACCTGAATCAGAGACATATATTTTATTTTTAAAAATGTACCTTTTATCTGAGTAGCAAAATTCAGTGCCAATTTTGCAAAGAGATCTGGATTCTCAAACTTGTCTTCTTTAACTTTTAACCAGAAACAGTTCTCAGATAATTCTGTGGGCTCAACCTGAAACAAAAATAAGAAAAGATTCTAAATTATAACTTCATATTTAAATTGTCAAGAAACTAACTTTCAGCAACGTTGAACCATAGTTCCTTTATTTATCTATCCTCAAAATCAATTTCAGGATGTACCTAAATAATACTTATAAAGTGAATATTCATTGGGAAACTCAGAACTGTGTGAAGAAATGGTACACAATAGCAATAGGCCTCATAGTAAAATTGCATCTTAAATATTATACTACTTAGGAGGCTTAAAAATAATTTAGGAAATCCTAACCCCAACTCACATAAAATCATCTTGTTCCTGCGTTTTTTAAAACAGGGAAACTGAGAAAAGTGAATTCTCCTTGTTCACTCACTAGGTTTAAGGTAGCATAAGGATAGCTGACACACATCTCCTACTTTGTGTCAGGTACTGTTTTAAGTGATTTGCATATATTAACTAATTTAATCCTCATAATAATTTTTTGACCTGTTATTATCTCCACTTGAAAAAATGAGGAAACAGAGCCCAAGAAAGTTTCAGTGGCTACCCAAATTAGTAAATGGCAGAGCTGGGATTTAAATCTAGATGTGTGCTCCAGAGGACTGTGGTCTTAACTACTACCCAAGATTAGAACTTCATCTTCCATTATCCTGTGAAGCTCTGTGATGTGTAACTACCATTACACTGTATACTATACTGTTAAACTAGGAAGCATATCATTACATTAACAGAGGCAGACAACTAAGCAACAGCTTTGTAATCCAGTATTTTGATGAATTGTACCTAATTTTTTAAAAAGAAAACCTACATTCTAAAACCATTTAATACAAGTTTACTCTTATGAGCTAATCATAAATATATGCATAAGATTGAAAAATGATTTAAACATTCTTGTTAAACGAACTTACTACCTATATGCTGTCTAATACTGTAAATATGTTCTTGGATGAGACATTTCCCCAAATGGTTGTCTGGGTAAATATGGATTTTCATTAAAATATTAGTTCCCACTCAATGAGGACTGTGTCAATCTACATAATAACCTTTTAAAAGAAACGTATTATTTGATAATAATAAAGGCAAACAACATTCAGAAGAAAGCAATTTCAAACATCCTATCAAAAAACAATTAAGGTATGTCAACACTAAATATCGTCACTTATTCCATACTATTTGGAAATGTAAAACTAAAAGAAGTTATTCATTAAGAAAAAAAATAAGATAAAAAGGCTCAATAATACAAATGATTTTAAGAAAAATGGGGAAGAGGCTTCAAGATGGCTGACTGGAGGCACGTGGCACTCACATCCTCCACAAAAAAAAAAAAAAAAAAAAAAAAAAAAAAAAAAAAAAAAAAAAAAAAAAAAAAAAAAAAAAAAACAAAAAAAGAGAGTAGATAATCACAGCATGCAAGAACACTGGAATTTGGCAGGGAAGTTACAGAAAACACATGAGGCATGG
Organism: Cebus imitator; assembly: GCF_001604975.1. Classification (NCBI taxonomy): domain Eukaryota; kingdom Metazoa; phylum Chordata; class Mammalia; order Primates; family Cebidae; genus Cebus; species Cebus imitator. The sequence goes on from NW_016107525.1 coordinate 2,181,453, forward strand.
AAGGAGAGTGAATTCAGGCAGCAAGCCTGGCTGTGATCAGTTTAGAGCCCAGAGAAGCTCCCCAATGTGGGAAAAGGGTAAATAACACATCCCCAGTGGTCCAGATTCCAGAACACTGTGAACTCTGAGGATTCTAGCCATAAGAGACCCACTCAGCCTCCACAGGCCCTGAAACTAGTCTTTAGTATACAAAGTTACCTGCAGTCTTGTAATGGCATTGCTCTAGAAAGGGCATTCACACTGGATCCCACACATGCCACCAAGACCGAAGCAGCTGCAGTATGGCAACAGACTGAGAGCTCAAACTCCACCAGACTACATCTTGCCTTGGGGCTCAATGATTCTCTATTTCCACATCCTTGGAGAAAACTGAAATCCCCCCAAATCCACCCAAATGACTGAAGTGGTGTGACACTGGCTGGGACCAGCAATGAGACCTGGTCCCAGCACTCTAGCCCACATGGTGTCCTACATCCCAGGAACATGTGGAGCAGCATACTGGAGAGGCCACAGGACAAGAGAGAATGGGACAGTATATTTAAAGTGCCAAAGGAAAAAAAAAAAAAACAAACTGGAAGCCAATTATATATACCCAGCAAATCTATCCCTCAAAAATGAAGGAGAAATAATGTCTTTCCTAAACGCACAAAAACTGAGGGAATTCATCACCACTAGACAAGCTCTACAAGAAATGCTTAAGGAAGTCCTACATATCTAAAAGAGAATATATCATCATGAAAGCACATGAAAGTATAAAACTCACATGTAGAGCAGATACACAAATGAGAAAGAGAAAGGACTCAAATGTTAACAGTATAGAAAACTACCAAACCACATGGATAAACAATAACAAAGAAGGAAAAAACAAAGCATACACAAAACAAACAGAAAACAATGAACAAAATGACAGGAGTAAGTCCTCACCTATCAATAATAAACTTGAATGTAAATTAAATTGCCCACTTGGAAGATATAGACTGGTTGAATGTATTAAAAAGCATGACCCAACTATATGCTTCCAGCAAGAAACATATTTCACCTGCAAGACACACATAGACTGAAAATAATAAAATAGAAGATATTAAATTGCAAATGGTAACCAAAAGTGAGGAGTAAATATACATATATCAGATCAAAGATGTTAAATCAAAAACAGTAAAAGAGACAAAGTAGGTCATTATACAATGATAAAGGCATCAATTTAACAAGAAACATGTCAAAATATATATGTACCCAACACTGGAGCACCCAGATAAACAAATAAATATTATAAGATTTAAAAAGAAAGATAGACTGTAACGTAGTAATAGTTGGGGACTTCAACATCCTACTCCCAGCCTTAGACAGATCATCTAGGCAGAAAATCAACAAATAAACATTAGATTTAAACTGCACTTTAGAACAAACAGGCCTAAAAGACATTTGTGGAACATTTTGTCCAACAACTGCAGAATAAACATTCCTCCCATCAACGTAAAAATAATTCTCAAGGATAGATCATATATTACTATAAAAAGCAAATCTCAATAAATTTTTAAAAATCTAAATCATATCAAGTATCTTCTCAGACTACAATGGAATAAAATTAGACATCAATAACAAGAGGGATTTCAGAAACTATACAAATACGTCGACTTAAAGAACATGCTCCTCAATGAACATTGGGTCAATTAAGAAATTAAGAAAAAAATTTAAAAATGTATTAACATAAATGAAAATGAAAAAACAATATACCAAAACCTGTGGGATATAGCAAAAGCAATGCTAAAAGGGATGTTTATAGCAGTAAATACCTACTTTGAAAAAGTGGAAAGATACAAAATGAACAGTTTAATTCTGCACCTGAAGGAACAAAAAAAGCAAGAACCAACCAAATCCCAAATCAGTAGAAGGAAAAAAATAATAAACATCGGAGAAGAACTAAACCATAGAGAGATTAAAAATATAACACAAAAGAGCAACAAAACAAAAAGTTGGATTTTTTTTTAAAGATAAAATTGATAAACCACTAGCTAGACTAACCAAGAAAAAACGACACCTAAACAAACAAAATCAGAAATGGAAGAGGAGATATTACAACCAATACCACAGAAATACAAAAACTATCAAGAGACTATTATGGATAACCATATATTAATGAGCTGAAAAGCCAGAGGAAATGGAAAAATTACTGGATACATACAATCTACTAAGAAAGTTCCCCCAATAAAAAAGCCCCAGGACTAATGACTTTACCGATAAATTCTACCATACTTGTAAAAAGAAGTAACACCAATTCTTGTCAAACTATTCCAAAAAACTAAAGAGCAGGAAATTCTTCCTAACTCATCCTACAAGGCCAGCATTACCCCAATACCAAAACCAAATAAGGGCACAACACCTTAAAAATATCCCTGATAAACACAGGCATGAACTCCCTCAACAAAATACTAGGAAACTGAATCCAACAGCACATCCAAAAGATAATACACCATAATCAATGGGATATAGCCCAGGAAAGCCAGGATGGTTTAACATATGCCAATCAATAAACATGATACATCACATCAAAAGAATGAAAGATGAAAACTATATAATTATCTCAACAGATGCAGAAAAAGCATTTGATAAAATGTAACATCCCTTCACAATAAAAACTCTCAATTAAGCAGAGAGGGAGCATACCTCCATGTAATAAATGCTATATATGACAAACCCATTGCTAACATCATAGTGAATGGACAAAACATAAAAGCCTTTCCTCTGAGAATGTGAACAAGACTAGGATGCTCACTTTCACCATTCCTGTTCAACATAGTACTGGAAGTCCTAGCCAGAGCCATCAGTCAAGCAAAGTAATAAAGGACATTCAAATTGTAGAAGAGAACATCAAATTGTCCCTCTTTGCAGACAACATGATCTGACATTTGGAGATACCTAAACACCCCACAAAAAGCTCTTAGAATTAATAAATTCAGTAAGTTGGAGTATACAAAATCAACACAGAAAATGTATTAATGTGTCTATACCTGAACAACAAACCTGCTGAAAAAGAAATTAAAAAGGCAGTCCCATTTACAATAGCCACAAAAAAATAAAAAACGTAAGAATTATTTTAACCAAAGAAGTAAAAGAACTTTATAAGAAACATTACGAAACACTGATGAAAGCAATTAAAGAGGACACAAACAAATAAAAAGAAACACAGTGCTTATAGAATAAAAGAATTTATATTGTTAAAACGACCATACAGCCCAAAGCAATCTACAGATCCAAGGCAATCCCTATAAAAATACCATTAACATTTTTTTCACAAAAATAGGAAAAATAACCCTAAAATTCATATGGAGCCACACAAGAGCCTGACTAGCCAAAGCAATCCCGAGCAAAAAGATCAAAGCAGGAAATTTACTTCAAAATATAAAAGACTTATAGTAGTCAAAACAGCATGGTACTAATGTAAAAACAGATATATTCACCAATGGAATAGAATAGAAAACCCAGAAGTAAATTCATATAATTACAGCTAACAGATTTGGCACAAATGTGCCCAGAATATGCAATGGGGAAAGGATACCCTCTTTAATAACTGATGATAGGAAAACTGGATATCCATTTGCAAAAGAATTAAACCTGACCCATATATCTCACAATATACAAAAATGGACTTAAAATGAATTACAGACTTAAGCATAAGACCTAAGACTATAAAACTACTAGAAGAATATGTATGGGAAATGCTCCAGGACACTGGTCCAGGCAAAGATTTTATGGTAAGACCCGAAAAGCATAGGAAACAAAAAACAAAAATGGGTAAGTGAGGTTATATTAAACTTAAAAGCTTCTGCATAGAAAAGGGAACAATGAACAGAGTAAAGAGACAATCTGTTGAATGGGAGAAAATATCTGCAAACTATTTATCCAACAATGGACTATTGTTGGATAGTCCATTCTATTCCATTGGTGTATATATCCAGAAAATGCAAGAAATCCAAACAACAGCAACAAAACAAATAATCACATTAAGGAGTAGACAAAGAATTTGAGTAGACATTTCTCAAAAGAAGACATAAAAATGGCCAAACATATGAAAATGTGCTCAACATCACTAATCACCAGAGAAATACAAATCAAGATCACACTGAGATATCTTATTAACATCTTATGCCAATTAGAATAGCTATTGTCAAAAATAATAATAATAAATGCTGACAAAGATGTGGAGAAAAGGGAATTTTCATATACTACTGTTAGGAATGTAAATAGTACAGCCATTATGGAAAACCTAAATAACAGAATTACCACACGATAATGCTGTAATCCCACCACTGGGTATTTATACAAAGGAAAGAAGATCAGAATATCAAAGAGATACCTGCACCCTCATGTTTATTGCAGCACTAGGCACAATAATGAAGGTATGAAATCAAGCTAAGCGTCCATCAACAAATGAATGGATAAAGAAAACATAGTATTGAAACATAATGGAATACTATTCGACTATAATAAAAGCATGAAATCCTGTCACTTCCAGAAATATGTATGGAATTGGAAATCATTATATTAAGTAAAAAAAGCTGGACACAGAAAAGCAAATATATATTCTTACTCATATGTAGGAGCTTTAAACGTAGATATCATGAAGGCAGAGAAGAGAATATTAGTTACCAGAGACTGGGAAGGGTGTGTGTGGGAGGTGGGAGGGTGAAGAGAGATAGGTTAATACGTACAAACGTATAGTCAGATAGAAGGAATAAGTTCTAGTGTTTGATAGTACAGTAAAGTGATCATAGTTAACAAAATATTATATATTTCAAATTAACTAGAAGAGAAGATCTGAAATGTTCTCAACACAAACAGATGACAAATATTAAAGGCAATGGATATCCTAAACACCCTGACTTGATCAATACACATTCTATGCATGTAGCAAAAATCATATGTACACCATAAATATGTACAAATATTACATATCAATTAAAAAATGTTTAAAGAAAAGCTATGTTAAAAGAATCAAAATTGCTTTTCATTTGTTGTATATTTCAAATATTATTCTCTGCATCACTTTGATTTTCCTTTTGTCTACTTAACAATGTCAAACTATCCAGAGAGTTTCCAATTATCTAGATCCTACATTGACAGACATAAAATGATGAACTCAGAAAGGAAGGAAAAGAGTCAGCAGTCATACTCTCAAACATTCTACAATATAGCAATGATCACCAACAGCTAGACAAAATCAAAATACGCTAGTTTTAGTATTACCTTTGACCAATTAATTCTCTTCATGGACACTTCAGGTTTATAGATTTTTTTCTGCTTCATTCCGTAAGGTAGATCAACTGATAATCCTGGGGGACGAGGAACTCCTCCAAGGGGTGGTGGTGGAGGAGGTCCCCCAAATAAAAGTGGTGGTGGTGGTGGTATCCCTGCCATTCCAGGTAAAGGAGGTGGTGGAGGAGGAGGAGGAGGAGGAGGAGCTCCTCCGGGAAGAGGTGGTGGTGGTGGTGGTGGAGGTGGCCCAGCACCTGGCAATGGAGGTGGTGGAGGAGGACCTGGAATTCCTGATGAACTTGAGGGTACTTGTGCCTGAAATATAAATAATCCAAGTTTAAATGCTTATAAAATATAGCTGAAAAAAATTGAGGAAATATATGTCAATAGATATTTGTAGTTTAACATTATATCTACCTTATTTATGAAGATTATATACACTTTTTAAGATATTATTAAAATATCTAAATATTTAGAAAAATCTAAGGGTTTAACAGTATATGAAAAAGACTTGTGTAAATTTTTTAATAAGCATTATAAATTCTGGACAGTGACTACTTCTGTTAACACACAAATGCTAGGAAAGTTGGTATCTGATATGGTTTGGCACTGTATCCTCACCGAAATCGTGATCACAAGTGAGCTCTCACGATACCTGAGGGTTTTATAAAGAAATTTTGTTTGGCACTTCTTGCTACCGCGATGTGAATATGGATGTGTTTGCTTCCCCTTTGGCCATGACTGTAAGTTTCCTGAGGCCTCCCAGGCCCTGCGGAACTGGGTCAATTTAACCTCTTTCCACTATAAATTACCCAGTCTCCGCAGTGGTTCACGCCTGTAATCCTAGCACTTCCAGAGGCAGAGGCGGGCAGATTACCTGAGGTCAGGAGTTCAAGATAAGCCTGGCCAACATGGCGACACCTCGTCTCTACTAAAAATACAAAAATTAGCTGGGCGTAGTGATGCATGCCTGTAATCCCAACTACTTGGGAGGCTGAGGCAGGAGAATTGCTTGAACCCAGGAGGCAGAGGTTGCAGTGAGCTGCGATCACATCACTGTACTTCAGTCTTGGTGACAGAGTGAGACTCCATCTCAAAAAAATAAAATAAAATAAATTAACCAGTCTCAGGTATTTCTTCATAGCAGTGTGAGAACAGATTAATACAGTAAATTGGGGGTGGATAGTGGGGTGCTTCTATAAAGATACCTGGAAATGTGGAAGCGAATTTGGAACTGGGTAACAGGCAGAGGTTGGAACAGTTTGGAGGGCTCAGAAGAAGACAGGAAAATGTGGGAAGCTTTGGAACTTCCCAGAGACTTGTTGAATGGCTTTGACTAAAATGCTGATAGTGATATGGACATTAAAGTACAGGCTGAGGTGGTCTCAGATGGAGATGTGAAACTTCTTGGGAAAGGGAGTAAAGATCACTCTTGCAATGCAGAGAGACTGTTGGCATTTTGTCCCTGACATAAAGATATGTGGAACTTTGAACTTGGAAGAGATGATTTAGGGTATCTGGCAGAAGAAATTTTTAAGCAGCAAAGTGTTCAAGAGGAAGCAGAGCATAAAAGTTTAAAAAACTTGCAGACTGACAATGCAGTAGAAAAGAAAAATCCATTTTCTGGGGATAAATTCAAGCCCTCTGCAGAAATTTGCACAAGTAATGAGGTGCCAAATGCTAACCACCAAGACAATGAGGAAAATGTCTCCAGGGCATGAGACTTTCATGGCAGCCCCTCCCATCACAGGCCTGGAGGCCTAGAAGAGAAAAATGGTTTCCTGTGTCAGGTCCAGGGCCCCTCTGCTGTGTGCAGCCTCTTTGATGCCCTGCATCCCTGCCCCTCCAGCCAAGGCTGAAAGGGGACATGGTATAGCTCGGGCCATGGCTTCAGAGGGTGCAAGCCCCAAGCCTTGGCAACTTCCATGTGGTGTTGAGCCTGCAGGTACACAAAAGTGAAGAACTGAGGTTTGGGAACCTCTAACCTAGATTTTACAGGATGTATGCAAACACCTAGATGTCCAGGCAGAAGTTTGCTGCAGGGGCAGAGCACTTATGGAGACTCTCTGGTAGGGCAGTACAGAAGCGAAATTATGGGGTTGGAGCCCCCACACATAGTGGCCACTGGGGCATTGCCTAGTGGAGCTGTGAGAAGAGGGCCACCATCCTCCAGAACCCAGAATGGCAGATCTACTGACAGCTTGTACCATGTGCCTGGAAGAGCCATAGACACTAAACACCACGTTGTGAAAACAACCAGGAGAGGGGCTTCACCCTGCCAAGATACAGGGCAAAGCTGCCCAAGGTCATGGGAACCCACCTCTTGCATCAGCATGTCGTGGACATGAGACACGGAGTCAAAGGAGATCATTTTGGAACTCTGAGGTTTAATGATTGTCTTATTGGATTTCAGACCTGCAGGGGGCCTCTAGCCCCTTTGTTTTGGCCAATTTTTCCTATTTGAAATGGGTATATTTACCCAATGCTTGTATCCCTGTTGCATCTAGGAAGTGATTAGTTTTTCATTTTACAGGCTCCTAGGCAGGAGGATCATGTCTTGTCTAAGAAGAGACTTTGGACTTGGAATGCTGGGTTAATGCGGCAATGAGTGAAGACTTTGGGGGACTGCTTGAAGGGCATGATTGTGTTTTGAAATCTGAGACATGAGATTTGGAAGATGCCAGGTATGGAATTATATGATTTAGCTCTGCATCCCCACCCAAATCTCACCTTGAATTTTAATAATCCCCAGGTGTCAAGGGTAGGACTAGGGAAAGAAAATTGAATAATAATTGATAATTCAATAATGGGAGTCATTTCCCTCATGCTGTTCTCATGATAGTGAATGAGTTCTCACAAGATCCGATGGTTTTTAAGCAGCTTTCGCCCTTTTGCTCGGCACTTCTTGCTGCTGCCATGTGAAGAAGGACGTGTTTGATTCCCCTTCCGCCATCATTTTAAGTTTCCTGAGGCCTCCCAAGCTCTGCAGAACTGTGAGTCAATTAAACCTCTTTTCTTTAGAAATTACCCAGTCTTGGGTATTTCTTCATAGCTGTGTGAGAATGGACTAATACAGTATCCTCGAAATTTTGTGAAATACTCCTCTGAAATAATGAAAGATTAACTTTGTTTATAAATATATGCAAAAAAGAAGAACAGTACATGGCTTGGGCTGGTAAGATTAGTTGGTTTGAATATGGGATAATTAATACAAGGTTATGGATTCAATTCCCTTGGGGGCTAATTAGCTTTATACAAAGAGTTTGCTTCATGGCACTAGTAACTTAGCTGGCTTCTAACACCAATAATAAATACTAAATAGCATCCATTTCCATAGTAATATATGCTTATCAACATTTTCATATTTATTATTTCTTTTGATCCTAATTATAACCCTGTAATACAGATAGGGTATTATTATCTTACCTTTATTTCACTGCTTAAAGATGAGGAAATTGCTAACTGCAAAAAAGTTAAATGATTTACCAAAGATTTCAGAGTCTGAAACATGATTAGGATTTCAATGTGATTCTTTTCACATCCAATGCCATCCTTATTCCAATATAAAAGACTGCCTCTTCATCAATAGGTGCCATTTACAGTGAGGACAATTAACTCAAATAGATAGGATTATGAGGAGAATATAACATTTCTATCAGAAAGTAACTTCAAGCTCATTATCTAATGACAACGGGTAACAGATGAAGGGATACACTGCATGCCATAGAGTGTTCTTTTTCGAGATGATTAATCTGTATCCATTTCCTTAAACCATTAATGATCACAATGGTTTACTTTGCTAAATAAATACATATATAAATTAGGGCTGTTCATTATAAACATTCTTATGAAACCACTACCAATGAACATGTATCTGTTTTAATCAAGATATGACATTAGATTAACTGAATGAAAGGTTTAAAACTCATTAAGGCAGCCAAGGAAGCCATGAGTTTTTTGCAACAGGCCTCAGTCACTGCAGTAGCAGCTGTCTGGCCAGTGCCTTGGCATTCAACTGGGATTCAGGGGCTTCCTCAACTGTGGCTTTGTGAGGGCTGTCATTCCTGTTTAACACAGTGGAGACCATGGGAAAAGCCTATTTATCATGAAACCTTCTAGATTTCACAATGGGTGTTTTTTGAATTTATTGACATTTCACATTTTGTTTACAAGGATTCCAGTGGCAATTGGTGAAACTCTGGTGAAGGTATTCATTGGTGAAACTGAACTAGTAGAAATTCCAGAAGGCTATATCCCAGAACAATGGGAATATTATGAGCATCCTATATTGAGGTGGATTATCCATACTTTCTATGATGATCATGAAAAGAATTACTAAAGAATAATAGCTATCTTTCAGACTGAAACTGAAAAGGCTGAATTGCAGATAAAGGAGCTCGAAGTATGAAGATTAATGCAGAAGGGATGGACCCTGGTATCAATATCTGACCATTGATTGGGCACTTATGGATCATCCTCCAAAGGCAACTTCCAGCAATTAAGGATTTATTTATCTAAATACAAAGTGCATTTTCTTTAGTGGAAAATAAATTAGTAAATATATTCTGTATTTTTGTTCTCTGTGATGAATAAAAGAGGTTCTTACATTACTCTATCTCTCAGTGTTGGTTCATATTAAGGCTTTTGATTTGGGGGTTTTGTTTTACACTTTTAAGAAAGTTTAAAATGTACTAATGAAAAACTGGAGAAATAGGAATTTGTGAATTCCTAAAGTTAACTTTGAGAGGTGTTTTATTGCCTGACAAATGGAAGTTACAGAAGTCTTATTATATTATGTATCAGTAATTGTAGTAGTTTGTACAAATGTCTGTATTATAAACATCTGTATTATTGAGGGGAAACTCAAGATTTTAAGTTCCATAAGACATTGAACTAACTTTGTAAAACATTAACAACTTAATAAACAAATTTTCAGTGAACAAAAAGAAAAGCTAATTACATTTCTTGGGATAGGTTCATTTTTGACCTCTTTCATTCATTCATTTAGAGACGGTCTTGCTCTGTTGCCCAGACTCATAGTGCATTGCAGCCCTGAACTCCTGGGCTCAAGTGATACTCTCACCTCAGGCTCCTGACCAACTGGGACTACAGGCATGCACAATTACACCAGGCTACTTTGTTTTTTTTTTTGCTTGTAAAGATGGGGTCTCACTATGTGGCCCAGGTCAGTCTCAATTCCTGGGCTCAAGAGATCTTCCCACCTTGGTCTCTCAAAGTGCTGGTATTAAAGGCAAGAGCCACTGTGCCTAGCCTGCTCACCTTTACTGATACAAATTTTCTACTTGGATTATTTAGTTGTTCTAAGTAAACTTAGAAATATATCTTTAGAAAATAAGTTGAAGCAAATTTTTGGAACAATCAATTGGAAGGACTGACCTATTTATAAAAATATTAAAGTTAACACTCACAGGTAGACATGGTCATGGGAAGGTTTCCTGTAATATTCACTGCAAACTAACTAGTTTATTCACATAGATGAATGTTTATGTATGTATATATACACACATACAACTAAAGTGTTTCTATACTTAACAAATGACCATCCTCTCCTGGAATGCAATTCTCCCTGAGGTTAGAAAGAAATATAAGATTAAAATATGTAAAATTATTTTAATTTTACTTTTAAACTAGGAAAACTATAGAAAAGTCTGATTTTATAGTCTTAATTGAGATAAAAGAAATTGTGGCAAAATTAAAGGTTCAGAAAATTAGTAATTTATCCTACAAATTTTGTGTATGAAAGGATATTCTTCATACTTTAAAAGGTGAAATGTGTGTCCCGTTTTTTAATTAATAGACAACATAATTCAAAGTAATATACATTTGTAAACATCAATGTTTACCTCTATTAGATCATATTTATTTTGTGAATTTTATACAACCAAAAAATGCTATTATTTAAATAAAATTTTACTAAAGTTAAATATAAAATTTTACAAATTTAATAAAGAATCTCAAATATTTATATTAAATGCCACCAGTCTTTAAAAATCAAATCATATCAGCCTTTCTTTTCCCTCCCATGAACAATTAGGAATTTAATAATTAAATTAGGCTACCACATCGTATTGTAAATTGAATATGGTAAATGAATAATTTAGTATTTGACATTATTTTGGGCACACTAGAGAGTATACAGCCCTGTGCGGTGGCTTGCACGTCTAATCCCAGCTCCTCCTCGGAAGGCTAAGATAGGAGGAATGCTTGAGGACAGGAGTTGAGAATACTTCATGATTGTGTAGTTTTTACAGTTAATTTAACCAAAAGTAAGCAACTACTAACTATGTGGTAAAGGCCTGTGCTAGGTACAGTAGGGCCTTGAATAAGAAATACACTGTCCTCAAGGTGTTTATGTTCTAGCAGAAGAAATACAGCAGGTACACTAATATCACATGAGTGGTCTACAGAAGTAATATGAAAGTTCAGAGAAATTTATTAATGGAGTTTTTGGTGAAGCTTTCCAAGGGATGTCTTAATGAACTTGGCCTTAATGGATATGTTTCACATACACAGATGAGCAAAGGAGAGAATTTCTGACAGAGAATAATATACGCCAACATTTCTCAACTAAGCTCTATGAAAACACTGTTTCCAAGAGATGTTGAAGGATGTTGTGAGATGAAGGGTGCTGTGGTCAAATGAGTCTGAGAAATCTATGTAAAAAAGAGGTAGACAGGTTTCTTCAATGTAAAATATCTGGGACCTTTAATCTGCTAATGAATACTATGAATCTCCAAGATGGGAATTTCATGTGTGCTCAATTTATTGGACTATGGAATGCTTTCCTCATGAACAACCTATTGGCACTTCTGTAACTAATATCTGGGAAATGCTAGCAGAAGGGTAAATATGGAGATAGTAATTTCCAAATGTGAAGGGAGGAAAGGTGACTTAGCTGCAACAGAGGCTGTAGTTAGGGGAGCAGTCAGAGCCTAGGCTGCAAAGGGGAGATAAGGGAGGAAAGACCCATGCCAGAGGGTCTTAAAATTCCTGGTAAGGAGATTTTATTTAATCCTGATTGCAACAGGCAACAAGTGAACATATTAAAGCCTGGAGTAACAATAATCAGGGAAGTGTTTCAGAAAGATTAATTTGCCACTGACATAAAGGATGAATTTGAGGAAGGAGAAAAGCTAGGCAACAATTTTAATAGTCCAGGAAGGATGTCATAAGAGAGTAAACCTGAAGGTTTCAGGGTTTAGATGCAAAGAGCTGTAGTATGAGTGGACACAAAGAAAGAACAGACATAAAATAGTGACAAGCTTAATTTGTCAGTGGGTGGGGCAGAAAAAAGGGGAAGAAAACTCCAGCTTCACCATCTTTATATTGGGTGGTAAAATTTAAATAGGAAATGGACAACAAACTGGTTTAAGGAAAGAGAGAAAATCACAAAACTGGGTTTGATTTCAACATGCAACAGGATCATCCTATGGGGCTAGCTAATCAAGAGCTGGAATTAGAAGACAAACTCAAAAGAATTGACACCTACCAAAAGGGGATATGTGAGTGTATGATACTGAATGGAAAATTACAGGAAGAATATACAGAGAAAAGAGCAGAGGACAGAACATTGTAGAATGTCACCATTTGAGGATAAAAAAATAAGGAGAAACTACATTCTCAAACATAGAAAAAGAAGTCTGAGAAAAAGAGAGGAGGGAAGAGAGATGGAGAAAGAGATTGATTTATTAAAAAGAAATGATGAAATATTAGAGATAAGTAGTACAGGCAAAGGGTAGGAAAAGTCCCCTGGATTGGGTATTTTGGAGTTTGTTGGTGACTTTTGAAGTAAACTTTCATTAGACTGGTGAAAACAGATCTGGTCAATCAACAAACACCGACTGAGCACCCACTATGTTAGGACATCATATTCAATTTCTTAATTTTCATTTAAGATATAAAGTATATTGAGGAGAATACATAATCAGTTTGAAAATTTAGATATCCTGACTGAAATTTTAAGTGTATATGGGAGCTTTTCACCACAGGGAATGTAGGTGGAAATTTATTTGAGATTCAAAGAGATCTCAAGATGCTTTTGGGATAATTATAATCAATGAGCATTTCCACATTCTTTTTGAAAGAAAACAGTCTGTACCCAATTTTTCAAACCATCATGAAAATTTCATCTCAAAAACACTTTTGCCTGTGTAATATATTCTGTTAAAAATATTCAGGGCCATTTGAGCAACTAATGCTTTATTTTTTTTCCAAGCATTAAAATGATTTATTGTCCTGGAATATAAAATCTGTAGAGTTATTTCAACGAAAATGTAAAACTGCCAAAACGTCTGCTTCTGGTCACATTTTTCCTTCTATCTAACAAGATAATTTTCTACCATCGAACTCATTGTGACATGACACAAAGTCTATATCTTCTTTTCATTACCTGAGTTCGAAGTTGCTGGATTTCTGCTTCAAGTTCTTTGATTTTCTCATCTCTTTTTTGAAGCTCAGCTTGAGCTTCCTGTCGAGCTGTGAATTCTTCATCGAACTGCAATGATCATCATCATCAATGTACAGTTAATAATATAGTTTTGAGAAAGCTTTAAAGAACATTATGTTTTAAATAAGTGGAGTGGTTTTTACTTAGTTGAATTCCCAGATCACTCAGAAAGTCACAGCTCATGATTATTTTCATAACAATTAATTATCCAAGTAGAGGTGGGGTATTGCTTGCAGTGGTAATGGTAGTAAAGAAGAAATACGCCCCTACCCAAGGTAAGAAAACACATTTTCACTTCTGAAAAAAAAATATAAAGACAAAAAGGTAGACTGAAAAGTCTCTCTTCACACATATTGGACAATTTTATTGTTTTGTTATTGAAAATTCAATTTTAGAATTAATAATTTTAAAAACATTTCATCCATACCTTTTTTTTTTTTTTTTTACATAGTGTCGCTCTTGTGCCCCCAGGCTGGAGTGCAGTGGCATGATCTTGGCTCACTGCAGCTTCCGCCTCCTGGGTTCAAGCAATTCTCCTGCCTCAGCCCCCGCAAGTAGCTGGGATTACAGGCATGCACCACCACGACTGGCTAATTTTTATGTTTTTGGTAGAGATGCAGTTTCCCTATGTTGGCCAGGCTGGTCTTGAACTCCTGACCTTAGGTGATCCACCTGCCTCGGCCTCCCAAAGTGCTGAGATTACAGGTGTGAGCCACCACGCATGGCCTCATCCTATACTTTTAAGTTTAATGAATTAGAAAATGAAATCTAAAAATAAATCCTCAAGCAGTTTCAACTGCTTAACTATATTTCATCTTGAAAATAAATTGCACTTTTGGAATGCTCAAATGTATGTATCATAATACAAATTGGAATTGTTTCTATTACAATCTTAGTTGGCTAGAATCCATAAAGTGGTACTTCACAAACTCTGACAGTAGGATGCAGTAATAGCAGTCTCATTCATACAGTTAACCAAAACATTTGTATAGCATGTTCTGAGAGGAAAAACTAGAGGTTAAAATACGGGGTGCTAAAGCAAAAGGCTCTGAATGGTTAATATTCCTTACTGTATGCTGCCCTAGCCCTTACCTCAGAGAAGACTCTAAGCAGGCACAAACCTGCCTGCATATTTACAGTGAATACTGCCTGGGTCTGGCTATGGAACATTTTATTTGCCCTTTATTGTCAATGTTATTTCAAGTCAATTTAGAAGTCTATACATTATTCTAACAATGTTATTTCTGTTTCTAAAAGTGATACATCTTACTGTCCAAAGCCATCTTAGAGTTTGTGGAACAATACAAAAGTATGTTCACTATTAACAAATATTCATCCTCATAGTAGCTTTGACATTTGGAAATTATAAAATGCCATTCTGATCTAAGTCTGAAGAAAGAGTGGGTGAACAAACTGGATAATAATAATGTTTGTATTGAACCTGAAATGCTTTTATTCATCTCTTCTTGAATCCCTAGAAAATGTCCCACAGACCCTGGTCCAAATATTCTCTAATTTTTTTACATTTCAAACCCACCCCAGATCCTTGGAGTGAAGGATGCATATATCCTTCAGTCAATGACCTTGCTTTCCTACTTCATTAAGAAGATGGATGTCCTCCAGTGTGAGCTTCTTTGCCTTTACTACTATCCGTGTTAAGATTTATCTCAATCTATACTCCCATCCCCACTTCCAAAGTTAGCTTCTCCTATGTGCTTCTAAATCATGGCACCTGCACAAGCACACTATACACAAATTTTTCCTCTATAAATGGTTCATTAGTATGTTGAAGGAGAGGCATACAATGTTTCTGCTTTTAATTTAAAATTACCTTAACCTACAAACACAGCAAATAGGAATCACAGAAGCCTGAAATACGTGAGCTGGAAGAGGTCTTCTTGCAAGTCCACTAATTTTATTCTTTCCTTTTAATGATGAAGAAACTAAGATCTAAAGAGAGTAAGTGGCTTACCCAAAGTCACAGCTAATTAGTGGAAAAGCTGAGATCAGATCTTACAACTATTGCCTCTCATTCTAGCACTTGTTAAAAATGACTTCATACTGCCTCTTAAAATGACCCAGAACAAGAGGATGCATGTAGCTAACCACTGGGAGACCATACATGTTTTCATTCTAAATGTTAGTGATGAAACTAAAGCATCAAACACTGAAACTTCTCTATTGCTTCAGGACTCCTTTTTCCATAATATATATGCTCAAAAAAAAACTTTACCAGACAGATAATCACAATTGGCTCTAGTCTTATAGTGTCTAATCACAGTACCAGCCAAAAATTAAGGAGATTCTAAGATGTTTCAAAGGGAATTTTAAATGTGCTACTTAAAACAAGAACATGAGAAATATAAAGGTCTATTAATCAAAAAGCATGCATTTTCTTTCACCAATAAAAATGACAGCTTCACACAAACATTTTACGCTCAAGCTCTATTCTAGTAACTGAAAGAGCAAAGACATTTCTTCAGATGCCCTGAAGTAACTTTTTCAGTAATATGCAATAATTTCTAGAGTGATAGCAAAAGTGATTATCTAATCTCCAAGGTAAGTCATAACTTTGAAGAGACAGCAGTATATAAGCACAATCCTTCTGCCTGCACCCAAAAGCAGAGAAATACTATACTAATGCTTAATAGGCTCTAGAACAAAAAAAGAGAAACTTGTGGTATGAGTTAATAAAATTATAGCTATGCTTTCATGAAACAAGGAAAAGACAAGCTTAGATCTAATGAAATTCAGATATTCATAAAGCTGGCATTTACTCAAAGGCATTATGACATTAACACAGAAAGAATAGGGATCACCAAATTCTACCAGGCCTACATGATGTAGCAGCATCACTTACAAAATGATAATTATTTTGTAAGTGATGTAATCAGCAATGTAATTTTATTCCATTTATCACTTTAGTGTAATGTGGCTAGTGTTTTTTTTCCATAATGGATTAAATGTGATGAGGAGGGAACAATAGCAACCTTATCTTATAAGGAAACAAATCAATATTCCATGGCTATGTTTGAATCCAAAAATATAAAGTACCACATAACTGAAACATTTAGAAGTCCTCACCTTAATAAAGAAGGTAGAATATTGTTGTGATTAGATTATTAACCTAACCATTAGGGCTAATATTTTATAAACTTACCTTCTTTGAAAACTCCGCAGCTTTTTGTTCACTTTCTTCAACTTTTGCCTTGTTCACACAAGAATCTATTAAGATTAACCAAAAGTGATTCATGAGATCACTAGACAAAAGATGTCTTCTAGTCTATAACTCTGCAATGCAGGCTATCATTTCTTTGTCAATTGTTACTAAATGGAAATTGACCTATACTGCACATAAAACATAAATACCATATATATTCTTTCTTTACCACACTAACTGAAATCAATGATAGTACTGTAGAGGCACAAAACTAAGCATCCATAAATATACTCACTAAATTATTGTTTTTATAGGTATTCAATTATTTTTTAACTATAAAACACTTCAAAAAACCATAGTTTATTATGGGTGGAGAGGTGTCAAAGACTCCATATTTAACATTAATAATAAGATATGAATACTCTTAGTAAGATTCAAAATTGTCCTATAAAAAAGCTAGAGATAGAATAACATTCAATAATTCAAGTTTCTTCGTGAAAAGATTTTTACTTCTGATCTGGAGCAAAATGTATCATGTACATGAGGAAACAAACTTCAAACTTCTCAGGTCCCATCAAACACTTCAGAATATAAATAACTGAAGAACAATGTTTGGGAAATATTGTATCTCTCACTATTTTATATATATAGAAACTCTATCCTGTATCTAGCCATTCCACACTTATTTATCAAAAAGACATAAAAACATATACTGGTACCCAGAATTGTATATGAATATTCACAGCAGTTTTATTTATCATAACCTCAAATTGGAAAGAATCTAAATAGCCATCAACAAGTGTATATATAAACAAACTGTGGAATATCCATATACTGGAATACTACTCAGCAATATAAAGGAATGAACTATTGATACATGCAATATAACAACATGAATGAATCTCAAAATAATTATGCTGAAGGTAAGAAGACAGGCAAAAAAAATATATGCTGTATGTTTCTATTTTTAAATGCAACGAATGAGAGAGACTATAAAATGGAACTAGTAACAGAGAGATGGGTAATATCCTAGGATGGAAAAATGTGGTAGATATGTAAAGGAAGAACTAAAAGGACAATGTAGAAATGTTAGGGAGTAACAATTATGATTAGTATCTTGACTTTGATGACGGTTTTAAGTGTATATATTAATAGCAAAATTTATCAAATTGTATACCTTAAATATGGGTAGTTTTTCTTACGTTAAATGTACCTCAATAAAGTTGATTTTTTGTTCTGTTTTTTTTTTTTTTTTTTTTTTAATTTTTATCAAGCAGTTTTCAATTTAAAAATACTTAAAACTGAAAACTCGAATAATGGTGAACACTGGTTTTTTTTAAATGTGTAGCTGGAGCAAAGCAACTGAGGATAAAAGCAGGAAATGATGAAGTCAAAGAAGAGCCATATCTAAGTTGTGCTAGCCACGGTGGTAATGATGTTGATTTAAATTTCAACGGAAAGGTATCAGAGAGTTTTAGGCAGAGATCTGATACTTTCTGATTTATGAAAGATATCATACTTAAAGTAACTGTGAAATTAAAAGAGACTCTAATCTCTTCAGGTCCAAGTCATCTTAAAATAGAGATCCACAGGTCTCCTAGAAGTTCTTGTTGCACCTGATAATGTTTGTGTATGTGAACATATGTGTGTTCTAATCAAAGTTCCAAAGCATTTGCCAACTTCTCACAAAGAATTTTGACCATAAAATATTAAGACTCACTCACATATTTGATTTAATCAATTTTAAAGTTGAGGAAACTAAAACCTAGAGAAGTTAAATGATTTGTTCACAATGGCAGAGATGACATGTGGATAAGATCATAATGGGTTTATGATGCTGACTATCCTCTCTCACCTGATCCTTCATCTCTCCTCACCCAACACTTTTAATTAATGGTATAGAATTGTAAGAACAAATGTCTGTTGAACACCGAATACTACTTGACTAAATTATTATTTTTTATATGTATTCAATTATTTTTCTACTATAAAATACTTCAAAAATTATACTCTATTATGGATAGAGAATTGACAAAGACTCCATGCTTAAGGTTAATAAGATCAAAATCAACAGTAGAGTATGTGTGCTAACTATGGTCCATATGGATTATAAGTCAATACACATATTTGAAAATAGACACAGGGAGGGGAGCACTACACACTTGGGTCTGTTGGGAGGAAACAGGGGAGGGTCAGTGGGGGATGGGGAGTTGGGGAGAGATAGCAGAGATAGGTGAGGGGGAGGAAGGCGGCAAATCACACTTCCACATGTGTACCTATGCAACAATCTTGCATGTTCTTCACATGTACCCCAAAACCTAAAATGCAATAAAATAAATTTTAAAAAAAAGAAAATATATCACGTAAAAATAAAAAAAAATAAAAAAAAAAAAGAAAAGAAAATAGTCGCTTATGACACCCTCAACAAAACGCAAAATAAACTTGTCAAACTCATTGAAAAATATGCAATGAGGCTAGCATTCACATTCACTGCTGGGTAAATTGGCACAAGCTTTCTGAAAAGCATTTGGCCTTTGAAAGTTCATACCCTCACTTACAGAAATCAATCCTAAGGAAATAATGGGAAAAAGACAAACATTTATATACAAGAATGTTGACAGCACGTTCATTTATAATTGTGAAAATCTAAAAACAATTATAAATGCACAAAAAGAAAGGACTGGTTACAATGTCTATGGTATTTACAAAATGGAATACTATAAAGACATCAAAAGTCATATTTTGAAAGTTAATGTGGAAAAACTCTCACAATGCTCCAAGAAAAACCAGGATACAGACAGACAGATAGGTCATAAAGAAAGAGACATAAGGAAATGTACCAAGCTGAAAAGGGAGTGATCATGAATATAATTGGTAGTTTACCACTTATGTAAGTTTCCAGATTGCCTGAAATAAATATGCATTACATTTAAAACAACAAAAATACATAATAAATAAGTTATCCATCTTTGAATGTTACTGTTTATCTGCCTTGTGCTATGGAGTGAAAAATAATATATAATTGGCATTAAATAGCTGTTGTTTTCTTTAAAGATAAGACAAATGAATTCATGCTTGAACCTTAACAATAGTAATCCAATTAAGTATAAATAAGACTGCTTAGCCATAAGGCTAGATAGCACAGCACATTTCACAAGGGAAGGTTAAGATCATCCTTCCGAGGTTGTCCTGAAAAGTACTGCTAACTACCAGTCTTGGATGATATAAGGTCATTTCCTTAGTGATCTAAGGAGATGAATATGATCACCTCAAATTCTTTCTAATTCTAAGGTCTATGAAAATATAAGTTGATCTATTTGTTAGCCTTAGAAGGTCTCACGTTATTGAAATGAGTCTGTTTTTCTTTTCTAAAATTTGAGCACTAATAACATAATGAGACCCCATTGTGTACATGATTTCTACAAGACCACTAAGGTACCAGTATAAAATGAATTAAATATTTCAGAGTCATGTTTTTAAAATAGTAATGCATTCATCTATAATAATATGATGGGTTTTTGTGGAGCACTAAGCTAAAACTACCTCCAGGAGTGTGGGAACTTTTCAAATAAGTTAGTATTTCTAATCTCACAGGAAGAACTCTCAAAATCATTATAATTAATAATTATAGCAATTGAGTACCCAGAGACACAAAGATTTACCGGATACTAATAGAAGTTCAGTAAGAACTGAAACTTCTTACTGAACTTCTTCACTTAAAAAGTGCTTATAATACAGAAGGTATAAAACACAATCAGAGGACAATGAGGATTATGTTACGTACCTATCAGATGAGTGAAATCAATGTCTAATCTTTGCCTGTACTTGAAGTCTGGATCCATACCACTGCAATGTAGCACTATCTGTGAAACACATTCTTCAATTATTTTGTAATATTGTGGCCTGAAAAAGAGAAAGTATTCGTGAATGCCTTTCTATGCATGCAAATCAATTTTCTTTAGAAGAGATTCAACATATTAGAAGGACTAGGTCTTTTTCTGAAGTTGTTCAAAAAAATCCTGCAGCCACTACACTCCCTTAGGACAAGTATGCCTAAGCTTAAGGATGGTCTGGGTGTTATAGCACCAAACCACTGTGATGTAATCAACAACATCCAGTGACTTAATAATCTAGTTTTGCAGGGATTCATGCTTCTGTTCAAAGATACTTATCAACTTTTTCTATTTACTTATGCTATTGTTTCTAAGGTTAATAAAAACAAATAAGCCATTAGTCCTACATTCATAGATACAGAAACGGTTGTAGGCATCTACACGTTCTCAATTTCAATAAGGGATGAGTTTCTTCACATTAGGTGGCAAGCAATGTTTTGAATTTATTACAGCACTTTTAGTCAACATAGCTATAACAGCTTACAAAACTGGACAGAGCTACTTATGTTACAAAACTATTCCAAGGATCTATTTATGCAACACATTTTAAAAGATCCATTTTATAAAAACATACACACTTAATATGCATGGCTATTGCTTCGATTTGTTTAAAGTGTCAGAGGTTTTAAAACATATCCTAATTCTGTAATCTATCAAGGTAATTCTGGCTTTAAAAATGACCACTCACATGCTGCAAAATTTTTCAAAAGCACTTTTGCATTAAAATTTGAGTAAGATTTAGTACTTGTCAGGGAATAATAAATTCAACAGAGAAAAATCAGTAGTAAGAATTACTATTATAGACAAATTACGATATAAACTTCCCTAAATATAGTGTGCTGATAACCAGCCAACCTACTAAAGGTGTGTAAATGAAGCCAAATAGACTCTAATTGCTCTTCTGTGTCTTTAGTAATGGGTCTGGTCCCAAGAATAAGAATAAGTAGCAATATATATTAAACATCTGGGTTTTTTTCAAGTCATCATCAGGTCGAGAGTTAATACTGGATTATAACCTCAATCTAGTCAATGGTTAAAGAAGGAAAACACAGCTGTTCTCTTTCAGGCCAGGTTAATCATCCATGTGGAATAAAATGCTTGCCACACTTCTGCCTCACATGGATGTTCTTAGGATGAAAAACATGCCATATGATGGTAACTTCTCATTTATTCATAGTTGCTGAGAAATGCATACTTTCACATAAATGACATTTCCCAGGTAACTGAGTATCCATGGGCAGAGTACCCCTTTTACATTTGTCAGAACTTAATTTAAAATACAATAATTTCAATGTATTACCAGCCTTACTGCTTAAAAAACAGCACAAAATTTAATATTTTAAACATTTTGTATGTCTCTGTAATGTCACGATGCCCATCAAATTATTGTACCGGTCTGAACTATAATCATTCTCTGGGCTGCTTTACAGCTGTAATTTTTGTTGAGGCTGTGCTGGCCTCATGGTAGCTTTCCTTTTCCCTTTAATCAAGCAGGTTTTGAGAAATCAAAGAGCCTAGGTTGTCAGAATTTCACGCAAATTAGAGTATGAAGGACAACTAAGAGTCTCTTGAACAGTTAAATACAATATCATGGTCACCAGGCTGTGGATAATTTCAGTCACTCAGAAACCTTTACATAACTTTCTGGTTTTCAGATATATTCCCTATTAATTAGATTCTGAAACTTTTAACTTTAGCGGTTATTATAATACTCATTTATTTTGAAGGATGACATTACTAGACATGAAATTGAAATATCAGCACTATAATTTTCTTAGATGTTAAGATCACATTTATCAGTAAATACTGTAATAAGAGAAATAACAGTAAAAGCTTACTTAATATGCACAAGACAAAACCTTCAAAGTTCTACCCCAGAATCTTCAGTGCTTTTTCTTTGATATCACTATCTAGCAAATAAAATCCATTGCAGGGGCGGTGCAATCTGCTGGGTTCATTGCTACCAAAGTCCTATCACTGGAGTACCCCATTTTTAAAAGTACATCTCTCTCTTCTAGTCAAATTTTAAAAACGAACACCTTTTAAAAACTGTTACCTAAAGGAGTCAAACTCTTATACCCTCTGCGTATATATATATGCACATATTCTGTAGGCCCCACTACATTGTTCATTTTCCTTTAATATCCAATTCAAATTATAAATATAGTACTCTCATAACTGCCTCTTACCTGATATAATAATCATTTCTGATAAGCAAAAAATGTTGTAGAATGGATAAGAAGTAATTTTCAGCAGCAGTGTCCTTCAGCATATTATATAGAAGATGATACACTTCATTCATATCAGTAGAAAGTAAAGGAAAAAAATTAAAGATTCTTGATGGAAGTTTCATTGATAACAAAGGTGTTTAACTTTGTAAAACATCCACTTAAAATCTTGCTTCCATTACTATTTCTAAACCTTCAACTCTATGATCCAGTATTTAAACATCTGCATGAAGTAATGATTCTATGGAATCATTTTGATCTTTTAATTAGAGAGACATACCTCAAGAGCATGTCCAAGACCATTTGACTATCAAAATCTTAAACGATCTGTTATTCATATTTTGAACTCCAGATTATAGCTGGTACCATTGAAATAGCCATGCCATCAGTGAACATGGTTTCTTTTCGATCTCCCTGTAGTTGTGATAGAGGACCTATATTATTCATGCAAATCACTGCTACTCTATTTTCACTGCCACATAAGATAGAAGGCAAATGAGCATGCTGTAAACTGCTAAAAGATCACAAAATCAGTTTTATTTTATCCAGATGAAATACTTACTAAATCTGAAATTATTATTGTTTTCATTCATTTGTATTTCACTATTTGATAAAAAATGAAAAGTAGAGACAACATATAAAGAGTGGTAGAAATTTAGATGCTTTCAGTAAACTAGAAATCAGATTTCAAAAATGGATCCATTTTTGTAATAAAAGTGAGAACCTGGAAAACCAAGGTAAAATAAAGATAAAACATAAGATGTAATTCAATATCCTAAAATAACCTAAAATGTCCACATTTTCTCCAAAGTAGAATTAAGCACATGATGGCTTACTTCTTAGACCCCACATAAGAGTGTTGTGCTAAAGTCTCATGAGGTCCTTAAATGGCTACACAATGGATCCAAAAATAGCTTTATGGTGAAGTTTGATTATAAGAGAAATCTATGTAAAGATATTAATTGATATGAAAAGCATTTAATATTATAGAAGCCACAGTAGACTGGTATCACTAATGATGTATAAAAATTACTAGAAATTATTCCTTATAATAACATTATTCATTGCATACACATTTATCCCATACCTATGTGTAAGGCTTTCATAGACGCATTGAAGGAAAAAAGATTAAACATAACATTTCTGCCCTCAATCTCACAGGAGCACAAAAGTGTACATAAACAAAATAGAACAAAGAAAGTACTTTGGGTATTTCAAGGAGGAGAATATTACTTCCAGCTTTGGAGGGTGGGGGCAAGGGGTAGGAAAGGGAAGAAAATATCACTGAGAAAAAGTCCAACGCAAAGGTCACTTTGGTTCTGATGTGTTTCCCAACTTCACCACAACCCATTAAGAAACATAACAGGTGAGAAACAAATGGCCAGCAATGCTATGACAACCATCTCTTAGATCTAAAATCACTTTATATAAAATTGTTGCCATCGGAAGGTTATATGCTCAGATGCTTCTACCACATAGCCTTGTTATAGGCAGATACTATTGCATCTGAACATTTTAGTTATTGCTAAGAAACACAAATATTTGAATACAGAACAAGACATTTATTTGAATTGCACTGTATCTCTAAGTCACTGAAGCTTGATTTAATAAACTGAATAAGTATTTTACCTATAGTCACATATGAATGCAGTGAACGTTTCCCAAAAAAATCCTTACATGTAAGATATATTGCCTTATGCTCTTCTTTATTCAAGACCACTGGGCAGAGTATACCTATAATACTGTGAGCCATTGTGCAGATTCCAATACACTCTGTGTAAATCATCATGACAGCATGACAATTCCTCAACATGAATCTCAAGGACAGCATCATAGTGAGGTTTTAATATAAATAAATGGGTATAAATTGGCCTGGCAGACAAGAACTCTAATAATGGTCCACAAAATCGCCCACAATTCCCCTTCTCACAATGCACACAAAATTGTTTTGTGCTTTGTCAAAGGATATTCCATTTCTGCTCGAATGTCATTGAGACGGTGTGATAATTCAGTTAGGTCATCTTCTTTGTTTTCATCAAAAACTTTCAACTGAATATCAAGTTCATCATTCTCTTTTTCTTTCAGATCCTAATATATAAACATAAAACTTAACACATGAATAACAGTTTGACAACAGCATATTTAGGTAATAAAGGGCAGAACACAATTATTCATTTATAAGCACAGAAGCAATTTCAAATATTGACGAGGGTACTTGGTTTTCTGAAAGTAAATGTAGCTAAATTTTTCTATTTCAAAATAAAAGGACCTCATTGCATTCACTTCATTTTTTTCCCATGCCCTACATTTTGATTATTCACATTAAAAAATTAACGATCAGTTCTACAACAGAAAAACACTAATTGCTAACAACCCAAATTAAATGTTGTCGTTTCGACTAAACACACTAATCAAAGATTGCAAAAGAACTCATGCAGTCAGAACATTCACATATGCCTCTGGCAAAAAATGCAAATACAGATCAATTGTATTAATGAAGAACAAATGCAAGGATATATTCAAGCACAACAGTCCCAAGTATGGCGTGAAAAGATGTATAAACACATTTATTTTAAATGATATTTTGTGATTTTAAAGCAAAAAGGCATCAGGACTTTTTATCAAGCTGCACATCTACCTCCTCCCCCACCTCATATTTTTGCTTAGCCTAATCACAAAATACCAACTTGGGAATAAAAGTTATGTTTTTGTAATACATTATAAGCACATGCATTACAAATCTCTGATAATTTTCATAATAATAGTATAAAAAATTTAGAAGCATGCCACACTAGAGATTGTTGGGCTCAATATATATCACCTGGAATATCTTTTAAAATGTGTCCATTAAGTTGCAGCTTTCAAAACCCAAATCGATAATCACAACTGTGGATGTTCAAGGGTGATACCGAAAGTGAGACTAGGATGTTCAGAGCTGAGCTTGAACTCTAAAAGGAAATGCAAGCATGGTGGACTTCAAATTAGGTCGATAAAACAAAATGGGATACATTTCTTGTTCCTATCTTTATTCAATAGAACTATTATAGCGATGTAATGGCCAAACAAATTTCAGCCAAACAAATTTCAGCAATTTCTAGATGCCTTTTTTCTAACATTCACATACCTAATAATTTACTGAAAATTTACCTGCAGAGCATATGAAAATAATTATTGTTTCTAGATAATTTCATATAAAACATAACAAGTAAATGTATTTATATTTGGTTTCCTTTTTAGAACTAACTTGCTTTAGCTCTAGTTTTCCAGTTTGAAATGGAATGAAGAAATTTATTAGAATGCAAACTTATCTAACATTGCTGGGTCATATTATCAGGTGACTTCTGAACTCTATTTAGAAAATTATATAAGCCAGACAAACCCAATACAATGGACATTGCAGAAACAACTTTTTACTCATTTTAGAGTATAATTTTTTTCTCATTCTTATCACCATATATTCTCTCTCAGAAATCATCATAAAAATTAAACACTTTCAACTATGTCAGAAAAACAGAAAAATTTAAGTACTGCCATTTAATTAGCATAGAATGTTAGAAAACATGAAAATCAGTCAGCATGATTAAAATATTTTCAGTGAAAATAACTGGTTAAATGTGAAGTTTAGTTCTTAATTAGGTCCGGACATTATTTATACAATATACATAGTATGTGAGCATATATAGCACAATATAAAATTTAGACGTGTATAAATGCAATAGTTTACAAATATTCTTTATTAATAATGCTCCAGGCCTGTCAAAGTTGGTCCTCATTTAATGTCCTCACTAGTTCTTGGAAACTGCAACTTGAAGCAAAAAAAGTATAACAAAAGCAGTTTTCTTTTTCTCATCAATGTTATAATGAAAGGACATTATTCAAGGATCTGCTGTACATGGTTTTGCTTTCAGGAACAGTTTGCAAGATCCTATCAATGACATTAAGTGAGAACTTACTGTAAATATATATTCATATACACATACACATGTTTACATTTATAAAACTTCTTTTCAGCCAACTCTCAAGCCTCGAAATATTCATAAATTTATGATAAAGTAAACATTTATTGAATAAATATTTTTACATAGTAGAAATAAGATGGCTATGCTATAAAAGTAAATGCAAATCTGTCACTGAAGTTTTATATATTAAAATGTGAACTATCACAAAGTTACTGAAATATACTGTTATTAGTTATGTGAAATACTCTAATTATGCTTGTTATTTTTTAAAAAGACATGCTGTATAGATTTAAACCTATTTTTTGCAGAATCCCTGAAATATATAATTTTCTAGAAAATAGTGTACTTCAAAGGAAATCAAAGTCCATTGCCAGTACACTACTGATTAACAGTCAAACAATCAAAATGGAGTCTTCAAAACAATAAGAAAGAGTTTCGCTTACTTTTAAAGAGATAAAAGTATGCCCACTGCCTACAAACACCATTTCATATTATGTTTTTTCTTCAAATATCTGATTTAACTAATATTTTCTTAATTATTTAACTAAATAAAAGGCAGATGGGGAAAACTTCACAAGAAATCAATGTAAATTAAGTACAGAAAAAATACTATTTTAAAACTCACTGGAGAATTTGTAACAACTCATTTATTCTACATTACTAAAGCAAATTTATCAGACATAAAATTTCCATATAAATGAAATACAAACTCTTTTCAAACATCAAAATTTAACCATAGGGATGGGAGGAATCTTGAAAATAAACTTTTACAGAATATAATTAAGATAATTAGATTGTCTTGAAGATTCCGATAATTATTATGAAAAAAGTTTCACTCTACTATAATGTTGATCTCAAGGATTATTGAAATACTAAGAACTAGTTTTCCCCAACACATAATGGTTCTAGATATATATAATTTTTTATCCATGTTCCAACAATTAATATTAGCCCTAACCACATCTAATTTGTTGCTTTAAATATACTATATTCTAGAATATTAGGGAATTCTTGTTAGAATCGTATATAAAAAAAAGAATAGAGAAAAATGTAAGGATTTTAAAGGCTCATCTATGACCACATTATTAAGCTTTACTGCATATATAAAGGATATGTAATGTTACTATAAATTCCAGTGGTTTAAATTTAAATAGTCAACTAGTAGGTTAGATACTAATTGACATGTGAGGTATATAGTATATGTTAACCCATGACCACTCTGTCCTCCTCCCAAATTGTGATAAACTACAACGGTAGTGAAATCTATGATTCCAAAGAAATTATCTCTAAACTTCTCAAGGCCTATCTGCCTGAATTCTTATTCTACTCTTGCATATGAGAAATGCCTGGCCAGGTGTGGTGGCTCACACCTGTAATCCCAGCACTTTGGGAGGCTACGGTGGATCATTTGAGGCCAGGAGATCAAGACCAGCCTGGCCACCATGGTGCAACCCTGTCTCTATAAAAAATAAAAAGAATAGCTGGGTATGGTGGCACACCTGTAGTCCCAGCTATTTGAGAGGCTGCAGTGGAAGGATTGCTTGAGCCCAGGAGACTGAGGCTGCAGTGATCTGTGATTGTGCCACTGTACTCTAGCCTGAGTGACAGAGCAAGAGCCTATATGAAAAAAAGGAAAGAAAAAGAAAGAAAGAAAGAAAGAAAGAAAGAAAGAAAGAAAGAAAGAAAGAAAGAAAGAAAGAAAGAAGGAAAGAAAGAAAGAAAGAGGAGAGAGAGAGAAGGAAGGAAGGAAGGAAGGAAGGAAGGAAGGAAGGAAGGAAGGAAGGAAGGAAGGAGGGAAAGAAGGAAAGAGGGAGGGAGGGAAGGAAGGGAGGGAAGGAAACAAAAGAAAGAAATACCTGGGGAGAATTTTTTTTTCCCCAACCAAACATCTCTGCCCTATCCTCAATACAGTACGATTTTGACAATTTCTCTTTAGGGGGACATGTCCAACCTCTTAGTTGAGAATCAGAGCCATATTTAATCATATTTAGCTCTACTGTCTTAGAGAGAAAAAAAAAATTGAGAATCCTTGTAGGTTCTATTCCAAAACTTTTGCTTCCCACTTTTATCTTGCTGGAGAATCACTGAGATCTGAGAAGCAGGGCATAACAAAGAGATGTGACAGTTAAAGAAAATTCAAATTGGAAGTATATATTAAGAGTACCACAGGCTAGAACAGGTAGTAGCTGTGGGGGAAAATAGGGTATGGTTAATGAATACAAAAATACAGTTTGATAGAAGTAAAAAAATCTAGTGCTCAGTAGTGCAATAGTGACTATAGCTCATGATTATTTTTATTTCAAAATAACTATAAGAGTAGGATTAGAATATTCCCAACACAAAGAAATGATAAATGCTTGAAGTGATAGATACCCTTTACCCTTTGATCATTACACATCATGTTCTTGTATGAAAATATAAATTTTGCCACAAAAATATGTACATTATGTATCCATAATTAAAAATTATTTTTAATTTAAAAAAAGAATATATAAATTAAGAAGTGCATGATGCCACAAAAAGTTTTATATAGGGCCATAGGGCCAACGGAAAAGTGTAGCTTAGAAACACTGGCACATAATCTTAGCTATATGTGTAACCAAATGAATAACATGAGACCACTGAGCCCAACAGTGATTAATATGCCCAGACAAAAGTGCAAAAGTTTAAGGACACGAGCTACAATATCATACCTTTTCTGAAAAATGAGGGACTAAAATAAATTAAAATGACAGTCACAGTTCTCTTGACTAGCCATTCAGTAGTATAAAGCAGAAAGTGAATGTTCAATTATAAATAGAGGGAAATGAAAGAGAGAAAAGTAAGAGCAACAGCTATGGCAGAAAACATGGCATATTAGTAATTGAGCAGAGGATGCCACAGAGCCCTTGCAGCCAGCAAGTCTTCAAAGCTATTGCTATAAACAGAGAACCAGCCCAGTAAGAACAAGCATGGAAACCAACAAGAAGGCAATTCAAAAGCAAATTACAATCAAGACTATAAGATTATCTTTAGCGACCTAAGGCTACAGACTTTGGATGAAAATATAATTAGTGAAAAAACAAAACAAAACAAGAATAATCATATGTCACACAAACTATATTTGGTAAATGTGCCTAAGCTAACTGCACACTGAATCTCTAAATGGGTCACTTAAAATGTTGCTTTGATTCACATCCAATTCCTTGGTTTTTAGTGTCAAGAATGAAAGAACCACTTCAAACAGGATTGACAGAGAAATTTCCAAAACCAGGTAGACCCAATCATACATCTTATTACAATGGGTTTAACAGGTCCAATCACACAACTTATTATGATGAGTTTCAACTACTTTCAGTTAAAAGTATCCCACCACACATTACAAATTTATACTGCATACTGGTTTCTCACCAGGAAATGTCCTCAATTTGGGTATTTCTGGCAAACTAGGTCATACACACACACACGTGCGCACACACACATACACACTCACTGACATTTATTCTTGTTTTTTTTAAATCTCTCCTCAGTGCTTTTTCCCCATTTCCTTACTTTTACTTCTTGTCTCATAGGTATATTCTGAGTAGCTTAAAGACACTAGCATAATTTTACTTGTCTTGAACAATGCCATAGTCTTCAATAAAGTCACTCCTCAGTTAATATACTTAATAAAATATAAAACCAGAGTAGTTGTATTTGTATTTATAAAAATAAATGTGCTTATTTAGTTCAGATTCAGCATATAAAGCCATTCCAAAAATGTTTTTAACACTATCATAATTAGAGCAAATATTCACATTCAACTTAAGAAATAAAATTGTTTTTGATTTGAAAAGTTCCTACAGCCTTGTAACGAGAGTAACAATCTTAAGTAATGTGTCTAGCATATACTAATCAAAGCTCTATGCACACTTATGCTGAATACCAATTAAATCAATCTAAGTTATCAAAGATGAAAGCAGAAAATGTTAAATGAAAATTGAAACTGCAAAAACAAGTCTCATGTTTTCAATATTCAAACTTCAAAGAAAAGAAGTTCCCTTTTGACTTAAGAAAACAACAAAAAACAAAAACACATCACTTCTGGGCACATTATTAGCTGAATTCTGAATCATCATTTGTATGTAAGAGAATGCTGTTACTGGAATACAAAAAAGCTTACAAAATGTCTAATGCTTTACAAAACAAAATAGCAAAGCACATTTATTTACTAGCTTCAAATTGAAGTGAAAAAAAATTAAAATTCATCAGCGTAATAAATGTATACATTCAACTTACCGGTAACATTGTTTTTAGTCCTGAACGGAGGAATTCATTCCTTAAATGTATTCGAAAATCAAGCTCATAAGGAGAGGTGACAAGGGCATTTATAAACTGCATGCAGGCCACCTGCAATCAGAAAGCAAATTTTGTTTTTAAAAACATCCACCTTAAATAAATTAATAAAATAATTCATGAAGATAATGCATTCACTAAAGGCATACACACATAATGATAAAATAAGAAATGTAAATATTTCTACAATTATAATGATTATGACTTTAATTAGAAACAACACAATTAACAACATAGTATATAATGTTCAAAATAATTCTAACAAAGACGTGATGACCAAGTAGGTTATACTTTTTAAAATAATATGAAGAAATATTAAACTCCCTCTGAAAAACCCAAATTGCAAAAGTGGGCAGACAGAGCCCTTTGAAAAAATCACAAAATGTATCTTTCATGTCCGGTTGTCCTCACAGTATACTTGGCCTCAATTCGACAGGGTTATAAACACTTCTGAAATAAATAAAGTTATACAAGTACCTTAATATTAAACAGGGAACAGTGATAACTTAAACTATTACATTAATTTATACTCTTTCCATCGTCTTAATAGGATTATTTGTACAAAATATGTAAAGTATTAAAATATGTAATTAAGATGAATAAACTTACCAGGTATGAAAAAAAAGATAATGGAAGTGAATTAAGATCAACTAGAAGGCACTGTAACACTAATACTAATGCACATTTCAAAATAAAGCATATGTAAGGGCTTGTTTTCAAGTAAATTATTTGATTAAATATATTGACACTAAAAAATGAGTTATACTTTTCTTATCTTCTGATTTTCATATTCCCTATTATAAAAAGGAACTTATTTTCTGGTAATTTTAATCTAAAAGGGAATCAACAAAATGCTAAGTGCCAGGTATTCCATAAATTATTTCTAAATAGCATTTTTGGAAAATGCTGCTCAAATCTAAGGTAACTGGCTAATCATTTAACTGAAAAGATGTAATTTAAATTTATTATTTTTGAAGACTGCAATAAGTAGAAGAGTGTTCATAGTGCAAACTACAAGGAGTCTCCTCAGAAAAAAAAGAGTATACAAGGATACTAAGTATATATAGAAGCAGATACAAATAAATTAATAGTTAGCATGGGAAAAATATATTACCAAAGACAATATTTCAAAAATATTTTGACTTGACTTTACAGATTTATTATGATACAGTTATTTTTTTCAAAATAGGGAGAAGAGATTAAAAGGTATGCTTTACTTTTGAATCTCTATCTTACATATTTAAGTTGCTTTTTGGGAGATTAGCCCATCTGCCTCACATTTACGTTCAAAAATCAAAAGTTATATGCTTTAAAGGGGCTGATTAAGGTTATTTCTAACATGACCAGATACCTGAATGATACAACAATATAGTCTAATTTCTATGAATGTTGAAGTTTAAAGATAAAACACTTAGACAACTGGCTAAATATTTGCCATAAATTTGGCATTACCTTTAAAGACATACCAGATAAGTTATTATGAAGCTTATGCTTTAATGGATTACTTAACCTTCCTATTTACAATAGAAAATGATGTAAATCTTTATATAGTTTTGATACTGGGCTATAAATTTGCATACTGTACATGTCCACAGCTATATTATAATTGTTTTTGCTTGAATGACTCTTGTTACGTTACAACTATGACATGACCAAACAAGCCAAAGTACATGTCCAATCCAAAATTAATAGAGAGAAAAGCTGCCATCTGTTAGGACTGTTTTTGCCAGAAGAAATTCTAGCTTAATGGCTTGTATTAATACCCTACAAGTAAAGAGAACATTTCTGTAAGAAACAAGTTAATAAGTCCTGCAATTGTATCTTTATACAAATAAAAGTATTTAGATCAGGAGAAAATAAAGATAATAAAAGTCAATAAAATCAATGAATGTGTCAATATAACTTTAATAATGTGTTTCAATGACATTAAATACTCACTTTATATATAATTTATGCATATATAGTTTAATATGAAAACAAAGAAGTTCCATCCATTGACTATAGTATATAATAATCGGGAGATAATGTAAAGTCAATTTTAAAAAGGTAAAGGCACTGGCTTAACAATATACCACTTATTGTATATCATATTCTAATAGATATTTAATTAATTACAAACAACATAAGATGAACAGACAGGCTATCATGTCATTTTCCAACATAAGCTGATGAAGTTATAGCATTTTATAGAAGTATGCATATTGTAATATGAATGTGGAAAACAAAAAGGTCATCTAAATTTTTGCTATTCCTTTATGCCATTACACAAATGCTGCCCTTTTCAGGGAATAAGAACAATATCTCAAATCCAAAACTGAAATAATTGTCACTATTTACAAATACAAAATTAAATTTAAATAAAAGGGCAGAATATATTATTACTTAATTATAAACATAACAAACCCATTGTGTGTATCCTGAATTCATAGCTAAATACAATATCACAAAGCATTATCATCATCATTATTATTATTAGTTACCAGACAATGTATTAAGTTCTTTACATAATTCACTATCTAATCTCATCTTCATAAAAACCACACAAGGTTAGTATTACTGTTATCCTTATTTTACAAATGAAGAAGCTGAGGCTCAAAGCAGGTAGAATAACTTATATAAGGCCACACGGCAAGGAGGAAACTCATGATTATAAACAATATCACTTTACTACAAATATAATTTCCAGCACATTACAAAGGTCTCATAAACTCCAGGCATAGATTCTCGCAACAAAAGATTTTGAGGATGGGTAAGATGATAAAATTTAACTGGTGCAACATGCATAATATAGCGGGGGTATGTAGCTTTAAAACTATAGGTTAGGCTGGGTGCAGTGGCTCATGCCTGTAATCCCAGCACTTTGGGAGGCTGAGGTGGGTGGATCACGAGGTCAGGAGATTGAGACCATCCTGGTTAATCACTTGAACCCGGGAAGCGGAGGTTGCAGTGAGCTGAGATCACACCACTGCACTCCAGCCTGGCAACAGAGCGAGACTCCGTCTCCAAAAAAAACCCAAAGAAACAAAAAAAAACTATAGGTTAATTAGAAAAAGATACAATAATATAAACCATATGTTGTCTGGAATACATAGCGGTTACCATAACATATAATGTAATGTAAAAAAAAAAAAAAAGCAAAAGTAGAAAATAGTTCTTGGAGTGCGTTAAATCCCACTTCATGGACATCCTGAGCAGTAAAGTATAAATGGCATCTCATCATCCAAAATAATGGTCTGCCACTCCTCTTCTTTACTTCCTGCTACCCCACTCCATATTCAGCATGTATATGCATGTGAACACATGTACACACACACACTAGAGTACTGTGCTATTCAATATGGTAGCCATTTATAACAGTTTAATTACAATTAAATAAAATTAAAAATTCAGTTGCTTAGTTTCACTAGCCATTGCTTAAGTGCTCAATAGCCACATGTGGCTAGTAGCTACCATATTGGATAGCAAGGATATAGAACATAGGAGAAAGTTTGACTGAATAGCACCACACTGGAGACTTTAAACAAAAAAAGACATCTGGCCTAATCTCTGATACCTTAGCTTCAAAGAACTACAAAGCTCATTGCTGAAAACTAAAAATTTCAAAATTCATATGCTCAACTTCCAAGTATTTAAATTTTTAAGAGATAAATGTACTCTATTGTCCTCTTATAATGCAAAATCAATCTGCTTTCCAAAAAAAAATATTTATCTCCAGAGAAAGAAACTATGAGATTTTAAAGCTAGGCAGAACATAAAATACTGTGGTCCAATATGATACTTCAAAGTAAAGAAAGAAAAAACCTGGAAAGATTGGATGATTTGCCCAATATCACATAACTAATAAGCCCCAATGATGCAACTAGAACTCGGTTCTCCTGACCTTTAGCCTTGGATTCATTCTACCACACTACATTGCACAAATCTGGTCTTGCTTAATATGATTTCTCCTTATACTAAAAAGAAAACAAATGCCTTTGAATTGACTATCACAAAGTCCATTATCCAGAGTTGCTCTGTTGCTTAGTGTTTTTATAATGGCTATGTTTCAAAATGGTCTGCCATATCTATTGTTACAAATATAGCTTCCATGAGAATTAAATTTTTAAAGTCACAGTGAATTTCCTCCATTAGTAATACATATGCTAGGGCCACAATTCTGATGTTTAATTAGTAAATACATTCGATTTCTGTATTTGCATTTTCATTCAGTGGTATCAAAAGATTTCAACATGAGATACATATATAGCCTATCAAATGAATACATAAGCATATTTAGTTAAAAACCACCAGTTGTGTGCATGTGATAAAGTATCCAATCATTTATGCCATGTATAATTATATACGACAATGAATCATTATCAGTTTTCTACCACATTAGGATCCTGCCATTACTATAATAGTATATTATATTTCTAGAATAATCATCTACATTCTTTAGTCACCAAATGTTGTTGTCTTCATTCTGAGGTGGTATGGTACAGAGAGTAAAATATTACAAAACAGATGATAAACTTTCAAAAGGCAAAGCTCATCTGTATATGCCTAGGGTTTATTTCTAACACTTAACTGTCCCAAATAAAATAATTAAAATATAGCAAGTGAATACGATTTAAATATTTCAAATTTTATTGGCATAAGACATAGCATTACAAAAAGAAATTTAAGGTTTTTTGTTTGTTTGTTTGTTTGTTTGTTTGTTTGTTTTTTTAACCTAAGTGACAGACAAAGGGAAATACTTAAACATAAATATCTTCATAAAATTACTGGGAAAATGCTAGAACCTTTTATTGATTTTAACTTATGGGCTTTGAAAACTACACAAACATCTATCTATCTATTTAATCACAATTCATAGAGCTATGGGGTACAAAATAATTGCCAACTTTAGGGCATTCTCAGACAGATTATCCATATTGCCATTATCTGTGACAAAGTGTACTTTTAAAATTTTATTGACACCGTTACACAGTTGACCTTATTAAGTACTCTGTTGACATTAACAAGGTCTTTC
Organism: Cebus imitator; assembly: GCF_001604975.1. Taxonomy (NCBI): domain Eukaryota; kingdom Metazoa; phylum Chordata; class Mammalia; order Primates; family Cebidae; genus Cebus; species Cebus imitator. The sequence continues at coordinate 2,217,738 of NW_016107525.1, forward strand.
TTTATCCTAGCCCAGCAAGAGTTAGGAACAAGATGATTTAAGTCAAAGTGTAAGTATGAGAGAAGAAAGATATGAATGTACTGAGCAAGTTAACTGAGAAAGGGAGTACTTTCCAAGCCAATGGAAGTCACTTTCAAAGGTATGAATGAAAAGGAATAAAACAGCATAAAACCTATAGGAAACAAAGCGGAGTATGACTGGACTAAAAACATATGTAGAACTGTAGTGGAATATGAGGCGAAACAGAAAGCAACAGCCAGATGAAGTATTTTGTGTTGGCTAAGACTAGACTGTAACTCTGGAGACTATGGGAAGTCCTTGTTGGACTTAAGCATTCTGAAATACATTTCAGAAAGACAACATTGTGGAAGATAATTTAAAGGGAACCATAATGAAGAATAGAACATAAGGAAAGGATAACGTAGTGAGATGTGACAATGCCCTGAAATTTAAAAAATGGCAATGAAGATGGAGAGAGAACGATACCATGTCAAGGAAAGGAAATACAACATTAGGGATACAGAACTGGTAGGATCTGGTGACTAATGGAATGGAAAAATGGAGTAAGAGTAGATTCCAAGATGACTAGTATGTTTCTGCTATATACTAATTGTTGGGGCATACTAAGGTCAACCAGGATTGGAAATACAAGAGAAATGCAGGTCAAAGCTGGAAAGAGGATTAGAGTAGGGAGAAGAATTTTTTAAAAAAGGAAAATAAGTATATTTAAGGACAATATTGAATTTGAACTCCAGTCAGGAGTCAGCTGAATATATGGGATGTGAGTTGGGAGGAAGAGATCAGATAAAGACATCACATATGAGTGTTAGTTAACTGAGTTGTGAGGATGGATGTGATTGCCCAAGGATCATTCAATATGAGAAAAGCAAAGTACCAAAGGACTGAGGATCAAGCTCTAGGGATCTGCAAATTTAAGGGCCAAGCATAGAAATAAGAGTGTTTACATGAAACATGGAGGTAAAAGAAAAACAAGGAGAGCTTATGATATGGTGTGGATTTGTATCCCCACCCAAATCTCATGTCAAACTGTAATCCCCAGTGTGGAGTAAGGGCCTGATGGGAGGTGACTGGATCATAGTCACCTCCCCCTTGCTGTTCTTGTGATAGTGGGTGAGTTCTCATAACATCTGGTTGTTTACAAGTATGCAGCACCTTCCCCTTCTCTCTCTTCCTCCTGTTCCAGACATGCAGGGTACGCCTGCTTCCCCTTCGCCTCCCGCCAAAACAGTACATTTCCTGAGGCCTCCCCAGCCATGCTTCCTGTACAGCCTGTGGAACTTTAAGTCAATTAAAGCTCTTTTCTTTATAAATTACGCAGCATTGGGTAGCGTTTTTTGTTTTGTTTTGTTTGACGAAGTCCCACTCTGTTGCCCAGACTGGAGTGTAGTGGTGCAATCTCGGCTCACTGCAACTTCCGCCTCCTGGGTTCAAGTGATTCTCCTGCCTCAGCTTCCTGAGTAGCTGGGATTACCACCAGGTCCAGCTAATTTTTTTTTTTTTTTTTTATTTTTAGTAGAAACGGGGTTTCACCTTGTTGATTTCAAACTCCTAACCTCGTGATTCGCTCACCTTGGCCTCCCAAAGGGCTGGGATTACGGGCATGAGCCACGGCACCTGGCTAGGTAGCTCTTTATAGCAGTGTGAGAATGGACTAACACAGTTTAGTATCATGGAAGTCAAGAGAGGAGGGAGTTTTGATGAAGGAGTGATCAATAGTGCCAAATAGTGCTGAGGAAGCTAATATAATCACTTCAAAAGTGGCCTGTTGCTTTTTATATCATGGAGGTCACCAGCAACCCTCTATTACTGAAAATGATAGGTTTGACAATTATTCAGTGTTGACACAGATTTAAAATAAAGGCATTCTTCTTTAATTCAGAACTTAGTTTTATGTCAATACCAAAAATGACTACATTGTACAAATATCTCTAAACAACCTCCCATTATAGTAATCTATTTTCTAAATGACACTAATGTAAAACTGTCGATAAATAGAACACATTTCCTAAGTATTATCATGCACCCATTCAACATTTAATATATAAAACGCTAATTTCTACATATTTTTCCATATTCATAAGCCTCAACGCCTTGTTTTCTTATAAATGCAAATTTATAAGCTAAATGCTTAGTCCAAAGCTACTCCCTCATATGTGATGGTCTGAGTACACTAATAGCTAATTTACAAGTATGCTTACAGTAAAATCTCAACACTCAAGAACCACTGTGCAAAGAATCAAGCCACATAGAATAGGTCCATATATCTGTTTATCTATTTAAGCATCAACATATTCTTTCACATGGGACATTCTCTGAAATGAATTATATAATTCCCACATTCTCATGCAATATATACTAGACATAATTTAACAATTTCCTTTTGAGTTAGGGTCATCGCCAAATATGTGAGTTAGTGAGCTATGGTGTAACTCAGTATCTCGGGGGGTACTGAAGTATGCAGGCCCACTAGCCTCTGTGCTAAGTGAGGTCTATTGTTATTGTTTGCGTTCCAGTTTTAGTCTATCCACTCCTCTCCTGCTGCCAGCCTGTCAGTTGTCACTTCTTGATGATTCCGGTGTACTACTCCGGAAGAAACCCTCTCCCAACCTTCCAACCTGCACTTCTAGTCTGCTGTGGATGGAAAACAGATAATTGGGTTCGTTAAGGTAACATAAGAAATGAGAATAAATAGGCTCCGATTAAAGGCCAACTAGTTGTTCTCACCATGAGGCTTACTTGACAGATTTGGTGACATCTGTAGGCTTCTGAGATTGTTTTATTCTATTTTTGTCTTATCGCTTTTTTAGTTCTCAGTTATATTCCAAAGGACAAATCTATTAAATAGGTGAGGACTAGATAAATGAAGCTATCACACATCAGGAAAGGGCATATTTACAGCTCTGTTTCTGTGTACCATTTTAATTACAAAATGTGCAAAGTTCATTATTATTTTCAGCACATTAGAAAACAGTTTTAAAATGTATTAAATTATGCTGGTATACTTCTTTGTATATACTGAAATACTGTACAAACATGGCACCTTTCAAACTAATAGCAGCCTGCGAAGACTGGCGCTGTTTTGATAGGGTATCATTGTATGTTAACCATACTACTTTCCCTTTTTATAAACCATTATTAATGCTCAGTATACCCTAGGTTTTCCTACCTGGCTATCTATAAAGCAGTTTCAGCTAGATGCTGGGATTACCTATTTTTTATGAAGTGACTGCCAGATGGGCCTCTGTTTTACCTCCTGCAAGCCCTTTTCAACTCTCATCCTACCATAGTACTGCTTCTCGATCAGCAAAGATAATTTATAAAAAATGCTTACTTGTCCTTCAAGGCCTACTTAAAATATCACCTCATTACTGAAGCCTTCGCAGACTTATGCAAGACATAGAACATACAGATATAGGTGGGGAATGGTAGGTATTTCAGGCAAACTGTTCTACATGATAAAATGTTTGAGGGCATTTAAAAGTCTATAGCATATCTGGGAAACACCAAGTGTAGTATGGGGCAAACATATGGTACATTTGGGAGAAAAACAGGCTCAAAGGCCAGAATATTTAGTTAAGGCCACAGTGAAAAAGTTAGCAATGGGTCACGAGCATAGTTTTTTTTTTTTTTTTTTTGAGACAGAGTTTCATTCTTATTGCCCAGGCTGGAGTACAATGGTATGATCTCTGCTCACTGCAACCCCTACCTCCCAGGTTCAAGCGATTCTCCTGCCTCAGCCTACCGAGTAGCTGGGATTATAGGCATGCACCACCACACCCAGCTAATTTTGTATTTTCACTAGAGACAAGGCTTCTCCATGTTGGTCAGGCTGGTCTCGAACTCCCGACTTCAGGTGATCTGTCCACCTCAGACTCCCAAAGTGCTGTGATTACAAGCGTGAGCCATCGTGCACAGCCCATGATATTTTTAATGATGATAATATATTAGAATTTGATCTACTTTTAAGGATAACTGACAACAGTGTAGGACACTTGTCTGGAGAGAAAGAACATGTCAGTATGGGGTACTAATCAGGAAATTGTTGAAATAATATTGGTGGGAGAAGATAAAGGCAGTGGAAGTAGAATGGGTTAGATTCACAGTCAGTACTGTATTTTGTAGTAAGACTTGATGACTGACTGAATGCAGGGGACAAAAAAAGAATGAAGTGTTGAGAAAAATTAAAAATTGGGTAGAAGATGATACCTCTATAACCAAAAACAGGAAACACAGGAAGAAAAGGAGACTTAGGGAAAATCAGGTTAACGGAAAGAGAGAATCAGCTAAGTTTTACTATAAAAGGAGACACAGCTTAGAAGGTAAAGCAAGTAATCTATAGCCAGACTCCCTGGTGTGTTATCTGTGCTTTGACTTCTATTCACACTGTGGCCCTAGGAAAGTTATTTAACCTCTATGAGCCTCAGTTTAATTATCTATAAAATGGGGATAATACTTCTATCTCTTTCATACAATTGCTGTGAGGTTTAAATGAGATAACATATGTAAAGTATTTAAACATTTTCTGGCATACGGGTTATAAGTGCTATTTTTGATTTCTTAATTTTATAATCTCAGTCACTGAGCTGGATGTATAAATCTGGATAATCACTACCACAGTTGAATTGTAAAACTAGAGAAGTAATTGAAAACATTCACGGACAAAAATTATTTTTTAAAAGTATGTGTCTGAGTGTATATGCATGTACATGTAGTTATATGTATGTGCATACAAATGTATGTACATAAAATGATACTAAAAGAGGACCAAGGATAGAACATAGGGAACAAAATACCCAGGATGTAAGAGGAGGAGAAACACATTAGAAAGACAGGGAAAAAAAAAAAAAAACACCATAAAGGTACTCAGAGAACAAAGGAAAGAATGGTGCCTAGAAAGCCAAAGGAATTAAAATTTTCAAGGAGGCAGGTGATCAATAGCGCCAAGTGATCAGGATTGGAAAGAGGCCATTGGATTTTGAAATTAGAGGCTCACTGTAAATCTTTTTGAGAACTGTAAGAAAGTTGAGCTGTATTTGACCGCATGTTCTCATTCATAGGCGGGTGTTGAACAATGAGAGCACATGGACACAGGGAGGGAAGCACTACACACTGGGGTCAGTTGGGGGGAAATAGGGGAGGGACGGTGGGGGGTGGGAAGCTGGGGAGAGATAGCAAGGGGAGAAATGCCAGATGTAGGTGATGGGGAGGAAGGCAGCAAATCACACTGCCATGTGTGTTCCTATGCAACAATTTTGCATGTTCTTCACATGTACCCTAAAACCTAAAATGCAATAAAATAAATGGGAAAAAATAAAAAAATAAAATAAAATAAAATAAAAATAAAAATTTTGATAAAAAAAGAAAGTTGAGCTGTAAAAGGTAATTTAGAAAACAAGTATGGATTATTCTTTAGAGGCATGGACTTTAAAATGAAAAGGGGAGACAAGAGGCTAGTTAGAAGGGTAAGTCAGATCAAAAGAAGCTGCTGGTGTATAATCTGTGCTTTACAGAAGAGGCCGGAGAATGCTACTAAGCTGAAGGTAAGTCAATGAAAAGAGAGTGTATGAAGATATGCAATATATCTTCTACCTATTTCTTGAACTCCTGAAGATAATGAAAATCCTATCACAGGTACAAAACTTCACTTTAAAGGTAAGCTAGGAAAAAAATCTGTGAGAAGTTAATAACCTTTTATTTAAAACCCCCAAAAGGGGGGAAAATGTATATAGTTGTTATTTAAAAAAATAATTAGTCCTGTATTTTAACAAAATTACTTCCTGAGACTGTAATAACATTTTGGGAAGTCTCAGGATACTACAGAAATAGAAAAGTAGTTCTGCTGAAATACAACACTAATTGTATTTTTTAAACAACGGATTTAAACTTTTGGTTTTTTGTTTTTGTATTCTGAATATATTTGTAAACTTTTACAGGATATCTTTTCATTCACATTAAATAGTCTAAATAAACAAACTCATTTCACAATTCTTGTGAGAGTACTAGACTCTGTATATAACAAATTACTAATTTTTGTAGCTCAAAAATGTGAAATTTTAAATTGTGGTTTGCATATGTTTGCATCTATAATCAGTATTCAACAGTTTTTTGAACACTTAACAAGATGTCTATGATTCTTCCATATGTTACTTGTTAACAACTTGTTATTTTATCATTCCATTTTGTCCAGCTTCCTGAAGGCTAGCAAATATCTTTCCCATCTTATTGTTTGGGGTGAACTACTCATTGGCAGAGGTGTCCCTTGAAAGTATAGGCAATGCAGTATTTAAATTCTGGCATCACAAAGACCTGGGTTCAAATTACAGCTCTATTCCTTAACAGCTGTGTGATTTTTGAGTGCCTTCCAGCAATTCAATTCCCTGATCAGTAAACCAGAGGTAATAATATATAACTCACAGAGTTGTGGCTACAAATTTATTTAAGGAAGATTTTTTAAATATATCAATGTATTTGGCCCAAGTATGGCAAACTGAGTATAAAATGTAATGAAAAGTTTGGATATAAATAAAATTTATATTCCTACTCAACAAACTTTCGAAGAGAAGTACAAACTTATGCATATATCGGAAAAACCAATGAAATTTAGTTAGGTAAGTCCAACCACAGGAACACAAACAAAACTTTCAAGGTCGTCAAAAAAAGGCAGTTTTCCATCTTTCAGTACAGGTATGAAATTTTATCAAAATTAAATTTTGTAAGAAAAAATGTATTATAAAAATCACTGCTAAAAAAATCCTAATTTCCAAAATATGTAATATGATCCCAGCACTTTTGGAAGCTGAGGCAGGTAGATTACCTGAGGTCAGGAGTTCGAGACCAGCCTGGCCAACATGGCAAAACCCCGTCTCTACTGCAAATGCAAAAATTAACCAGGCGTGGTGGTGTGCGCCTGTAATCCCGGCTACTTGGCAGGCTGAGGCAAGGAGAATCGCTTTGAGAGGTGGAGGTTGCAGTGGGTGGAGATCACACCACTGCACTCTAGCCTGAGCAACTGAGCAAGACTCCATCTCAAAAATTAATTAAATAAATAAGTAATATATTTGACACAAAAGTACACCATAAAAGTTGATCCAAAATGCTCAGTATCACTGGAGTAGAAGTGATGATTAATAAAGATCCTTAAATATTTGGAGAGGAATTACAATTTTGTTACATTACAGATTCTCTTTAGACAAGCCAATTCATCTATCTTATGCCATTCCAATTTCTGGCAAACAAAGACACAAATACTACATAATATATAAAAGAGGAGAAAATTAATTGTGTTTGTTTCACATCAAGCAAGAAATTTTAATACTTAAACATTCAATACTAATAACTTGATAACATTAAATGTAGAAACTACCTGCTCTTTGTTGAATGACAATATGAAAATTAAAAACAAAATTTCAGAGACTTTTCCATGGTACATTAAATGGTATACATTATCTAAAAGAGAGATCAGCAGAGACCAAAAACCTGGAATCAAATTCCAACTGTACCACTTAAAAACTGTGTCACATTAGACCAGTTATTTAATCTCATTCAGCTTATTCGTCCCATAAGCAAAACAAAGATGATACTACAGTGATAACTACATATCTAGGTTGTTTTGAGCATTAAATCAAATAATATATGAAATTTAAATGTTTAGTACAGGATCTCATATCATAAATACAGGCAATAAACATGCATTCTCATCCCTCAAGAACAGAGTTATCATTCATAAAATGGATCATTTCCAGAAACCATGTAAGAAAAGACAGTGAGTTTTGTCATTTTCTAAAGAAGGCATTTAGTAATTTGTGTCTATATAGGGCTATCAAACGGACACTAACCTAAGAATTGCAATTTAATCCCTTCTATTCTGGTGAGTAAGACCTTTGAATGTTGTCTGAAGAGCACAAAGAGAGACGTGTTTAATTGTCTTAAATTTCTACAAGTCCACAGACTTCATTAACACATGTTAGGATAATGGCATTGGCTGAACTGCTTGCCCTTTTGTCTGATTATTGCTAAGGGTTCAATTTCCCTGGTCTATTATATTAATTACTAAATTCCTGTCCAAATATCAATTAGTCATAACCCACCACATTTATAATTCCAAACTATTTGTCGGAATTAAAAAAAAATGTAATTCTCACAAACAAGCAACAGAGAAATTTTAGTTTTACATTCCATACTATTTAAATGTCAGCTAAAATGGAGTTGATGTCATACAAAATGAGTACTCTAAATATAACTGTAGAAGCAATTTAAGACAAAACTAACTCACCTGTAATTGCAAGGCTTCCTGATTTTCTAAACCTTCCACAATTGGTGAAAATCGTTCCCTGTTATTTCTTTCTGCTGCCGTTGTTATAGCCCCTAAAAGTTTATCTAGACTATAGAGAAAAAAGAAACAGAAATAAGAAATACTTCTTATACACACATTGTAAGCATGGGTCCTTTCAGTATTCCCTGTTTTCTTTCTGCTATTTGATGTTTATATATACGATAAGAATTTTTAAAAGTTATCATTTACTTTTTTAATTGACGAAAAGTGTATGTTTTCAAATATGTATACATAGTGGAATGGCTAAATCTAGCTAATTAACACATATTGCCTCACATAGTTACATTTTTTGTGGTATGAACACTTAAAATCTATACTCTTAGGAAATTTCAAGTATATAACATACTGTTATTAACTATAGTCACTATGGCGTAAAACAGATTTCTTGAACTGATTCCTCTGGTCTAACTGAAAGACCATTACAATATAAGAACTGTGTTCCTGTCCACCTATTTCTTTAAGTCCAATACTCATAGATGTAAATAATTTTAGAGCATCAAAAGGAAAATTCAATTTAAAAAATTCTAAAGAAAGTAACTTTACTGGGTGACATTTTAAAAAGAATACTTAAGTGATAATTATTAGAATTTAAATTTTCAGGTTTTGATATTTAATGTGTTAACTTTAATATCACTTAAACATAATATGGCACCTATGATTGTTAACAGTTTATTGGAACATAAGCAGATTGTAATTTTATAATAAAGTTCTAGACAGAGTGATTATTTTTTAAATAATTTTTTAAATCAACGTTTTTTGAAAATGAAAAAAGAAAAAAGACTCTAAAAAGGAAAGCCCAGGTAATTAAAGAAGAATGTATAATTATCTAGCACAAGAAACTTATTAACCTGACCAAAAATATTGTTTATTGCTACACAATGCCTAAAACAAATTAACCTCCATATAGTATACTACTCTTATCAAATTATATCTGAAATTATAGTTAAATCATAATAGTTATACTGGACTAGACTGTATTTAATGAATACTGCAAATCTAAGTGATTAAAACTATTTCTTACACACGTATAAACTGAGATTTTAAAAAATAAAATCTAAGGATCCTTGCTTTTGCATATGTTATCTCATTCTCGGTTTGTTATCATTGAGGTGAGACTTAGTATTTTTGATTAGTGTTTGTCTTTTGGGTTCTGAGGTCAGTAGCTAACACTAAGCAACATCTCATTTTATTCTAACAGTTATAAGAAAGTCAACATATCACATAGTTCAGGTCCTTAGCAGATATTTGATTCTTTATCACAATGGTTTCTTACGAACTAGACTTACTAATGTCATCAAATCTGAAAATTTACTTCTGATTCAATATTATTTCCATAAGAAGATATGATCAAATGCATGTTCAGCAAAAACTTGCTGCATTTGGTAGCACACATACACTTTGAATAATTATCAACAACCTATTTTTGCTCTCTTTTTAACAGGTTGGTTTATTTCACTCTACAAATAATTACCTCATCTTTTCATTTACCATGGCATATGAAGTAAAATACTATTATAAGATAATAATCCAAAACAAAGGCATCTATTCAAATTGTGTGATATGCAGTACAGTGCTTGTGTATGTATGTGTGTGTATGTGCCAAAATAACTCTCTGATTTTTGTCCACTTTGTAATGATTGCTGTACCTCCAGCAAAACAAAATTCTACTCAATCACTATGAATCAAATTTCCAAGAACTTCCCACTAAGATTCTATCTATTTAAACTTAGCTTTCATAAGATCAACAAAAAAGCCAAAATATAAACAGACAAGATAAAACTGTCAATCAAAAATTATCTAAAATACTGTTTACATGAAAGTTATCCAAAGAAGTAGGACAAAAGTAGGGTTTATTAATTTCTCAAATGTCATTTTCCATGCAGCAAATATAAATAATATAGCAATACTTACATGTTCTCTTCTCCAACAATGCAAATAGCAGAAAGTATTTTTACTATTTCAGTCATCATGTTGGGTTGTTTGGGGTCAATTGCTCTTGCCAATAGTAAAAGACTTCTTTCATCTCCTAGAATCCTTTGTAATCCAAACTAAAAAAAAAAAAAAAAAAAAAAAAAAGAAGAAACTTCATTCAAAATGTCTAAGGAATATATCTTTAATTTAAAAAAGCAACAGACAATGATCTTTCAAAAATCCATGCCCCCACAATAAGGTTCTGCCTAATTATATGAATATTCTTCAAATGCAGATATCTTTGTTTTTTATTTAAAATGACTGCATCTTGGAGCTGTTGCTCCTTGATCAGATATGATCTCCATTAGCCTGCCCTAAAAATGCCATAAATTTGGAGAAATATGGGAACAATCAGTATTTCTTCAACAAAGAATAACATGTAAAGCACATACTGATATGATTTTCTAAAGTAATTCTACTTATGTCAGTGGGTCTCCCTGGAGATGTCTGGAATTCATGGCTAAATTGTCCAATATGTTTGTATGAAAAACTAAGGTGAAGAAAAAGAGAAAAATGTTTTGTTTTTTTTTTAAAGGCTCTTTTGAATACTATATGCCAGTATAAGTCTCAGTATGGGTACTCCCGTGCCTTCTCTCTCTTATCCTGACTCAGACAGCTGTGCTGCACTACAAAAGCTGTGAACCTAAAGAAATGGCACCTGTGCTTTATTAAATGTCACAAGTCAACTAAAGAGAGAAAACATCATTTTCCTTTATTTTCTAAGTATGAATACCTGTGTGTATGCATGAATAAATAAGTAAAGAAATTCTAGTGAAAGTCTAAAACTTAAGTTTTTATTACATTAAGACAACATATTCTTTGATCTTTGTCCCACAAAGTAATTTTCAGATTTCTTTTTTTTTTTCTTTTTTTTGAGACGGAGTTTCGCTCTTGTTACCCAGGCTGGAGTGCAATGGCGCGATCTCGGCTCACCGCAACCTCCGCCTCCTGGGTTCAGGCAATTCTCCTGCCTCAGCCTCCTGAGCAGCTGGGATTACAGGCACGCGCCACCATGCCCAGCTAATTTTTTGTATTTTTAGTAGAGACGGGGTTTCACCATGTTGACCAGGATGGTCTCGATCTCTTGACCTCGTGATCCACCCGCCTCGGCCCCCCAAAGTGCTGGGATTACAGGCTTGAGCCACCGCGCCGGCCAGATTTCTTATAAAATATTTTTGCTTCATTTTACAGTCTAATAGTGAAATTGGATATTTCATCGAAGCAGAATTTTCATTTCAGCTAAACTTTAGTTAATTACCAGCCATATGAATAGTTCCATCATCCCTAATTTAACTTCTAAAAGAACTCAGAGTGGCAGATGGGGAACACAGCTAAAGCTCTTAAATGTGACTTTATCACAGGTCATAATAAATAAGAAAATATATGGAGATAAGACCAAAAAAAAACCAAATGGAAGAAACATGTCTGGAAAGAAGCAACAAAAACAAACATAGATAAGTACGCATAAAGGTGGCCAGTAGATGATTAAAAGTAATGAATATTAGTGAAAAACACATATGTAAAACTGATAGATGATTACCGTGCAATTACCAAACTTAATAGCTTTATGAGTCATTGAGACTGAGAGTGAAATCATTTAGCTTTTAAAAATTTTACCTAATGTTTAAAAATAGTTTTTAATATGTAGAAGCACATAAAAAATAAAAAAAGACATGAAAAATATATCTGGAAAATCATTAATCCAAACATCAGAGCAGTATTATAGTACTGGAAGTTAAAAACAATGGGTTTTTATGATCCTATTTTTTAAATGCATTGGATAAGAGAAAGGAGTTTTTGAGGTAGGTAATCTAAACTCCATGGGGTCAAAAAATTTGATGTGTAAGTCATTTCGGATAAAAGCTTAATTCCTTGATCTGGACAATGTATTCCAACATGAAGTGAAAAGACCACCGTCTATTTTCTATTCTGAATGCATATTTTATGCCTATTGTTTCACATGTCAATAATTTAAAATATTATTAATTCATGCTCAGAGTACCTATGTGCAAGACATTAACATGGCCTAACTAAAAATATCAATTTTGAATAATATAAGTCAAATCATCATGCTTTTTGAAACTGTCAAACTCTTAAGAAAGTATTGACAAATCAAAGTATGTCCTGCGAAAACAAAGGCTCTATAAGAATCTTTCTATTACAACTCTCTCTAGTGACTGTCCTGATTAAAATTACTTAGCATCCTGAAAAGCTGTGATAATTGACAACGTGAGTCAATAAAAACTTAGAACAATGGGTCCTATAGCTAAATTTACAGCTGAGGGGACTGATAGAGAGGTCAAGTAGTTTTCCAAAGGCCATGCAACTTATTAGGGGCAAAGCATAAACTGTATCTCCTGAGTTCTGGTGCTGTGTTCTCTTTCCATCAAGTCACTGTTTCCTTCGATTGAAGAAAGAGATCCATCTTGAGCTGTGAAGCAGCAATGCTCATTAATTCCTTATTAGGCATCAGATTCTGTTTAACTTTGTAGCCAAACACTAAGAGCCCAGAATTTGAGAAAAACTGTACTAGTTGTAATGGGAATGTTTCTGTAAGAAGCTTCCAGAAACAGTACAACTAGCATATTGTATTCAGGAGTCTCATGTCCACCAGCAAACATTCATTACATATGCTGATATATTAATACTCTTTGCTGGTACATGTATGTATAACATATATATATTTCCATATGCTTGATACTCTATAGATTAAGATACAGTCTTATTGCATTGGTTAATAGCTATATTTTACATTTGGCAAACTTCTAGTTATTGATATAATTATTTCTATTTTGAGATTATTAAAATACTATATAAAAGGAACTAGGTAATAAAGTGAATTAGTCAATAGTATTTCATCTATAGGTATGTAGCGGTCACTTCTAAGACAGTAAAAAAAATAGTTTATAGAAAAAAATACTGTAACTTCATAACCAGAGTGAAGTCTATTTTTCGAAGACAGACCATCGTCTAAAATTCATAGGGTCCATTATAATGCAACTAGTATTATACATATACATCAAAATCTCTGCTATTTTTCAGAGATGTCGTATATGTATGTAAACTTGCTGACATTAATAAAACATAAAAGAGAAATCTCAACCTTACAATGTTCTTAGTAAGCAAGTCAACCCATCCTTAGAATTTTCTTTTTCAATGGAATAAAAATTTTCTGTATGGAAACAGTATTCAAGAAAAGACTTTTAAATTTTCCTACTACCATTAAAGAAACAATATTATTACCTGAATTGGGAGCAAGACTAATTCATTTGCATGATTTCAAAAACCCACCAATCAATATTTTGTGAAGCAAAGTATACGTTTCATTTAAGTACTATTTAAATATTATGAGGATTTGCATCATAAAGATCCTTTTGTAAACTGAACAAGCACTCGCTATTTTGTTCTTTTTTTTTCATGTTTTCTGAATATTGAATATACTATAAAATCAAAAAGACCTGTGTTCACATGAAAGAAATTCTTGGAGGAAAACACAGACTGAGAATCAGACACAGCATTTCTAAATTATAGACAAGAGTCAAATACACTTTTTCCAATCATTGTTTTTGTTTCATTGACTAGCTCACCCTCCTGAGGAAATTAGTAGCATTGTCAATGGAGAGTAGTGTTTTATCTATCTTCCCTATGTGAAAGCAATATATTTGAACAGAAGAAACATTGGAATAGGGATCCATTTTTTTTTTAACAGATTTAGATCTATAGAAGTCATATCACAGTTGAAATCCTTTGGAGGCTGTGAGGGCTTCTTTGGTTAAACTGAAATATCACCACAGAATTAAAAAAAAAAAATTGACTGAGGAAACTAACAATAGCTCACATTTTGGAAAATTAAACATCAAATTTATCTTTTATATATGGTTTCAAATGTGTATTTAACCTCGCTGTAAAACTTTATAAACATTTATTATGTATACACCTGTAATACTAGTCTACAGTTAATTAATACAGCAGAAACATAAGTAAAAAATAGGTACAGGGTAGGGAGGAGGATTAGGGAAGAGTTAATGCATGTCTGGCTTATCACCTAGGTGATAAGTTTCACCTATGTAACAAACCTGCACATCCTGCACATGTACCTCAGAACTTAAAAACATAATTAAAAAATAAAATATTTTGTTCATTTCATACTTTCGTACTGTTGGACAAGTTCTCACCTTTTGTGATGGGGCAGAAATAACTATAACTTACCTTATTATTCATAAATGCTTTGAGGCATTGAATAAGTTTATACTGATTCTTCTTGTCAATATTTTCTTGCCTAAATAAAGAAAAATATATATCTTATGTTGTGCTGAAACATCTCCCCTTTGGTGATTTTATTTTTAATGTTTATTCTTACTGTTTTTTGTCCAGAAGCTTTTCCAGCTCATCCAATAAGAGTCCAAGACCTTCATGGCCGAAGTTGTTAACCCAGCTAAGAAGTAAACAAAAAATTAGATGTATAAATAAGTTTGTAAATATAAACATTAAATATCCAAAATACAAATTTAGTTTTCAAATCTGGTAATTCTGTCTCAATATTGCTTGTTATTATTTTTTCAATTCCCATTGCTTCAAGTGTCAACTCTATGGGATGACTCAGTGATCTTTACCTCAATCCTAGACTTGTCCGCATTTTAGAGTGCCCATTACACAGCACTGCCTTGGTTGTTTCACCAGCATGACATATTTAAGCATGAATTTACAAGCTGAATTAATCTTCCTCTGTCTCCATACCCCTAAGTCAACTTATCTTCTACTCTTTGATACTCTATTAATAACATTACTACCCTTTAAATTCTTCAGACTTGAAATACTGGCATAGTTATTTGATGCCCCATTTCTTTCACCTTTGCATTTATCCTATTTATTCATTCAACAAATATTTGTTGAGTGTCTACAAAGTTCCAAGGATGTTCTAGGTGAGAGAGATACAGAACAGGCAACAACACTAAGCAAATAGCCTCATGGACTTTAGAGATAGGGAGACAGTGAACAGGTAAGTATATAATAAATGTAATAATTGCTTTGATGCAATGAAGAAAAATAAACCTTGGAAAATACAATGAAAGGAGTAGCAAGTTGCTATTTTTCAATGTGTGATCAGGAAAGAGTCTTTGATAAGGTTAGGTATTTCAGCAGAACCCTTGAGAAAGTGAGGACTTTCCAGGTAGAAGGATTAAGAGCAAATTGGGTCATGAGGCATTAGCTAGTGTGTTTAGAATGTTTCAGGAACTGTGAGGAGACCCATGTGGCAGAAGCTGAGCAAGCAGGTTTAGGAGACTGGCTGGAGATAAAGTCCCCTGTGTGGTAGAAGGCTGAAATATTGATAATGTACAGCTTGGTTTGACTTTCTGGCATCCAGTCACAAATATTCTACTTCTAGAATGGCTCCCTCAAATGCCCCCTTTCTTCCTTTCTAATGCCTGTGCTAACATTCTACTTTAGCCCTAGTTATCTTTCCTTTAATAAGCCTGGAGACTCCCAACTGGTGATTCCTCAACTTCATTCTTTTCTTTTACTCATTCTATAAAACTACAGACTAAGTTACCCTTAACCAAAGTTTCCTGTCCAAAAATTTCCCCTTGACTACCTAATACATTTAAAATCCTTTGGCTCAACATTTTGATGTAGCTTCAATCTACCTTTCCAGCCTCAGGCCTTAAAGCACATGTGCCAATAAATCAGACAAATTATTATTGCTGGAGCCCACCTTGGACGTCCTCATGTTAACTCATTTATTCTTTCTTCCCAGAAGGTAACCTCAGCTCCATCTCTGCAAACCATTTACAGCTAAAATTGGCTTTTTTAAGTCATTATTGTTTTCCCCGTAATTCCTCCAATCAAATGAATTCCTTTTCCTTAGAATCTCCATGTAACATTTATCTTTTACTGTCTGACATTATCATAATGATTCTTGCCATATATCTTATCTACCCTTTGGCATATAAATTCTCTAAAGATAGTTGGATCATTTCATTAATATTTCTATCTTTCATAGTGTTAACTAGGAAGCTTCTATATAGCCACTAAGTATTTACATTAAATAGAGTCAACACTAAATAAATATTTGCTAATTTAAATTTAATTAAATTTACTGGCTTGTATGGTTAAGAGAATAACCAATCTGATACTTCCCAAGAACATCATAAACATAAATCAATATATAGACTTCTGTGAAATAATTAAAATCTATGCTTTATATATTTAAAACATTCCATTCCAGTCTTTAAATTATCCATTTCATAGAGACGTAAGGTAAATCTTATCAACAAAGCAGAGACCTAAATTTTTAAGGGAGTATCAGAGACATCACATCACTGAAAGAAATATATTTTTAAAATAGCTCATATTCAGAACAAATCGCCATCCACGATATACATAGAAGCTCATTTTAAACAAATTCTGCTTTAATTTCCATAATGGAAACAAGAAAAAAATCAATATGGCATTGTAATGATAATTGCCAACAAGCTACTATTCAACTGAGGCATGTAATCATCTAGTGCAATGAGCCATTTTCTCTAAAGGCTCTATAATCAGTGAGGTGGTGGTAGAGGGATAAATGGACCCCAGCTCTAAGTATAATATACTCCATTTAATTTATCAGAGAGAAAAATCAGCAGATATCATTACAGCACACTGTACCCTACAATAACCTTTACATAATAGAAATTCTGAACAATTTTATATATAGTCCTCAATATCTGCTTTGGCATTTGGGAAAATGAAATAATCCATGATTTCTTTAAATTTACCACAAATTATTTTTAAAATTCTATATTTTACTCATATTCTCTATTCCCATTGCTATTAAAATTATTAGGGTTATTTCTTTCTTGGTCTAGGGAAGCATGATTCACGAGAACATGATTCACATTTCTTCAATTGAAATCAGTCGCCTACACATCCCTATTTCAAACGGTACAGTTCATAGTACTTTGGTTTTATTCAGGGAAAATTACTATTTATCTTAAAAAACAAGATATAATCACACGATGTAAGTGTAAGGAGGCAGGGCCTATTTATTAGCAACTAGACAGTGAAAAAAGTCTTAAATGAAAACATTTTAGGCAAATGGGCAGAAGAGGCTTAGTAAGAGTCTTGAGAACTTTTAAAGTAGAGAGAATGGGAGCCCCAAAGGAGCCCGTTGCTAAGGGGATAAAAGGATTATGATGTACAATGACAATACTCAACAGGTTAAAAGGAAGGGGGTGTGGCTAGACATATCTTTGTTTTCTTTTTCCCTTCCCAGAACCATTTCCCTGCCTTTCAGGCATCAAACACTGTGAACTCCAGCCAAGCACTTGCTGTTTTACTGCTTCTCTTTTTCTTTCTCTCTCTCATATACGTAGAATATACTGATTTCAGCCAATACAGAAGTAGCCACGAATTAAGAAGGCAGTTTAAAAACAAAATGTTGGCTCCTGTAGGTGAGTATGGGGGCAGAAATTCTGACACTGAAACACTAGAAGTAAGCATAAATCAAGGGTTCTCAAAGTGTGCACTCCAAATCAGCAGCATTGACATCATCTGGGAACTTGTTAGAGATGAAAGTGCTTGTGCCTTACCTCAGACCTACTGAATCAGTAGCTGGGAGGAAGGCAGAAATGTATGTTTTAACTAATTCTCCTGGTGAATCTGATGCTTGCTCAAGTTTGAGAGCCACTGGCATGGAACAATGGATTGCTGAAAAGCAGGGGAAGCCTTTCTCAGGCAAGACTCAGGCTCAGAACTCAAGGCTGCTTCATGTGCTCTCTCAACCATACTGTGCCCTCCCAGTGTTACAGGACACAGATCAGGAATCCAGTTGAAACTGATATATTTGGTATATTTCATGGCATATGAAAATTACAGCTCTGAGTTATTTAGTACCAACTGGAACATCTAGAATTATAAGAATACAGTTAATGACCTGATTTAAAATCTGACTCAGAGATTACAAAGACATAAAGTTTTCTATATTATCTCAGCCCTGAAATAAGAAACTGAAATTTCTCATGGACCTTACATTTATGAGGGACACAGAAGAAGCAAAGAATAATGAAGAACC
>NW_016107525.1:2236129-2281572 GCF_001604975.1 Cebus imitator
GAGAGTGATTTTTTATAATTTTCATAACCACCCCAAAACATGAGTTACTTTTTGTCTCCTCTTTACTGAGGTATGATTTACATATAGTAAAATTTAAACATTTAAAAAATGTATAGTCATATAACCACCAATAAAAATAAGATATAAAACATTTCCATCATCCTAAAATACTGCCTCATTCCCCTTAGCATTCAATCCCTTTTCCCTACTCCCAGCATCCTGGCAACTACTTAACTGATTTGAGTTCCTACAGTTTTGCTCTTGCCAGAATATCATTACAAACAGAATTGTATAGCTTTCAAATTTTGTGTCTGGCTTCTTTCACTTAACATCAATATTATGATATTCAACCATTTCATTACATGTATTAGTATTCCATTCCTTGTTACTGCATGAATATACCACAATTTGTTTATCTATTCATTAGTTGATGAGCATTTCAGTTGTCTCCAGGTTTTGATGATTATGAATAAAGCTGATACAAACATTCACATATAAGTATCTGTATAAGTATGCTTTCATTTCTGTTAAAAAAAAAAATACCTAGGAGTGGAATAGCTGGATATTATGGGAAGTATATATTTAACTGTTTAGAAACTGCATTCCAAAGTGGCTATTTCATTTGGCACTCCTTCAGCAAAATATCACAGTTCTAATTGCCCCAAATCCTTGTCAGTCTTTTTAAGTTAAGCCATTCTGAAAATTCTTTCTGGGTAAAGAAACTAAGAAGCAAACTAGTTAAGTAACTTCCTAAACATCACTCAAAAAGTAAGTAGCAGTTCTAGGCCTCAAATCCATATCTGACTCCTAAGCCCATGCTTATTTCAACCACATCCTTAGAAATTATTAAAACAGGACCAGTACATGATTTTCTGTAACATTTAGGCTAATAGCTCCAATACCTCACTGACAGAGAATTAGTGGTGTTACAGAACAGTTTGTATCTATCTATCTATGCCAAGACATACGAACACATGTTTCATTATTTAACACCTTGGTTCATTTATTGAGATAGGATAAGTAATTTTCAATCAATGCTTTTATTGTTTTTGAAGTCCTGAACATCATAAGAAATCTACCAAATACTGTTAAGGAAAGATAACTGGAGACTTCAACTAAAATTTTCAGTCAAGATTTAGGTAAGGTAGCTTATCAGAAAGAATAGGACCAAAATGTAGCTTATACTTTCTTTTTTTAATGGGCTACGTAGTCCATAATCTCACTTTTTAAGGTATTAACATATTGGTGATTTTGTTATTAAGTTACCTAAGTTAAAGAACTGTCTTAATATGCTACACATCCAAGCTGACATTTGTGGTCACATGTCAGTAGACCAAGTGGAACAAACGAACCACCCAAACAAAAACAATAGACCAGTCAAGAAGATTAATGTTTGAGTGAGCCGGAAGCCAAGATTATATCTGAAGGCCGAAAAGGAAGCTGGGAAGCTTACATTGGGAACAAGAGGTCTGAATCACAGTGAGATAGCATTTTCCAACCTTACATATAAAAGGTTTGGCTGTATCTATTAGGGAGGCTAACATCTATTACACTGCTCAAGAAGCTAAAAATTAAAGACTTTTTTCCAAGTTTACCCCAAAATCAAGAAAATATTCCACCATCCATCCATGGATTATGTTGTGGGGCCACACAGCGGCATGGCTAAATGCATAAGCTTTAGAGGAAAACAGATCTAGGTTCTAATGTCATCTCTACATATTCTAGCTGTATTACTTTTGATAATTTACTTAAATATTCTAAGCTTATTTTCAAAATAAAGATGAGAATAGTACCTTTACCCCATGAATTCACTGTGACTATTAAATGAAATAATATATATATATAACATCACATAAATTATATATATATATAACATTCATTATCTTCATAATGAAGTCATTATGAAGATATTTTTGAAAATGTTAAAACCAAAAATTTGAATGTTGTTTGAATCTTCTAGTCCAAACTGTAGTGTGAATTTTAGGCACAAATTAAAGCATCCTTTTCCACAGTATTAACGTGACTTTTAATCACTTAATGAACATTACATTAATTTTTAAAAAACATGCAGAAGACTAAAATTATACTAAACAATCTATTGATTTGTTGAAAAATAAGACTTGGGCACAGTGTCATGCCTGCCATCTCAGCTATTCGTGAGACTCAAAGAGAGGGATCATTTGAGCCCAAGAGTTTGAGGCCAGATGGGGCAACATAGTAGAACTCCATTTCTAAAAATCTTTTTTAAAAAAGACTTCATAATCTAAATATTTGGTACTCATATTACCTCATGTGTTTTGAATGGTCACTATTCAACTTTGTGTATACTTAATTCTAATTGTATTTAGTACTGGCCAATTCACATCAGAATAGACATGGAAATTATAATGGTGAGGGGGAGAGAATTTTTAGTTCATGTATAATCCTGACAGAATTATATCAAAAATATATTTATGTTTTAAAATAGAAACCTATCCCCAGCCTTTAGAACTTTTGAAGTCATTATTTTTAAAGGACCCACTTACACTGATCAGCATGATCAAAGGAAAGAAAATCTTACATTTAGTGAAGGTATCAGAAGATTCAATTAACCCTAACTCTAAGAGAAAGCAAGATTCTCCCCTCTCTAGCTCTTCAGGGAAAAGCAAAACGAGGAAATTTTTCTAGAAATGTACCTACTGAAGGAGGGAATAAGATTGTGCTGCCTCACAGATTCTTATAAAGGACAACATTTCACGGTTTCCCAAAGCCTCAACCTTTCTCCCATAAAGTGGAGATTCAGACTGAATTATTTAGTCATATTTCACTTAAATATAATGGAAAACCAAAGGTATAATGAACAGATGAGTTCAGTATGCTATATACAATGCAGATAAAATAGAAAATACTGACTACATGTCCATCTATGATTAGATTATCCAGATTAACACCTATCTTTCAAAAGGGTTAAAGCTAAAATTAGAAACTTCTATACCAAATCCCATAAGCTGTAAAGGCAATTGGTCTCATGTGAGGGAGTCCAATATTAGTCATGTCATCCCTTTATCACTGTTTGTGCAGTGCTAAAGGCTAGTATAGAGGGTTATGTGTTCTGTACAAAGGATTTTATTTCCCTCTAATGGTGTTCTATTCCCATGTGTAATCTCAAACTACAACCTGAATCACTGAAACATCAAATAAAATGAATGATAGTTCAGAGTTTCTTGGGGGAATTCAGAAAGTTGGTAAAATTATAACATGTGAAACAACTAATTCAAAGGGTTGAGGAGACTTTAAGTATTATCTTGAGTGGTGGGTTTTTGGCTTTTTTTTTTTTACATGAAGACATCTCATTTTAATACCAATATTGCTAATGTAATGTTTTTTAATGCAACTGAAATCAAATCTTAGTTGTATACACTTATGGAAAGAAAAAGAATTCCGTGTGATTAAAACCAGTATGTAGCCCAACATAAACAGTATCATGCATTCAGTCCATGGATCAATCTGAATAAAGAGTAACCAAGAAAATCTTAGTATTTTCTGCATCTTTAAAGGAAAATTTGTTCAGCTAAATAAACATGATAGATAGTCCCACTGTAAATATGTATACCCACTAAAAATATATAAACATGTATAATATAGACATGGATTTGTATACACTACAACTGACTTGGTCTTAGATCCATAAAAACATATATGTCCACTCAGGTTTCTCTACATGAAAGCAAACACAATAGCTTTGGGCATTTGAATGTCCTTGGAAGCTATTCACCATAGATTAATGCATGAGATATCTCTGACCAATTATAAAATATATATTTGACGTAACACTGCCATTTCCAGACATTTGTGCATAAACCATTGAAGCTTGACAGTCACTGATCATTTATTTCATGTGACTCATAGAAAGGTTAAATGCGTCAGTTTACCACCTCTACCTCTGAGTGGTTTTGACTTTGGTGTTGTGATAGATTACAATTTCCTTAGAAACACCAAAGAAGACATTGCATCTTTCTTTCTGGCTGCATTTATTCTGTCAGTCTCACTGCAAAAATCCTACTCTGTTTCATGCCACTCATCCATTTTTAGGAATTCCTTATAAAGTAGGAAATGTGCATTCTTTCTAGTTGTTTATATTACATAAAGACAAATTCCTCTTATTTACAAAACAAGTTTAAATGCTCTAGTTAAACACAAAAATCTCTTGAAGGCAATAGTTTAAGTAAACACTCTCTTAAAGAGATAAAACTTCTTTATTCATTAAAATCAATTTTGTAAGCTGCCTAAGTTACTTTGGAGATAGTCTAAGAAATGGCTTATGCCCAAATCTATCTGAATGCCTAACAGGCTAACAATAAAGACTATTTTCCTCCCCACCTTCCTTTAAACATTATTGTTGTAAAAGTATAAGGGAACATCTTGCTCCAAAGTAATGATGGGGAAAAATTAGGAGAAAATTTGAATGGCAATGAAAATATACTCTTCAATCTACAGTTAATAGGGGAAACAAAGAGAAAGAATATCCCAAATATTCAATTAAAGGCGACTCACATTTTATATCTTCTTCACGTGTTTGAACTAGTAGATATAATTATGTTAGGACACTTACTAAAGATGCTTTCTTAGTAAAATGACCAGTCAAAATAAAATGTTAACTTCCATGAGAAAAATGTTTTGGTTTATTTTCCTAAGATAAGCAATACAGGTAAATTCTATCACACACACCACAGGACGTCCAACTTCTTTTAGTTTACTGGAATTTTGTTAAAATAAACTTACTCCAAAAAAATCACATTCCCAATCTATAAGCCCTACAAATGAAACAGAGCTGACATCGAGTTTATGTCATGAATAAAGTAAGTAGGAAGTTATTTGAATGCAATGAAGAAACATAGAGGCATTAGCATATACCAACGCACACATATTCTTTTTTCCTAAACAAATTTGTATGTTATACTATCTGATTCTGGTGGGCAGCAGAGAAATTAAATGAATTTTTTTTTTATGGTACAAGGGTAAGGAGAGTTGAAGGGTAATTGCTATTTGATGAGTGAGCAACAGAAATGCAACAGTCCTTCTCACCTACCAGGTGCAGTGCCAAAAACATATAATTAAAGACTCCTTACAGAGGGTGATAGCTACATAGACAAAGATCAAAGAAATTTAATGTTTACAGATATTTTTAGCACAAGACAACTGCAACCACATCTAAAGAGAAAATCATTTTCTTGGGTCCTCACTGTAGATGTCAAAAACGTTTTAGCAAGTCCAAATGTTATTTTTCCTGAGAATGTTATCTGTAATGAGAATTGCTTTAGTCTTTTCTGGTTTGTTTATATATAATATTTTAAAATCCATTTATCCTAACACTGAGAAAGATACTGGGGCGATTATATGTTTTTCAGTGTGCACGTACATTCTTAACCATGGTTAAATGTGTTTTTTAATTTATATTTATTTTTATTGACAAAAACTGTATATACTGTACAACATGACATTTTGACACATGCATACACTGTGAAATGAGTAAATCAAAGTAATTAACCTAGGAATTACCTCATATACTTGATTTTATTTGTTATAAGAACACCTAAAAATCTCCTCTCTTAGGACCAACAAGAAGATACTACAATCCTACATCTACATGCACCTAACAATAGAGCTCCCAAATTTATGAAACTATTACTACTAGACCTAAGAAATGAAATAGACAGCAACACAGTGAGTGGGAGACATCAATATTCCACTGACAGCACTAGATGGACCATCAAGACAGAAAGTCAATAAAGAAACAATGGACACAAACTGCATCCTAGAACAAATGCACTTAACAGAAATTTACAGAACATTCTTCTGAACAACTGCATAATATACATTCTTCTCATCAGCACATGGAATATTCTCCAAGATAGACCATCTGATAGGGCACAAAACAAGTTTCAATAAATTTAAGAAACTCAAAATCATATCAAGCATCTACTCAGAACACAATGGAATAAAACTGGAAATCAACTGCAAAAGGAACTCTCAAAGCTATACAAATACATGGAAATTAGTCTGCTCCTGAATGATTTTTGGGTTAACAATGAAACCAAGATGGAAATTTAAAAATTATTTGAAAAGAATGGTACTAGTGACACAAGTTATCAAAACCTCTGGTATACAGGAAAAGCAGTGCTAAGAGGAAAGTTTACAGTGCTAAATGTCTGTATCAAAAAGTCTGAAAGAGCACAAATTGGCAACCTAATGTCACATCTCAAGGAACTAGAGAAACAAGAACAAACGAGCTACTGGGCACAGTAGCTCACACCTGTAATCCCAGAACTTTTGGAGGCCGAGGCGAGCAGATCACTTGAGGCCAGGAGTTTGAGACCAATCTCGACAACATGGCGAAACCTGTCTCTACTAAAAATACAAAAATTAGCTAGGCATTGTGGTGTATTCCTGTAGTTCTGCCTATTCGGGAAGCTGAGGCATGAGAATTGCTTGAACCTGGGAGGTGGAGGTTGCAGCACTGAGCCGAGATTCCACCACTGCACTCCAGCCTCGGTGAACTTGTCTCAAAAAAAAATTAAAAAAAGAACAAACAAAACCCAAAGCTAGAAGAAGAAAAGAAATAGCAAAGATCAGAGCAGAACCAAATGAAATTCACACAACAACAACAAAATACAAAAGATAAATGAAACAAAAAGCTGGTTCTTTGAAAAGATAAACAAAATTGATAGACCATTAGCAAGATTAATCAAGGAAAGAGAAGATCCAAATAACCTCAATTAGAAATGAAACTGGAGACATTATAATTGATACCACAGAAATATAAAAGATCATTCAAGACTGCTATGAACACCTTTACACACGTAAACTAGAAAATCTAGAGGAAATGGATAAATTCCTGGAAACATACAGCCCTTCTAGATTAAATCAGAGCGAAATAGAAACTCTGAACAGGCCAATAACAAGCAAAGAAATAGAATAAGTAATAAAAAAAAATTGTCAACAAGAAAAAGTCCAGGACCTGATGGACTCACAACTGAATTCTACCAGACATTCAAAGAAAAATTTGTACCAATCCTACTGAAACTATTCCAAAAGAGGGAATCCTCTCTAAATTTTTCTATGAATCCAGTATCACCCTAATACCAAAACTAGAAAAGCACATAACAAAAAGAAAACTGTAGACCAATATCCCTGATAAACATCGATGCAAAGCCCCCCAACAAAATACTAGCCAACTGAATCCAACAGCACATCAAAAACATAATATATCATGATCAAGTGGGTTTCTTCCCAGGGATGCAAGAATGGTTTAGCATAAGCAAGTCAACAGATATGGTAAATCACATGAACAGAATTAAAAACAAAACCCATATGATCTCAATAGATGCAGAAAGAGCATTTGATAAAATCCACCATTGCTTTCTGATAAAAATCCTCAAGAAACTAGGCACAGAAGGAACTTCCCTCAAAGTAATAAAAGCCATATATGATAAAACCAAAGTCAACATCATACTGAATGGGGAAAAGTTGAAAGTGATCCCCCTGATAACTGGAACAAGACAAAAATGCCCACTTTTTACCATTTCTATTTAACATAGTACTGGAAGCACCAGCCACACCAATCAGGCAACAGAAAGAAATAAAGAACATCAAAATTGGAAAAGAGGAAATCAAACTGTCTGTTTGCTGATGATATGATCGTATACTAAGAAAATCCTAAAGACTCATCCAAAAGGTGCCAAGATCTGATAAATGAATTCAGTAAAGTTTCAGGTTACAAAATCAACGTACACAAATCAGGGGCACCAAGTGGAGAGTCAAATGAAGAACTCGACCCTCTTTGCAATAGCTGTAAAACTACGAAACACTGCTGAAAGAAATCTTAGATGACACAAACACTTCGAAACACACCCCATGCTCATGAAAGGGTAGAACCAATATTGTGAAAATGATCATGCTACCAAAAGCAATCTATAAATTCATTTCTATTCCCATCAAAATACCGTCATTATTCAAAGTAGGTGTGGGGAGGTTGGGAGATGGGTGAGAGATAAAAGACTACATGTTGGGTACAATATACACTGCTGGGGTGATAGGTGCAGTAAAATCTCAGAATTCAACACTATAGAATTCATCTATGTACCCAAAAGCCACCTGTACCCCCAAAACTATTGAAATTTTTAAAATAATAATTTTTTTAAAAATCTCCTCTCTTAGCAATTTTCAGGTATACAATATGTTGTTATTAACTATGGTCACCATGATGTACAATAAATCTCTTGAACTTACACCTTCTGTTTAAATGAAATTTTGTATCCTTTGACCAACATAAATACAACTGTTTAAAATACTTAATAATCCCCCACTAAACAACTTATGACTTTTATCCAAAACAAAATAAGCCAAATCTGCTATTATTTTTCTTATATCATAGTGATATAAACCATTTAAAGCAATAACAACACTGTAACAAATATATACATGACATGCAAACAAAAAATTGTGGGGCTAAATGCGGTATAAAGTCCCTAAGATATCAGCCTTCTGTTATAGTCAACCTGGCTTGTCCCTATTTTCAGAAAAATCTAGAAATACAGCTACACCTAAAATATACGCATTTATATTTGTTAAATCTTTCCAAACATATAAATGCCTTTTAAAGAAAGCATGTCTTAATTGCTGAAATAACTTTGGCCTTATTCAAAATAACAAACTTTCTATTCAATTGGAACAGCTAAAAGCCAAAACCAACAGACAATTTTAATTAACAACATGGATTTTTCTTCATTTATAAACAAACCTCCATGAAAGAACACACACCAGTAAGAGTAGCTTTTCTGGTTGTGAAATAAAATAAGTTACTCCATTTTGTAGATGAAGAAACTAAAGAAGGTTAGTGACTTGTCTTAGGACACAGAGCTTCTTAATAGTAAAACAATCCAGTACTTCTCAATTCTTAAATACCTCCCATTAAGCTATATTATTATTATTATTATTATTTTGAAGAAAGAGAGAAAGAAAGAAAAAGAATTAAAAAAAAGAAAAGAAAAAGAAAAAAAAAAGAATAAAGGAAAGGAAGAAAGAGGAAGAGGAAGAGGGAGAGAGAACAGGGGTGTTGCTTTATTGCCCGGGCTAAAATGCAGTCTAAAAATGGGTATGCCTGTAATTATGTTTAATAATAGAGACAGGAAGAAAATAATTAACAGGCAGCCAACCAATATTTCATTTAAACCTGTAAATACGTGTGATGTAGTACTGATAAGAGTGTATGTTTTGTGTATTTAAAGTGGAGAGTTCTATGAATGTTAATTAAGTCTACTTGTTCCGGATCTGAGTTCAAGTCCTGAATATCGATGTTAACTTTCTGTCTCATTGATCTGTTAAGTCTCACACTATTATTGTGTGGGAGTCCAAGTCTCTTTATAAGTCTTATATATCTGGGTATTTTTGTATTGGGTGAATATATATTTGGGATCTTTAGCTCTTCTTGTTACATTGATCCTTTTATGTAATATCCTTCTTTGCTTCTTTTGATCTTTGTTGCTTTGAAGTGTATTTTATCAGCAAAAATTGCAACTCCTACTTTCTATTTATTTATTTTTGCTCTCCATTTGGTTGGTAAATTTTTCTCCATCCCTTTGTTTTGAGTCTTTGCGTATCCTTGCATGTAAGATGGATCTGGATGTAGCATACCAATGGGTCTTGGCTTTTTTTGCCTGTCTGTGTCTTTGGATTGGGGGATTCAGTCAATTTAAATTTAGAATTAATATCAATATATATGAGTTTGATGCTGTCATTTAATGTTGGCTGGCTGTTTTGCCAGTTAATTGATGCAATTTCTTGATTATGTTGATGTTCTTTATTTTTTGGCATTTTTTAGAAAGGCTGATACTGGTTGTTCCTTTCTATTTGTAGTGGTTCTTTCAGAAGCTCTTGTAAAGCTATATTATTAACAATATAAAAATCATTAATTAGAGGTTACAAGATTTTAGCTATTTTACTTTCATGAACAAATATTGGATAAAAGTTAAAATATATTAAAAATACCATCAATGGGTATATGTAGAAGTAAAAACAATACCAATGAGGTGGTTTTCATCTTTTTAATTATTCATTTTGGGTTGCATCTTCAGAGCAAGGGATACTCTAGATAATAAAAACATCAGATATGTCCAAAAATATGCTTTCTTTCTGTTTTCCATGTACCAATGGACAAAATACTGAGCTCTATCATATTGCAATTTATGACTATAGGCTATAGGCATGTCAATTATATACATACCTGTAAACACCCACTTCAAAAAATTGAGTAACTATTAGTTGCTATTTGACCTGATGTAAAATACTACAAAAATATTAGAAAGCAGTTTTAAAAAACGAAGCCACTTGCCTTTCATTTGGGAATAACAGTCCTTGGTAACCCTTACTTACTTCCATACCCAACATGAAAGACATTGGTCAGTCATTACAGGGTTGCTTCCTACTAACATCCTTGACTTCATTATCCCTTTGAACTTTACCTTATTCACTTTGGTTGTAGTGAATTTTCAATAATCCCAGTAATCTTGTTTTGCCAGACCAATCACTTCCTCTATCAATTTTTGTCTCCAAATGGAGTCAGGCCTGAGCTAGAATATTGGCAATGGAAATGTAAAAGCTGGTTAGACATCACAAATGAAAAAAATGAGCAAATGTGACATATGAGGAGTATCAAAGATGATGCCAAATCATACACACAAGGATCAGAGCCAAGATCTTGAATGCATGCATGAGAGTTCTAAGACAAATAATATACTGAGGATTATTTTTTAAAATAGTTGAACACTATTAAGTGATCCTGAATCATCTGTGAGTTTACAGATTAACAAATTCAACATGATGCTTATATATACCTCTGCAGTATGTGTCCAGCACAGTGCTTATAGCTCCACAGTGCTATTTGATAATTCACATTTATCTAACATCCTTCATATCAATATGATTCAGAACTTTACAGTCACATATTTGAAAAACCAATCTGGGCCGGGCGTAGTGGCTCATGCCTGTAATCCCAACACTTTGGGAGGCCAAGGCAGGTGTATTACCTGAGGTCAGGAGTTTGAGAACAGTCTGGCCAACATGGTGAAACCCCATCTCTACTAAAAATACAAAAAGTTAGCCAGGTGTGGTGGCACGTGCCTGTAATCCCAGCTACTCGGAAGGCTGAGGCAAGAGAATTGCTTGAACCCAGGAGGCAGAGTTTACAGTGAGCTAAGATTGCGCCACCACACTCCAGCCTGGGCAACACAGCCAGACTCCATCTCAAAACAAACAAAAAAAAACAACAAGAAAAAAGAAAAACTAGTCTGTATATGCAATTGTTCTTGCTCCTCAAATGAACTCCTCTATAGTGATTTATTCTTAACTTTTATTATTCCAACTTTCTAAGCACATTTAAAAGAGTTGTAAAATGCAGTAAGGTGAATACTTGAATAAAACTATGGTCATTAGCAAATTAAGACACATGAATTGAACACGTAAATCCTTATTATAATTTGTAAACTACACAAAAATAGTAGCATAAACCAAAATTAATGATAAACCCATGTAATAACCTATCACCACAGCACATCCTGCATTCTATTCCCAGGAGAAAGCAATGATGAGCAAATAAAGTTTTTGAAGATATGGAAATATATCACAAGGTCAGAGAACACCCCCAGCTTGATGTCCCATACCACTTACACTTAAAGTATTATGCCATTTTAATCAATGCTCATAATGGGAACCTGAAAGGTACCGTAGAATTCTTAAGCATTTTCTATACCGAAGAAAAATTCATATAGTTTTAGTGCTGGATCCATTTCAAGATATTCTTTGACAGATATTAATTCACATATGGAAATTTATAACTCAATTTAAAAAAATCTGTTTACAGCACTCCAATCTTCAATATGTTTTGATGAATAAATGTTGAATGCACCAATTTAAGATATGATCTTCAGGAAATTCTTTTGGAAGCTGGTATCAAAGAAACTATGGTACCACATAAAAGAAAAAAAAAAAAAACAAAAAACAACTATAGCAGTACTCAGTACTCAGGTAGTATCCTCCAAAATAAAATTAGAGTCAAGCTGCATAGTTTCAATAACACTGGAGGCTGCAGAACTGACCTAACAAATACAAGTAGGTTGATTCCGGGTATATGAAGGCTTGAAATTCATATTCATATGAGAGGCCACTAACTGCCTCACTTGAAGATGTTTTAGTTTTTAGAAGTACTATAAGATTATGTTTTTATATTCTGCCTTCATGGATTCCATCTTAACGAAGATTCCAGGTTTAAACTGCCTGGTGTGAGAAGCTATACACTTACAGCTTTGCTGACCAGGTGGGAAATGTCCCCAAATTAGCTGTCCATTATCTAACACCAGTCTAACAGCTGGGGTCATAGAGCAAATACTGTTATCTAGTGCACATGGATCTTCTTTCAATCAACCATACAGACTACTTGCACTCCAGGTGCTAGCTGGCATCTCGATTGTGAGTTGTCAGCTATCCAACTTCTATCAAAAGTGCAGCTGAGATGATAGATAGTCCAAGGGGAAAGCCTCAGGCACATATCTCAAGTACACCTTGGTAGCAGGTTAGATTACTAGAAAGCTACATTCCAGTACTATTACTCCTGGTCATTGTAGAAATATCATAACCTTGATTTTTTCACTTTTTGGCTCCATGCAGGAAATGGACATTCATAGAAATCCTCCGTACTTTATGGAAAACTATCAAGGACTCATTCTACCGTGGTCTGAGATTTCTCATTTAAAGAACCACAAAATAAAATGAGTTCAGAAATGAATTCAGAATTAGGAAGAATGACCCTCCTGAAAAACAAACAACAATCAAAAAAATAAAATAAAAGATGCAATGTCATTTATCAGGTAACAGCTATGTCTCTCAATACTTTTTATTGAGAGACTTCTATTGAGAGACAGAGCTGTTCACCTGAAAGATGACACCCCCACACCCTTCTCCACTCCACACAAAGAAACTTGAATCTACTTTATATTCAAATCGTTACCTGACATTGTCCTAGGTTTTTTGAAAAGTTCCGCCTTCTTTCCTCATTTAATTGGAGCTTGCATTTTTACCCTGGTCTTATAGAAGTGGGATATCTTCTTTTATTTTATGCTGCAACTGCTTTTGTAATATTCTCAAAATGAGAGAAGTATTAAAACTCTAGTGTGCACCCAAGACCTTTAGTTAAATTAGTTAATATAACTTGAAATAAAAATATTTCAGATGACATATTTATATGCATTTTCTTCCCAAGACTAATTCTGAATATACAGAAAATGCAGATAAGTGTTTTAAGAGAGAAGTTAGCCTTCTACTAAGAAATCCATTTAGTCAGTGTGCCTAGATTCTGCTGCTAGATTATATATACCTTTATATGACCAGTTACATGCTTCTAATTATTTTAAATGATTATTATATAAAAATTGGCTTTCTAGTTAAAAACACAATATTTAAATGAGAAAATATATTGCCTTGGTGGAGCTTACATAGTAATAAAATAAATCCAACACAGAGCCACTATTTATCCTAATACCTATAACATTTTCTCCTAATAATACTTTAAAAACTTGGGTCAGTATTTACTGTGTCTAATATATGACACAGAAATCACTTTGCTTCTATTAAGAGTTAATACCACTGGATGTGCTGATGTCAGAATTATGTTTTGACGCTAACAGTATATAATTAAAAATTCCAGGTCACTTAATATTTATGGTACCAACTTAGTGAAATGAGCTTGAATATACTTGATACGAATTTGAATTGCTGACCAAGATTTTAACAAAAGGCATATAAACTGACATCTGTAAGGACTTTACTATTTTCTATTCTATGCATAAATGTACTAATGGTATTCTAAGATGATTTATGAATTTGAAAGTTAAAGCAAAAAAATACAAAATGCCCATATTTTTTAAAAACTGCTTTACTAATACCATACATAATGCTGCTTTATGAGATGTGTTCACAATTTTAAGTAGTTCAATTTCTACATTGTAAAAAGTGTCCTTATTATTCCATCTTTCATAGTCCCCTGCAAAATGTTCTAAGAGTATTGATCTGTACCTACCTTTATATTAGTTTTCTAAGTACTGTTGGTTGCTTTGCCAAGCTTTTAATAAGTTTAATACAGGTTGTTTAAATAGTTATTAAGACCTATAATTCTGAAAGTGCTTTCTAGTCCTAATTTGTATTGCTGTCAAGATGCATCTGTTTTCATTATAATGATTATGTTAAAATGCACATTTGTTAATACACTAGAAAAATATGTTGAAATCTAAAGGGAAGTAAGATAGCACCAAATAAAAACAAATACTCCTGAGGTAATGCAAATAACTGCACATGTGTCAACTCGAAAAGATATTTTATGTTTTCACTGTCTTGGAAACATTGGCTGAGGAAGCTATCATCATAGGATGTGAACACAGACACTGTGCCATGAGTTTGGCAGATAAGTGGCTCCCAACCAAACAGAAAAACCAATTTCCTAGTGAAAAAAACCAATTTTCCTATTTTCCTAGGTAAAATATCCCTAAAGCTTTGAGGCAATTTCAGCAACAACTCTAAAAAGAATTCTAGGCAATCACAATTCTGTGATACTATTCTTCAAATCACTATTTGCTGTTTTTGTCATGTGCTGAGAAACCTTAGTGACAATGATCTATTGCTACATATTTCTTTGGATCTTTATAAAATGTATTGCCAAAATACCTATACATCTTGCAATGAATTGGCTGGGAATAAAATTGTCCAAACTCACTGGTCATTTCTTAGCAGGAACTGCTTCCTTTCATAAACTTTAGTAAAGAAATATGAACAAAAATCTCTAAATAACATAGTCCTCATTCTAAATCACACATACACCATGGTATGTGCAAAGTCTACTGCAATTTATGATGGCAGATTGGGATTTATTTCATAGTCAAAGCACATGAATTTTTAGAGTGTTAAACAGAGTTGTAAACATTCAATTTCATTAATTCACCATGCAATTGGAACAAGGATATTGTGTAAAGCATGCTATGTTGTCTATAGACTGTGAATATGATTCAAACCAAGGTTTAATTCTTATGTGGAAGAAGTTAGCTTCATTCTTTTTCTGATTACAGCTGAAAATGCATGGCCACAAAATAGTGCCAGATTAATGCAAATTCATTCTCACTGTTGGAGAAGCATAGGTTGTTATTGATGGTGGGTCAATAACCACATCAAATCACACATTAGTATATATAAATTACAAAGTACCAGCCATCATGAGACAAATAGGAGGGCAACAGGGTCCCTTCCCCAGAGAAGACTAAAATCTAAATGAGAAAAAGAGACATGCATGCATGAAACTATTATAAACAGGAACAGGTAAATGTATATAGTAAAAAATAAGTGTTGAGGGAATGTACAGTAACAGAGTGATTTGAAATAGGACCAGTTAATGATGGCTTATAAAAGGGATTTTTAAGTATTTGCTTTAGCAGAAAATAACATACTGAAATGACTTTCTTAAAGCCTTTATCATCTGAGTGATTAAAAACCATGTGAATGTGGAATTCATGACTCAATTTAATATTCCAAAATGACTGCTTTGAGAATATGTGGTAAAACTGTTAGTATGTATATGTACGTATGTGTGTGCACTTAATTATATGATTTTTTTTTTAATTTTACGAGGGGCTGAACAAAAAGAAACCAGTTAAAACTGTGGTGGGGAGGAGAATTACCCAGGAGAGGAAAACAGTCTGGGTTCTAATGAACACCAGGTTTGAAAAACAGTTATGCAACAGATTTCAGAAACTGCTTTCATCCGTATTTGAAGGAAATTATAAATATATGTCTGGGGGTGGTTAAATACATTTATAAATACAAAAATAATGGAACATTAGGAAATCCTCTAGTCTTACTGAGGAACATTATTCTCATTTTTCAAAATAATTTCTAAACACTAATGCAGTTCCAATAGCAAAGGTAAGAGGATTGAAACTAGGCAAAAGAGAATATAGAACATAGAGATTTAGAGCTGGAAGGCTCCAAGCCCATTTACATATGAAGAAAATGAGGTACAAAGAGGTCCACTGACTAGACCAAGGTCGCTACAGAGGAGTGACCAAAAATTAGTATGAAAATTATCATACTGTCACAGGATCCTGGGGTGTCACTTTGCCAGCTAGAAACCTCTGTGGCCAGTGGCACCTTCGACCTGAGTATTGTTTGCGCCCTCTGGACTTATTCCGCCCGCTTGGCCTGGCAAGCTGCGCTCAGCTCATGCTACCAGCCCAGATCCCCAACCTGCCAAGGGCAAGACAGGCACAGAGCGACGAAGGGTGTGTGGGCAAGTGAGCATGCAGTCTGGCCACTGTGCACAGGCAGGCACCCCACATGCTGTGGCCGGATCAGCAGCTTCAGATACCGGCACAGGTGCCAAGTGGGCAGCTCCTGGTGCTGGCACAAGTGCCAGCTCAGAGCAAGGCTGAGGCTGGAGTAGATATATCACATGTGGTTTCCAATGCAGGCACACACATTTGCACAAGGGGAAAGTGGCGGCACCCAGAAACTTGGCAACACCAAGAACCGCAGAGCCCCAAAGAAGTGTCACAGCCCTTGCTTAGGGAACCCTCAGGTCTGGGATCCCCCAAGGGCTGCAGCTATCTCCTTCTTGTCACCCACAAAGTGGTGAGCAGGGGAGCATGTTTCAGCCCCGTTTGTGTTATAGCTCTTTCAGTCCTGCCATTCAGCAGGTCTGGAGTTCTTGTCCCAGACAAGGAAGAATGAAGCATATGGACAACTGGAGGGTGAGCAAGTCAAAGAGGAGCTTCAATGAGTGACAGAACAGCTCTCAGGAAACCTAAAGTGGGTAGCTCCTTTCTGCAGGCTGGTCTTCCTGACCAGTGTCCAGCTCTCAGCAGAGAGGAGGAGGAGACTCGCAGTGAGTGGCTCCTGTCCACAGGCAGGTCGTCCCAAAGAGTGTCCAGCTCTCAGCAGAGAGAAGACCAACAGTGGGTAGCTCCTTTCCATGGGCAGTTCGTCCGGAAATGTTGAGGAGACCTGAATTGGGTAGCTGCTACCCACAGCTGGTAGTCCGAACATCTGTGTGAGTCTAGCAGAACCCAGGGATTTTCATGGGCTCAGAAGGGAGGAAGTATGTGTTGACTGGTACATAGGCAGACCTAGAAAAAGCATCGTAAGTTCTCACTCCTGGTGGTGGACTCTACCCAGAACTGGCAGCCTGGACCCCAGGCTTCAGGTTGTCCCTAGCTTGAAGGTGGGGTTTCACCTGGGACCTGCCCCTTTCCACCAAGGAGCCTGCCTGCCTCCTGCCACCATCAACACGTCCTCCACAGTGCCCAGGCTGTTTGTGCCAAGGGACACCTGCAGGCCCATTCTGAGTTGCCCTCAGCACCTCCTCAGCCTCCTTCCCATGCTCATTTGCACCCAAAGTCCAGAGGGGCCTGAGGTGGTATCTAGCATGTCGGCACCACCCCAAGAGTGTGCACACCCAGACAGGTTGCAACAGTGCCCAGGCTCAGCCACAACTTTGCTTCGAAATCAGCTGCAGGGAGTAGAGAGAAGCCAGAGAGAAGGAGCTGGCACTTCTGAGCCTGCAGGGGCCGAGGGACTTCCAGGGCCCTGGAGAGCACAGAGATGCCCAGGTCTGGAGCTGAGGCTGAGTGGTGGCAGCTGCACCTGGGAGCAGAGCGCAGGGCTCCTACACCCACCAACTCAGTAGGGGGTGGGGCTCCCTGGAGTATGTAGCCCTGGCTGCGCCTCCCCAGCTGTAGTAGCTTAAATCCCCATAGTGGCTGCTCCAGATGGGCTGCTGCCACCATCAGTATAACAGGCTACTTCTCAGAATTCAACACAACAGAAAATTTTGTTTTTTAAAGGGAACAAAGCTAACAACATTTAATTTAATTAAGGATATAAACCTACTAAATGATTTCTTGGATACT
This sequence comes from Cebus imitator, assembly GCF_001604975.1. Lineage (NCBI taxonomy): Eukaryota > Metazoa > Chordata > Mammalia > Primates > Cebidae > Cebus > Cebus imitator. The sequence continues at coordinate 2,254,108 of NW_016107525.1, forward strand.
CTGACCTAATTACCTAGACAGAATTTAGCTTATTTTGGTTATTTCAATGGTTTCAAGGATAAGTTTTCCTAGAATAATTATAGTAGGTTGAATACTATCTACCTAGAACCTCAGAAGATGACCTTATTTGGAAATAGGGTCTTTGTAGACATAATTAAGGTAAGGATCGAGATAACACTATATACTACTGGAGTAGGGTGGGCCCTAAATCCAATTAGAATGTCCCTATAAGAGGCAGAAAGGATATGCAGAGAAGGCCATGTGACCATAAAGGCAGAGATTAGTATTCATGCTGCCACAAGTCAAGGGATGCCAGAAGCTGGAAGAGGCAAGGAAAAATCCTCCCCTAGAGCCTTTGGATGGAGCTCTCTAGCATCTATAGTTCAGGTTGCCTGAACTGTGAAAGAATACATTTTAGTGGTTTTAAACCACCCAGTTAGTGGTAATTCTTACGGAAACCCTAGGAAACTAAATAATAATATTCAATAATTCCAGTTTAATTTCAGGGATTTCTTTTATATAAGACACTATGCATTGTCCTGCCTCTCTCCCTCACAAAGGGCAAACTGACTTGGTTAGGAATGGGCACCTGACCCACAGTATGATAAGCACTTAAGTTGGCCTGCTAACTGAGGTGGCCTGACATGAAAAGCTTTCCCCAAGCAGAAACAAATGGGGACCAGAATCTCCTCATTAGAAATGTGAACAGGGCAATAGAAAGGTCAGGCAATAAATATCAGGAAAATAAACTGATTCACGAATTAAAACTGGAACATCCGGGTGATAGATCATGAATTTCTACAGTTGAGTTGAAAGAGGCCCATGACAAAAATAACTAGGTTTTAGACTACCTTGGGATGTCAAATAACCTTCCATACCAACCTCCATGAGGCACAGCTACACAGTTATCCCTAGAATTCCTGTGATATTTCTAGCTCCCTTACTGTAGTGTACAACATGTTCTCCCTGCTTCCACCCAGGGCTATTCTTTAAAAATGTAGGTCACCTCATGCCATTCAATTCCTCAAAACTCTCTAAGAGTGTCCCAGCTCACTCAAGGTAAAAGCCAAAGTCCTCTGAATGGTGGATAAGGCTCTACATTATCCAGCATGCTAGCCTCCTTGACATTCCTAGAACATGCCAAGCATGCTCCCATCTTTGGTATTTGCTGTTGCTGTTTTCTGTTTCTAAAAACATTACTCTTCCAGTGAACATAACTTACTGCCACACTTCCGTGCAAATGTCATTAAAGTCAGGGAGGCTTTCACTGATCATCTAATATAAAGTAGCAACATCTACTCCTCAGCTCATACCCCAACCTGACATTTTATATACACCTTTAAAAAATTTTGTCTGAATTCCTGTACTGGAATGTAAGCTCCATATGTATAAGCCCCATATGGACAAGAGGAATTTAGTTTTGTTATTCCTTTATAAGATTATCTACATGATATGTAAAAACAAACCACATAGTATTAAGCGCAATTTATTGAACCTCTCTAATTTAAGGTATTGCCAAAGCAAATTAACTCTTAATGTTAAAAAATTGTTTTCTTAATCTATCACATGATGGCAAATTGGAATAAACATCATACAGATGGTGTTAGAATTACTAGAAGTATCATCCACAATGTATAGGGCAAAGAAGTCCCAATTTACACACAGCTATGTGATCAGGAAAAAAATGGGCTTTTCAATGTACTAATACATATTCTTGAGACATTATATTTCAAAAAATACAAGCACAGATTTTTAAGAAAATGTAGAATTTCAGATGATCTTTCAAATCAATGAAAATACAGTCCCAAATGGTATTGTGTCATAAAAAAAATCATCTAAGTTATTCAACTAAGTTCTCTATAACAACAAAATATGTTTTGTCTCTTAAGCTGATAGATGAGTAAAAAGGTGTTTTATCTTCTATACTTTTTGCTGAAAGTTTTCATAGTTTTTCTTTTAAATCAGACAACTTTTAATTGTATGTGGTAACAGTGAAAGAATACTAACAAAAGTGAAAGAATACTATTTTTAATAGACTCTCCTTATTGTGACACTGTACAAAGTAGTTGTTAAGGGCTCAGGCTCTAGACATACACAGCCTGTGTTTAAATGTTAACAGTGACACTTGCTGGCCATGCAACTTTAACATGTAGCAAATTACTTAACCTCTCTGAGCCTCAAGTTTGTCTATAAAATAGGAACAATACTAATACTGTTATCCTGGTTGTATATGTATATTTCAAGGTACTACAACATTGCATAGGGGTGGTAAATGCCATACACATACTACCATATATATCTGTACATATATATATATATATATATATAAAACATATACACACACGCGTAATTTTTCATTACTATTTGTTAATGTATTTAAAATGCCTATACACCATCCAAGAAGACATTTGGAAATAGAATCTCAGTTTTAAAAAAAAATTTCAATTTCAAGAGAGAAATATAAGCTGAAAATATAATCTAGGCATCACAGGGATCTCTCTCTCTCTCTCTCTCTCTCTCTCTCTCACACACACACACACACACACACACACACACACACACACACACACAACTCCCACTCTCAGAACAGCACTTGGGCGATAATACTACAGAAATGTTAAAATGTTAACAATTACTTTTTTTTTTTTTTTTTTGAGACTGAGTCTTACTCTGTCACCAACCTGGAGTGCAGTGGCACAATCTTGGCTCACAGCAACCTCTGCCTCCCGGGTTCAAGCGATTCCCCTGCCTCAGCCTCCCCAGTAGCAGGGACTACAGGTACATGACGCCACGCTTGTTTTTATTTTTTTTATTTTTTTTGTATTTTGGTAGAGATGGGATAGTTTTAATAAGCATTTCAGAAGTCAATTAAATGTAAGCTTATCAAAATTAAAGTTAACACTTAAATGCATATAATAGGAACTCACTAAAGATTTCATGAACAAATATAATTCTTGGTAGTTACCTTTTTGAAATTTCTGTTACAAAAAGTAAACAGAAATTGAAAAAATATAAGAATTTAAGTTTTTCAGCTTCTACTCCAAATATTACTAAATTTAGTAGGTAAAAGTAACAAAATAATCACTAATAATTATGACCATAGTAAGATTATTATATTGGCCTTGAAAACATTTTCAAATATATTTATTCATTGTTAATTTAGAATCAACCTCAATATAAATACATACATATATTCCTGTGAGCCATAGGAAAAAACCTCAATTATGTTTTTCAGGTTCCTCAGGCTTAAATGTCCCTGCCCAAAATAGTCAACAGTATGTCCCCACGACTTGCATATTATCCTCAAAAGGTGTGGCTAACAATCAGGGCAGGACCTCGGAGAAAGGGGATATTGGCCAAGTCATTCCCAGTCTAAACAAAATTGAAAAAGTATGCATGCCACATGGGTATTGAAAATGAACTTTAAAAATCTGCTGGACTAAATATGCAGGTATAAAACAATCCAATGTTTGTGTTGTGCCTAAAAATGTTTGATTTCCACTGACATTATATCTAGACCTGCTTACTATTTTTCCACTGCTATCTCTTACCTGCTGCAGAATCCACTAAAGCACATGATTCTATTCAGAAGAATAAGGGTTGGGGGGAGTAATTTTAAAAACCTAAAAGAACCCCAAGGAACACAGATAGAGGATATTTCCCCTCAGAGGATGGGGGAGAGGTTGGTCTTCTGCCTTAAATTCAAGTGTACAGAAAGCATCATAAAGCTTAAGCAAGAATTGATGGTAAGTTTTTCTAATGGCCACTGACAGAAGCCATTTTCTGAGTTTTCCTGAAAGTATGGATTACTAGCAAAGCTCCATTTAAGAGATTTTTTTTGCAGTTTTCATGTTCAATTAAATAATGTTCTTCCCTTCTGTCTAAATATATATGATATATGAATATATATATTATATAAAATATATTAATTCAAAAGTATATATTTTTTCTTTCCTCTAATGTAAAAGGTTCAGCATCTTGAAAGATACCATCTTTGGTGTATATGTAACTGAGGGTTTTCATTAATGGTCAATTTTATTTAAAGGTCTCACATAATTTATATAATCTACACTAAAATGTATTATTAGAGCTAGGTTATAGCATATGTTCTTGGTATAATATATAGAAAAGAAAAAATTCTGGACAATTAAAACTATCCTCAAGGATATAAAACAAAAAGGCTTTTTCAAATATACTTAGAAAAAAATCACAAAGGAAAGTTAAGATTTTGTAAAACTATTTAATAAAACATTCGAATAAGGCTGTGTCAAACTCAGTAAGTTTCATATTCCTATGACTTGTTTCCCTAACCTCCTAAAAAATACCCTGTTATACATAAAACGGAGCATTTAGTAAAATACATAGCATACCAGCACATCAAACTTACAGAAACTCTGGCATCCATTTACCATACAACTACCAGAAACTGTAATTTCATCAAATACCACATCATATTTGAAATAATCATTAAACTTACCCACATTAAAAAACTATATTCAAAGATAACCTGGCGAAAATGACTTATTTAAACACAGTATAATCTTATTTTAAGAAAACATAAATTCATAGTAAAAACAGCAAATCACACAATAAACTGAGCATTAGAATTCACAAATTAGTATCTTTAGCTCATTTGAATTAATCAAATACTAAATATTATATTGAGCAAGAGATAACAATATCACTATAATAAGCTAAATCTAAACATGGAAAATAAGTCTAACATAAAAACAAGCAATACTTTTTTTTTTTTTTTTTTTGTCTCTTAGCTGGCTCCCTGACTGCAACTATTTTTTCCCAGTACATAGATATTTTGGAAAAAGAAGCTCGAACACAATTAAATAATAAATTTCAACATTTTCTGTACTTTTTCTTCTCCCAAAATCACCATGTTTCCATTAGCTTCCTAGTAAATCCTACAAAGAGTTCAGTCATTTTATCCATCACCATCTCTCTCTGAGCTTCAAATATAGCTAGAAAAAAAGAAAAGTTCAAAGCAGTTGGAAAAGCAGCAAGTTCCTGAAGAATGCCAGTTTTTTTTTTTGTTTTTTTTTTTCTTCCTAAAAAGTCAACAGGTCAAAATTACTCACAGCTGGATGCAAGGGTCTTCAGAAAATAAAAGGATGGTTTCCCTGCCTCAATCAGCAGACTTAAAATGCTCCCAATCCACAGTGGGATAGATGTGGCCCTCGAGGGTCAGATAATCAATCACTTCCTTGATGGCCTGGATGCTAAGGTCGCAGAGCTGAGCCTGGAGCTCATGGATGCTCCTCCCTTCCAGACTAGGGCACTCGTGAATCAAACGCAGCACTTCGCACCGGATGAAATTGCGGCGACTCTCATCATCATCCCCAGCATCATCCACTTCTGACGCAGACACAGGCACACTTTCTACAGCGGTATCACCACAGGCTTTATCCAGCATCATGTGTGCATTGACCGATTCCAGAATATGCACGGTGAATTCATTCATGTCCTCGAGGACATGAATTTTCAATACTTCAAGGATCTTCGTTCCCGCTGGACATTTGAGGATACCAAACACTTTGACATACAGTCCGACTGACAGTGGAGTCAGCTGCTTGACTTTCTCTCTACCAAACCACTGTCGGGCCTCGATTGGCTTCGCGGTCATATCATCAATTTTGTAACAAATGTGATTTGAAGCCTTCTCTGCCCCTCTGATTACCCCCACGATGGAGACCTGGGAAACTGTAATTCCCCTAACCTTGAACACAGTGTCCAACACAGCAGAGCTGAGCAGCTGGTTCACATTACACGGTACGATGTCCTGGATTCGGACCCTAGGTCTTTGGGTCTTAATAGCAGGAGCTGCACCTCTCTCAGATGGTTGGTCACTGCCTCCACTCGCTCCACCGTAAGCAGAAATGCTGCCATAGCTCCCAAACTCACTCTTACTCATCTTCAAGACAGCTCAGGCCAAGGAGAAGGTGGGCTTTGGCTCGTCTGGGGCTCCGCTGAAGGCTTGGACCTCTCCACAGAAGGCTCCGAGCTCTCCACAGAAGGCTCCGGTTGAATGCTGGGAACCTGACGACGTGACAAGCTTCACGCTACCTGTGGGACCAATCAGCTACCAGAATGCATCTGCTTCCAGCCAATCAGGGCTTGCCATCTTCTCACCTCATCTAATAATCCTTCCCTGTGTGCCAGTGATTGCTACATTCTAAAAGCACACACGAGGCGACCCCTGTTGCTTAGCTGGTCAAAGCGCCTGTCTAGTAAAAGTCCCATGTGTCTTTTAAAGCCAGCCTTTCTCACCATCTCTATCAAAATGCATTTTTACTAGTCCCCCCTCTTTATTTCTTAATGCTGCAACTTCTGCAATCACTTTTAAAAGACGCATTTATTCATTCAAACAACAATGCAACAGAAATTTTAGGAGCATAAAGTGCTTGGCACTATGGCAGAGTGCTGTACGTTATGTGCAGGGGGAAAAATGCACCACTGTGGTCACTGTTCTCAAGAACTCACGTCCCCTGTTCAAACCATTACTAGGAGTATTGGCTAGGCACAGTGGCTCAAGACTGTAATCTCAACACTTTGGGAGGCCATGGCAGGAGGATTATTTGAGGTCAGGAGTTGGAGACCAGCCTGTCAACATGGTGAAACCCCGTCTCTACTAAAAATACAAAAATTAGCCAGGCGTGGTGGTGCACACTTGTAATCCCAGCTACTAGGGAGGCTGAGGTAGGAGCACCATTTGAACCCAGGAGGTGGAGGTTGTGGTGAGCCGAGATCGTGCCACTGCACTGCACTCCAGTCTGGGTGGCAAATGAAACACCTTCCCCCCACCCCCGAAAAAAAAAAAAAAGCTAGGCAATCGTCTTTCAACGATTATCATACTCTAAGATAAGTCACATCGTAACACTGGCTTTTAAAAAATTTTTTGTTATTTTAAAATTGCAATTTTCCAGCTATTTTGCCAAGTGTACTATACATAAGTAATTAGTATATTTCAATTTATACATAAATCCAAACTGAATGACTGAGTTCTAAATTATTTTCAAGGCTCTGTGGACAGGACGGAAAAGTACAAGACTTAGGCCTATTATATATAACGTAAAACATGGATAAAATCACAGTAAGTTTTCCATATGCTCTTACAGAGTAAATTCTGAACTTAAGATTCTAGCAGTTGTATAAACAAATCACAGAGAAAAAAAAATTTTTTTTTAAACAAGGTCTTGCTCTGTTTCTCAGGTTGGAGTGCAGTGGCACCATCTGGGCTCACTGCAACCTCCACTTCCCAAGCTCAGGTGATCCTCCCACCTCAGCCTCCTGAATACCTAGGACGACAGCCACACACCACCACGTCTGGCTGACTTTTTTGTATTTTTGGTAGAGATGAGGTTTCACCATGTTGGCCAGGCTGGTCTTGAACTCCTGGACTCAAGTGATCCACCTGCCTCAGCCTCCCAAAGTTCAGGGACTATAGGCCTGAGCCACCATATCCGGCCAAGAATGTTTTGATATTTCACTGAAATTTTGCTTTTCTTTATAAAACATTTTATTTTGGGTGTTACTGATTTAAAGTCTTTTATAATGGTTAATAAAGAAACTACAGTTATTGGAATCCACCATTGGCAAGTAACCTCCTCCTAACAATCCTCTCTAGTTAGTTAATAGCCTAAATGAGGAGAGTTTTGAGGAGTTTATTAATGCTCTCATTTCTTTTATTGGTTAAATTATTTTTTCTTTTCTCAAAATTACAGAAATGTGTGAAGAATATATATAAAACATAGAAGAACATGAAGTTATACAGACCTTTCAAGTTTTAAAAGAATAAAATCATGGAGCAAACATACTTTATTGGCTTTATAAATAAATATATGATAATTAACTGAGCCCACAAATAGATTTTCATGTAAATGTGAATATTTAACTTCTGGCTCTATGTTAATATTTGTATTCTTAAAATTGTACATTACTAGAGATCCAATTAACTACAGATATTTTTTAATGTTTACAACTTCACAATCATATTCGGCTGTTTTATTAACATCAGACTTTTAGTCAGAAAATCTTGAGGTTTAAATAACAAAACTTGTTATATTCCCAAACAATTATATGAATCATACCAAAATGATCAGAACAACCTACCTGACAGGATTGCTGGTTAAAGAAACCCTGAGGGATTCTAGGCAATTAAGAAGTTTCTCATCTGATATACCCGATCGTAATTCATGCACATATTCTTGTGAAGACAGAGTGCATTCATGTTTGCTGTTTTTCAGCCCACCCTATAAAATAAACAAAGATACCATTTTAAACAATGTTTTAAAATTTTTTAAGTAAAATAGTGTATAGCATATTTTATTACATAAAAATGTGTGCCAAGTGCTATGCATTAAAAATTATTGATCACAGAATTGATGTGGTAAAATTGTGTTGTCTGTATCTCGACATTTTCCTCAACCTAATTTAAAAAAAAATTACAGTGCTGGTGCTCATAACCTGAATAGGATATGAACTTGAATTACATAAAGTGTCATTGACAGGAGTGCTTAAATTTACAATTCAGGCATTAGAATTAATATTAGCTGGTCCTCCTTAACCCAGAGGATAAGCATTCAAAAATCATCTTATTAATTTTCCTAGTTATGTATATTCTATTCCACAAAATCCAGCAAATAAAATGTAATATATATCATTATACATAATCCAAATCTATTAAAAGATATCAAAATATCAGCCTTTCTAAAAAAATAACTGAAAAGTTATTAAAATGTAAAACAATATAGTCTCCAATTAGCATGTTAATTAATCAAATCAGTCGAAAGCATTCACCAGTTCCCAATTATTCCTTTCTGTTACTCTCAGGTTGTAGATTAATCTTAAAAAGTCACTAAATACATTTATCTGATAGTGACTAGTTTTTAACTTAATTTCCAATATACATGGAGTTATTTCTAGAACTTATCACAGCTCCTTAACTTCATCATCTTGCTATAACTATATAAGCAGTTCAGAGAAAAGCTGGGAGAATAACATTGTCAACACATCCACTATACTAATATCTCATAGTTTCACATTCTAGACATACCTAATCATAACTGCCCCTTTCCTATACTATTAATGTATATCCCTGAATTAAGACTCCAGCTTGAGTCCCATTTTACAGGTTCATATAAATTACACTCAGTTTCTGCTAAGTATCTAAGGATACTTACCCATAAACAAAATAATATCATAAAGATATAATATCATAGGAAATAGTATAAGGAGATCATAAGGAACAGATTTTTTTCCCATTGAGTAGAAGTATTATCATTAGAGGATATGGCATGTAAAAAGAAAACAATGTTAATAATGAGAAATTAATTCCCTATGGTTTTACACTATTTGGGTTTTTATTGAGAATGCCTTCTCAATGTAGAAATTGTTAATCATTCTTAATTTCTGAATTTAAAAAACGCCATTATATTCTAAAATTTTAAAGTGTGATAAAGACTTACAACATATAGGGGAACTCTATTCCCTTAGTGCTGTGGCAATATTATCATTATTATAGCACTTAGAATATTGTGGTAGAGGTCATTATTTGTGTCTGCCTCACTTCTACATTGGGAACTCCATCTATGACACATAACAGACACAGTTCATGAATTTAGTGAACCTCAATAAAAGTGTGCTGTTATTGAATCTCTCCATAATAACTGCAGAACAAGGAATACAATTTCATACTTTTAGCTCCCATATTTTGTATAATGGCCACTGACTTGATATTTCTTGCTTTGCTATGAGATACAGTAGATGTTAAAAATATACTGGATGGGCCAGGCATGGTGGCTTATGCCTGGAATCTCAGCACTTTGAGAGGCTGAGACAGGAGAATCACTTGAAGTTAGGGGTTCAAATCCAGCCTGGCCAACGTGGTGAAACTCTGTCTCTACTAAAAACATAAAAATTAGCCAGACGTGGTGGCACATGCCTATAATCCCAGCAACTTGGGAGGCTGAGACACGGGAATCGCTTGAACCCAGGAGGCGGAGGTTGCAGTGAGGTGAGATCCTGCCACAGCACTCCAGCCTGAGCCACAGAGCAAGACTCTGTCTCCCTGCCAAATAAAAAAGTACACTGGAATCGTCATCACCTAAGTGGCATAGTAAGTAAAGCTATCACTGAGAGATCATGTCCACATTCCTGTAATTTCCTTACCCATCTATTATTTCACAAGGAATAACAGCAAGTAAATATTTAAAGCTTAACTTTGCAAATTCAAATTTATAGTTTTATTTTTGCATGGCCAACTCACTTTCTACAACAATACAAAGTTCATCACTAACAAGGGATCTATTTACTACATGTATCAGTCTGAAAGCTATGAGTAAAAGGAATTAAAATTTTCAAGTCTGTAGTCATATACTACTCAAAGTTATTTTTAAATTAATATATAAAAAGGCACTACTGATCTTTAACCCTGTTGAGAGACCTTTGAATTTTGCAGTTTTCTCTCTGCCTTGAAGACCCTTACCCCAATCTTTCCATTGCTGGCGCCTATCATTTTAATCTCAATCCCACAGTCTTCTCCCCATCCCCTATTCTAGTTATCATTGCAACATCATTTTAAATATAATTTACAGTATTACCTCTATGAAAATTTATTTTGGTAATTTAGTTGTTTACTGCCTTCTACACTAAAACATACGCTCTTATAAAACAGGATTCTTGTCTGCCTTATATCCTCAGATCTTAAGACAGTGTTTAAGGGCTCAATACATATTTCCTGAATGAATGGATAGATGGATGGGTGGGCGGATGGATGGATGGATGGATGGATGGATGGAGAATAAACAAATGGGTGAATGAGTGATGAGTTTCAACATGCTGAAGATTCTAAGCTTAGCTTTGCTTCAGAATATTATAATTCTGAGACTTTCAGTTATAATATATTCAGAGATGCTGAATATAAAACAGGTAAACTGAGATACTATATGGCATGCTGAGGACAGCTCAGATTTCATGACCTGGTTTGAATGATGGCCCCAGTCATTTACCTTCTAGTAATCTTTGGGTGAGTACTTAACTAATCTCTGTAAACCTGTTTGTTCATCCATAACAAAGGGGAAATAAAATACCTACCCTTCATGTTTGTTACGAGGATTAAGTAAGACAATGCAATATAAAGGGCCTAAAACAAGTATTTCATATTGGGCATTTCATGGACACAGAATAAGCTACTCAGAAAACGTTGGTTCCCTTTTTCTAATTGATTCCCTACAGGATTAGTCTAATTGGGACATAAGGGCACTGCCGAAGTACTCCTTATGGATAACTGAGCCAGCCCATCACTTTGTGGCCCCCTCCCCACCAAAGTCTTAGAAACAAGCTTAAATTATATAATTCAGGATACTCTGTGATTATATGGAATGGAAGCAAAAAATCTACTGGAGCGTGACAGAGATTATACAACTTTATAGAACAAATGCCTTTTACCAAGCTTAGAAGGACTTTGAGATTTTAACATAAGTTCCTATTTGAAAATTATGAAAATATGACAGCAAGCTAAGGCTGGACTGGCCTTTAAAGATTAGTTCTTTTAATATCCTTATTACAAAAATGAGGAATCCAAGTAATTGCCTAAGTTCACATAGGCAAGAGAGTATGAGACTAAAGCAAATATTCTGGTCCTTGGATAGCTTCTTTCTCTACTATATACTACTTTTCTCAATATTGAATAAAATGTTAAAGCAACAAGTATTTAATTCAGAAATCTCTATTACAAAATGTCAAGGTATCAAAGTGCCTTCAGCATAATCAACACGGTGCAAGATAATATTTTAAAAATCACCTAAAAACAAAACAGTGCAATACATTAATTCTTGCAATGCTTAATAGGGCTGTAATACAAGAATGGCTTATTAACATCCTGTTCTGATACTGAACAAAGGAAACAACTAGATAATGGATGGGTAATAATGGAAATTTTAATTAGCTGCTCTGTATGAGATTAATGAAAATTACCACTGTGCCCATTTGATCTTTAAAAAATAATGCAGACAAAGTTAGCAATTAGCGTACATCACGCTATTCCAAACCTAGGTGAACGAAGCTTTCCTAATTTGAAGCCATTTCTTAATTTGAAAATCAATAGGATGGAGATACTAGTCAATGTGACTGCTAATATTATTGTAAGACAGCACACAAAGAATCAAAAGGTAGTTTGGGTTAGTTTAACAATCACAGATTCCCCTTGCTCTGACATGAAATGTTAAAATCAACAGCAGAGAAACAATATTCTAAGAAAGAACACTTTTAGTGTGCAGTGGAGATAAGTACTTCTGAGTTTAGATGGACTTAGTCTGAGCATGATCTGTCATTCTTTAATGTAAAAACAGATTTACTTATAATTTGAGAAAAGGGTTTATAGTTCTTAGCTGTAAAGGTATCTTGCTGCAGACACTGGATAGAACTATTGATTGTACATGGGTCTTTTCAGCTACATGCACACAGAGAACAATTATTATCGGGGTGTCATCTTCAAATAGGAAGGACAATATTTTCATGAAAACAGTAATTTTGTTAGTGTTATTGACTATGATTTATAAATCCTAATGATGAATTCCATTTCTTCGGCTATTTTAATCAAATGAGTTTCTTATCTATCATTGTGTTCTCTGAAAATACAATGCTATAGATTAATATATTTGGGATTATATCCTCAAACGTTCACAGTGTTTTTCTTGGAGAGGCTCCCGTAGCTTTCGAATCATAAGAAATCAAAAAGCTATTTTCATCATCATCAGTTCTTTGAGTACAAGGAGGAAAGGGAAACACAAAATGAGGGCCCTATCCAAGTGAATCTACTTATTTATTCTGATAGCAATGTATTTGGTGGAATAGAGAATGCTATATATTGCAGAACCTTTAGATGGCTTCCCTCCATTTATGTAAGAAAGTCATCTCTTACTGGAAGAGTTTTAGAGTTAAGTAATTTATGTACCAAAAAATATCTTAAAATCAATTTCTATTATGATAAAATAATTAATATGCAATTTGCATCAAAAATTTTTTAACTGTACAAAAAATGTAGAGTAAAAGATACATATTATCAGTTGAAGTCTGTAAGAAAAAACCCTACACAGAAAATTACTGTCATGAGATCAACTTCATATCGTGTCATTTCCCATTGCAGGAAACACTGTTTCTAACTAAGGCATTTTTCAGAGGATGAAAATAATAGGCAAAACGAGAGAATATATCCCAAATTATAGGGCAGGGGTGATAAAAGCTTTTCTACAGCAATGTAGAAGCATCATAATTCTTCAGATTGTATATGCCATTTTCCCCAAAAGAATGAGTAACTTTACTAAAGTATGATTAGCTGAAATGTTTAATGAAAGAAAAGTATAAGATTTTCTATGATGAAATCATTTATTGTTCACTTATTGAAGCTTCTGTATATTAAATATCAATTGGGCACTTCACTCCCAAATTACAGACTCTTAGGCCATCACAGAACAAATATTTAGATAATTTTTTGAGCACTTGTATTACAGATTGAGTAGCCCTTATTCAAAATGCTTGGGACCAGAAGTGTTTCAGAGTTCAGATTTTTTCCAATTTTGTAATCTTGGCAAATACATGATGAGATATTTTGGGAACAGGGCTCAAGCTGAAACATGAAATTTATTTATGTTGCATATGTACTTTATACACACAGCATGAAGATAATACACAGAAACAAAGTTTCGTCTATGTTTTTACCTGTGACTCAACATATGAGGTGAGGTGGAATATTGCATTTGTGGCATCATGTTGGTTCTCAAAAAGTTTTGGAATTTGGAGCATTTTAGATTTTGGATTAGAGATGCTCAACCTGTATTAGAAATGTCAAGTACACAAACTCTAAACATAGTTTCTAATTCTGTGTCCCTATTGTTTTTTCTTTTGTTATGAAAGACGTATTTAACCTATCGAGTATAGAGGAAAATACTTGACAATAATTTCAAATAATTGCTCAGTTAAATATTCCAAAAATTTTAAACTTTAACATTAAATGAAACAAAAAGGTGATATTTAAAGTAGAATGTTATTCCCAAAACACTAACCTTCATATCTTGCAAAACAACACCCTCATTTGATCTAGATACTCTCAGAGATATGGACAATTGAAGGCTAAACCATCATTAACTGATTTATTAGCAAAACAAATTAATGATATTCAATATTAGTCAATCTGGATAATAAGCAATCAATTTGACATATTTCTTTTTCATATCAATAATGTGTGGTCTATTCTATATTTTAAATCAACACATACTTCTCTTTAAAACTAGTGTCAAGCAATTATGATGAACAATGTACATATGGGTGAATAATAGCAAGTAAATCTTTAAAATTGTAAAGTGTGTCTACTAGCATTTTCTATGAGCCTCTATCATCATCCATGGTACTTGAGGCAAAACAACTACACATTATGTTTCTCTTTTGACAGAGGCCTTTGAGATATATCAGATAATGAAACGTAAAAAGATATAAAGTCAGTGGTTATTATCCTAGGGTCTAAATTTAGGGGATGCGTAAATTTGGAAAGGAAAAAATATTTTCAGTAACCTCTTACTTAAATCTAGTACTTCTTTTAACTATGAATATAGGAAACAGATTCCAGTGGTATTAGCAGCCCCTATAACTTAGTCACGAAGTCACATGTATTTTCCTGTTGTACCACACACACTGCATTTGTGAAAATACGTTAACTATCATTTATGCTTATCACTTCTTCAAAATTACTTGAGTTATACAACCTGACACTTTATCCTGTCATTTAACAAATATTGTAAAGAAGTACAATTACTGTGTCTCAATTTTTTAATGAAACTATTTTGAAATATTGGAAATATGCATGCAGTTGTAAGAAATAATGCAGAGAGATTCCTTGTTTCTTCCAATGGTAACATCTTGCTAATCTATATTTTGGTATCACAACTGGGATACTGGCATTGATAAAACCCATCTATATTATTCAAATTTCCCTAATTTTATTTGTACTTACTTGTATGTATTGTACATATATGCATTTCTATGCAGTTTTATCATGCATAGATTCAGGTATTCAAACACCACAACCAAGATACGGAATAGTTCCATCACCACAAGGATCTCCCATGTTGGCCTTTCATAACAACACCCATCTCCCTCCCACAACCCTCTACCACAGCAACCTCTAACCTATTCTCTATTTCTATCATTTTTTAAAGTATCATTTATAAATGGAATCACATCAAGTTCAAAAGCTTCTGCAAAGCAAACAGTCAACAAAGAGACAACAAAATAGAAAAAAAAATCTGCAAACTACACATACATCTGACAAGAGATTAATAACCAAAATATTTAGGGATCTCAAGCAATTCAATAGAAAAAAAATCTAATAATCCAATCTTTTTAAATGGACAAAAGATCTCAGTAGACATATCCCAAAAGAAGACATACAAAGGACAAGCAGGTATATGAAAAGGTGCTCAACATCATTCACCCTTGGAGAACAAATCAAAACTACAATGAGATATCATCTGACCCCGGTTAAAATGGCTTGTATCCACCCAAAAGAAAGGCAATGACAAATGCTGGCGAAGATGTAGAGGAAAGGGAACCCTCATACACTGTTGGTGGGAATGTAAACTAGAAAAGTCACTATGGAGAATAGTATGGAGGTTCCTAAAAAATAAAATAAAATAAAATTGAGCTACCATTTGGTCCAGCATTCCCACTGCTGGGTATATACCAAAAAGAAGAATCAGTATATCAAAGAGCTATCTGCACTCCCATATTTATTGCAGCACTATTCACAATAGCCAAGGTTTGGAAGCAACCTAAGTGTCCATCTACCGACAAATGGATAAAGAAAATGTGGCACATATACATAATGGAAAACTATTCAGCCATAAAAAAAGAATGAGATCCTGTCATTTGCAACAATGTGGATGGAACTGAAGGACATTAGGTTAACTGAAATAAGCCAGTCACAGAAAGACAAACATCTCATGTTCTCATTTGTGAGAGCAAAAATTTAAAACAATTGAACTCATGGAGATAGACAGTAGAATGATAGTTGCCAGAGGCCGGGAAGTGGGTGGGTAGGAGAAGTGGGGATAGTTAATGGGTACAAAAGTATAGTTTGACAGAGTAAGATCTAGCATTTGATAGCACCTAACAGGGTGACTATAGTCAACAATAATTTATTACACAATTAAAGATAACCAAAATAATTTGTTGGAATGTTTATAACAAATAAATAAATGCTTGAGGTGATAGACAATCCATTTACCCTGATGTGATTATTATACATTGCATGCCTGTATCAAAATATCTTATGTACTCCTTAAGTATATACACCTACTATGTACCCATTTAAAAAAACATATCGTTTATATGAAATCATACTATATGTAACCTTTGGACACATGGGCTTCTTCCATTCAGCTTAATGCCCTGGAAAGGCACACAAGTTACTGTGTATGTCAATAGTTTGTACCTGTTTATTGCCATACAGTATTCCATAGCATGGATACTACAGTTTATTCAACCATTCACCTGTTAAAGAACATTTAGGCTGTTTCCAGTTTTGGCCTACTACAAATAAACCTATGAACATCCACACACAAGTTTTTGTGTGAACATACATGTTTATATCTCTGGAATGTGTCATAATTTTTAAAAACAATTTTATAAGTACATTTTAATGTAATTGGTTTCCTTTATAATCCTATGTCTTTTATGTTTTACATCTAAAAATATGATTCTAAGAAAGTTCCCATAGATTCACCAGACTTTCAGAGGGGCCCATAGCACAAAACAAGTAAAAGCCCCTCTAGAAGCCTGTTACCTCTGTTTTGGAATTACACTGCATTTTCTCCATCCACTATCTTAGGAAAGAAGAAAAAGTATACTACCATTTTAAATAGAGAAAGTTCATCTATGTAAATAATGACTTTAAAAAATGGGCGGGATTTGATCAATGATAATGTCCAACAGCATAATCAATATATTTCACGTAGGCAATCTCTTCATTGTACTGTTTAAAGATAGGAACAACAGTAAGACTCACTAACATTTGTTATGTTGAGGCAAAATTATGAAGGTATTTAAATAAAATGGTTTCCCTCTCTGCTTTGCCACTTAGTAAATTTAATTCCAAGAGTAACTTTAGACGGTGTAACAAAGCAAGTTTAATAATACTTTTGTGGATTATAAATGTTTCCTACAGCCTAGATATAAACTACATTTTAAGTAGATAATGAAGTTATAAATTATAAAGGAAATAAATATTCCTTCCACAAAACAAAAAAATTACCCTATTATTTTCAAAATGCTAGCCTTTTAAACATTTTAGTAAGTGTTATCAGACAAAACGAACACACTGAATTTTATCAGTTCCTTGTCTACCTGCTGATGGGAGGTAGTACATCAACAGTAAAATAGCCAAAGGACAGGAAAACAAGGAAAAAATAAAAAGAAATGTAACTAACTGACATGTTAATAAATGGATGTGTGCCTCCAGCACTGAATGGGATTCACAGATTTGGAGATCAAGGATACCTTACACTTCTATAGCAAAAACAGTTTTCACAACTTTTCTTGCATACTATTTCCTCTGAATCTAACAGGAGGGAAAATATTGCTGAAACCATTTTTTTCTTCAACTGTGAAAACTGAGTCATGGAGAAGTCATGTCTTGTCTGAGATTATATGTAACTGTCAGAAGCAAGGCTAGAACCCAAACTATAGAGTTGCTCTCTGAGGGCAGTACAAAACCATCTTCAAAAGGGCACAATTTGTTCCCAAAGGAAGATTATAACAAAAAGGGAAAAGTGGGCAAAAGCGTCTAAAATTTTCCTTACTCTTAACAGCTGCCTGAATTTAGTCAAGTAATTACTTGACTTCCTGGGCCTGGGGCTACTTACTGGCAAAATGGGAACAATAAAGCATCTACCCCCTTCAGGCTTGTTGTAAGGGTGAAATAAGGATCCTGGTCAAACATAACTAATGTTTGGTGCCATTATATATTATTTTATCATTAATTTAGTGAGTATTTTCATTAACAATTGCCTAGTTAACTATTCATGTTACAAAATTATTAGTTTCTGTTCACCCAAATTATTCAAGCAAAGATCTGCCACTAGGTCTTTCTGAGATGCTGGAAAATTATTCCTACCTTAGGTAGGAGAAGACCATTATTTTCAAACTATTCTGGGGATCCATGGAGTTCCTTGAGGTGTTTTCAGGGTTGCCTTGGAGGGTAAGGAGAGAATGTGCAAACAGGAAGGCTCATGGGTAGAGTTCCCAAGTCCTTTGCTCCCCAAATAATGAAGGCCTTTACACATTTATCTTCTAATTTACTAATATCCCACATATGATTTCTTATGAATAAGCTGCTCTGATGTTAAGTAAAATAAGGTTTTAAACCCTCTGATCTAGATGATCCCAAAAGTCCTGCTCTGTTGAATCTATGATTCGGAATATGCCACTAGATGCACACTAAAGCAAAAGCTTTTCTTCTTTAAAGTATAAAATTTTAATTGGGCACTGTATTCTCTGCACACATATTGATTATACAGAGTCTCAGTTTCTTCACAAACTAAAATACAGCGACACAAGGCATCTATCTCTTATTGTGCATATGGTATCCTTTCTGTATTAGAATATTACTAGTCAACATGAATTGGGTTCCCATGATGTTCCAGGCACTGAGAGTACAGAGATAAGCAAAGACATAGCCCCAACATTCCAGAAGAGCTTATTCCGGTGTGGTAAGCAACAATAAGCAGACCACTGTCAGTGTGATAAGCGCCCTTGAAATAGACAGGGGGTAGTAAAGGAGTTTGGGGGTTAAAGGACTTGACTTTATTTGGGGGAAGAAGGTCTGCCAAGCTATAAAACCTGTTCACCAAAGGTAGATAGGGCCATTTCAGTCAGAAGTTACAATAAACATTAAGTCGTAAAACAGCATGCTGTTTTGGGGGATTTGGTAGTAGATCAACACACCTGGAGTCTCAGCAGTGTTACTCAAACTGGGATCCCTGTATATAGCCTTAATCATCCCTGAGTCCTGTAAGCTAATGTTAAAATTCTGCAGTTTCATTTCTTAATATAACATAATATAAGCATAAGCTGGATCATCTAGATAACTCCCTTATAACCAAGTCCTGCCAACTAATCTCAGCATCCATATATGCACACTGTTACCAGGTAGTACAACTTTCATTCTCTCTGGCTAATGAGATGGCCTTAGTATGAAAACGCCTGTGTATCAAAATAAAGACCAAATGACATCGCAGCATGCTATACCAATCAAAATTTAACCATAGATCCAACAGAGAACACTAGTGGTAGAATTGGGTTATCCTATGGCATGGTAGGCCCAGAGAACCCAAAAGTGCCTGCACTGTAGTATATTCATATTGTAATTTGAAATTTACAGTGAACAAATGATTTATTACTTAAAATAATGTTAATTTAAATTTTATTGTGTTTGTATTTAACATGTATATTGGATAAGTTGTATAAGAGATACTGCCATAGTGTGTATCTTATGATGCCATGTAAACAATATAATTTAAATATTTAAAGTCAACACTGACATCTTTGAAATCAAATAGAATCTTAGTGGGATACTCTCCTGCTTAACAGTTAAAAGAGAAATGATTTGTATTACTATATGTATTAATATATGTAAATTCAAAGAATATATGGAAGTTGATTTTCGGGGGATTTCAATAAACTAATTTTACCTAACAAATTCAAACATTTGTGTTTATTTCCTATAGCAGTGAGGGACTTATAGGTTATTCAAGCCTTTTGTGATAAATAATTCATCCTTGCTGCATGAACCGATTTTAGTTCTTAAATGGTATACAGTGAATATCATGAAATACTGCTTACCCCAAAGTCCTATCCTAACTTCAAAGAACAACCTGGCCAGGCACAGTGGCTCACACCTGTAATCTCAACACTTTGGGAGGCTGAGCTGGGCAGAACGCTTGCAGTAAGGAGTTCGAAAACAGCCTGGCCAACATGGTGAAACTCCATGTCTACTGAAAATACAAAAAATTAGTTGGGTGTGGTGGCACGTGCCAGCTACTCAGGAGGCTGAGGCAGAAGAATCACTTGAACCTGGGAGGTGGAGGTTGCAATGAGCCAAGACTGTGCCACTGCACTCCATCCTGGGTGACAGAGCAAGACTCCATCAAAAAAAAAAATAAATAAATAAACTGATAAGAATATTCAGCTAGCACTCCAGCATTTAGACTTCAGAGGGTTTTTATAAAAGTACAAACAATGTACTGGCCCATAAGTGCTAATGTCATGTCATAGTTAGAGGTTATGTCAATAGAAACAGCAGTATAGCATTACCCAACATGATGGCATTATTTTTATAGATTACCAGCCATCTGTTTCTGCTGGTAGCATTCTTACCTCTAAGGACCTAAGTTGTGAATCTGAATATAAGGGAACACACATTTCTGTTTCCTCAAAATAATTATTTTAGAAATAATATTTTTTCATGGTCCACATTATACAATTTATTATTCTAGCGTGTCATTTACTTTTCAGAGAAAAAAATTAATATACTCTAACAATTCAACAGACATGCACATGCATACCTCCAAAAGGCTTCGTTTCTTTCTTCTACAATCCAAGGTACAAGGTACAATATAGATACTAAATATTTTCAATAGGTAATATAATCAATAATCTCATAAACTTTCTCACAAAATGAATGAGCCTTTCAACTTATCAAATCTATTCAGTGAAGATTTTGTACAGCAAAGAATAAAAAGTACAACTCATAGGATTTTTAAGTGCATGTTTACTTGATATTAAACATAAAATTTATGATAACCAAATCTCACATCAGTTAGTGGGCTCTGCTGCCAATTCTATATTCCTTTAAACAAGACAAGATAAAATAACAAAAGAAGTCAGCCATCTGGAGCTCAGTAGGTTAATGCACTATTCTGATACTTCCAACTAGTACAATTAAGGGCAAAATACTCTCAAAAGACTGCTATATGAGGTATGTCTTTGGGAAAAATAAGAAACCTTGCAAAAAGAAAAAACCTGAAGATTTCTTAGGTTATTTTAAAAATTGGGGCATGTTGCAGGCAAGTATTAATATTGTTATGCAGATCCAGTTAGTCAAGGAATATAATAAGAGATTCTAGGAGGAATGAGGCATGATCCTAAGCACTAAGAGGAATATGAACATGCACGAAGTTCCCGCCTGGCAAGAGCTGTTCATACAAGGTCAAAGACTGACCTCATCCCTAAAATCATCGCTGGTCACAAATTATATTTACATACAAAAGCCACCAACGCATTACAATTGATTGACTTCCTTGATATGATACAGGAGGGAGGGGTAACTAATTTTAGAGTCATGAAAATTTGATATGAATCCAGTGTCTGCTACTTAAGACCTCTGTTTAACTGCACAAGTAACAATTTTTCCCAGTTTCATGATACCTTATAGAATTAAGGATTTAAATATAAATAAATGTAAAGTGTCCACCCTATGCTGATACGCAGTTAGGTATATATGGACATTTATTGCCTGTCCAAACATCATCAACCACAACATCCAATTCTTGAGTGTACTATGTATCATTCACTGTACACAATTTATTATCCTAATCCTTAGAAGCCACCTTGAAAAGCAATAATTATGCTCATTTTATAAATGGGAACACAAATTCACAAAAGTTAAAAAAACTTACCTGTGGTCACACAGCTAGGAAGTATGAGAGTTCCAAACTGTGAACTATTTGAACTCCTTCCAGGGGCCTGCAAGGCCCTGGGCAATGTTTCCCCTACCTCTTTCTATAACTTCATCTGATTCCCTCCTCCCCACCAACCCAAACTACTAACTTCCATACTGGTCTCTTATCTGGCACTCAAATACTCAAAACCCATTCTCACATTAGGACCTTTGCATGTGTTCTTCTTTTTGCTTAGAGGGCCCCTTTCCTGAATTTGAGCATAGTTGTCTCCTTCCCATCATTCAAATATACTCTCATGGCACAGCCCTTCTCTGGCCACCCGATATGATGTGGCCCACCATCAACCTACTTATGCCTAGTGTTCCATTCTTGGAATGCTAAGCTTGTGGGAGTTATTATATCCTACTGCTCAAAGTTATCACTAAGATATGATTTTTCACATAAAAATGTGCAGCCTCTGGCATAAATGGGTAAAAACGGCATCTTAACAAAAAAGAACACTCAATGTTTTAGTCTTTTGGAGGCTCATTATTATTTGGTGCTTTCTTTATTCATCTGTTGACTATCTGTCCTTCTTCACTAAGTATTAGTTCTTAATAATCTGGGGTTCAAAACTGTTGAAAGTATAATAGTTAATTTCTACCATTCAGATTTTAGGTATATTTTAGTATTTGGTTCCTAATATTAGAGCTCTTTTGGAAGAACACAAAATGTATTTGAAAAACATATTTCAGTAATCCCTTTAGCATCCCTGTAAGGTAAGACATATTATCCCCATTTTACAGATTGGGAAAGTTCTTTAATCAAATTTGGCCATGATACACAATGACAAATGGATGTAGGAACAGAACCTAGGGCATTTGATTTCTAGTCCAGTGTCCTATCCATTAGTCTTTCTCTCTCGTGACTTTGGCAGTTCTCATTGTCCTAAAATACAGTCCAGGATTGCTTATTCTCCAAAGGACTGGTTCAGCTGTCAAGGCCACAAAGATACAGAACTTACAAAAAAAATTAATTGCTTTAGTTTGGGGATTTAACACAGTAATGCAATTTCAGAGAATAACAACCCAGCACACAAACACAAGAGATTTCAAGTGTAAGGAAACACACCATGTATCCACTGCCTTGAGAACAAGATTCAAACATGTATGCCAAATAATATTCTTTGTTTAATTTGATAACAGTACACAGTTATCCATTTTTATCCACTTTTAACAGTATTCTGTTAATATTCTGTTAAATAAACTAAAATACTGTTAAAGAAACTAAAAAGCCCTACCCATGTGGTAAGATGGATATTCTTTTACAATGTTGATAGCAATGGACAGATTTGGCATTACATTTCTGGAAAGCCATGAGGTTAAAACAAAAACAAAAACAACTAAGTGCTTCAAAAAGTATGACATATTTTTGACCTAATAATGCTACTTCTAGGAATCTTTCACAGGAAACAATCTGAACTGTAGATAGAGCTTCATGTTCTAAGTTATACATGACATCATCTTTACAATAAATAAACTTTTAAATACTTTCAACAGTGCAAATATAGCAAAATAAAGAGGTAAACTTTGCTCATCTATTTAAAATGGAATATTATGCAGCCATTAAAAAATGTTTTGAGACAAAGTCTCACTCTGTCTCCCATGATGGAGTGCAATGGCATGAATGTGTATCACTGCAGCATTGACCCCCCGGGCTCAAGCACTCCTCCCACCTCAGCATCCTGAGTAGCTGAAACTACAGGTGCAGGCGACCATGCTTGGCTAATCTTTTTTATTTTTAGTGGGGATGGGCTTTCCCCATGTTGCCCAGGCTGAGCTCAAATTCCTGGGCTCAAGTGGTCCGCCCACCTTGGCCTCTCAAAGTGCTGGGATTGCAGGCATGAGCCACACTAAAGTATTTGAATGATGTGGAAATATATACTTGACTCCATATTATTTAAAATGAGATACAAAACTCTAGATACACAATGATTTCAATTATGTAAAAATGTCTCTGTCCTCTAAATAGTCATTTATGGCAATGTTAATGATAATTATACCTAAGTAGCAGGATTTTAGATACATACTTTCATCTTTGAAATTTACTTTGCTTCCAGATTTTCCAAATTAAAGATTGTTACTTTTATAAGTGGAATACATTAAATATTATTTTAAAAAGAAAGCTGAACCAACTGTTATGGTCAAATTTACTCATAAAAATGGCTTTATGGTTTCAATACATGAAAACAGGGTGAAAATAAAAGAGTTGAGAGGTGAAAGAAAAAAATTAATAAGAATGGAGCTGTACAAAATAGTACAGGAAAAAAAAATAAAAAAAAAAAAAAAAAAAAAAAAAAAGGAATAATGAGAACACAAAGAAAACACTCATAACAATGCAGGTACGGCCTCTCCTACATCATCAAGAAAGATTTGTACCTCTTCAACCTCAACCACAAAGATGATGTTTATTAAAGTATGTACCACCTCCTACTTGTTAAAGACGACCCAGGATACATCTTTATAGACAGACATTTATGAGTAAAGCACATTTATGAAGGTAAGTGGAGGAGAAAGAATATGTATTATACAACATCTGAAGTTCTATGCTCAAGCAGAAAAGACAAAAAAAACTTCCCCATGAAGCATTTCTCATATATATTTCCTTTAGCTAATTTTTTTTCTCACGTCCTAACACCTTCTTGTTGACTACACAGTGAATGATTAGGACAAGACTTAAACCTTGCCTTAAAAGTTTACAGTCCAGGGTTCTTTGGAAGGCCAAGGCAAAAAACAACCACAGTAAAACAAATCAACAGCCAACAAGAAGAGAACTCTGACTGGTTGTATTGTGATGTAATGGTCACTGTAGATATGAATATGAAACGGGTCTACTTCTTTAAAAGATATATGTTGACATGACCATGCATACAGGCACACATACATAAATATACAGAGAAATCCAGCTAAAGTCAAATTCCAGATATGGTCAAGATCACCTAGTTAACGCTAGCACTAGCTGCAACTCTACACACAGTGGTCAGTCTTGGGAATTCAAGGTAAGTATACAATGAGTGTCTACTACATGTAAGACACTACGTTAGGTACTGTACATAAAACAGAGACAAATGAAGTTCCCTTCAAGGAACTTAAAGAAAGGGGGAATGTTCATTAACCTCGGTGAAGTGTCACCATTACAATGATCATTCATTCAAATACCTACCGAGTCACTCATTCATTTCCAATCATTACTGAAAATATACAGTGTTCGGCATTGTGCTTGTTGTTAATAATATGATGACCAAGAAGACAGTGCTCAAATTTGAAGTTAAAGATATAAATCTTAAGGAGTTGATAACACAGGGCCAAACCATACAAATTCATTCAGTGAATACTTACCACACATCTACTATGTGCCAGACACTCCGCTAACTCTATGGATATGGTAGTAAACAAAAGGTACAATGCTATTTGGGTGGTCCTTACTGTTCAGTAATATAAATATAAAGAGTATGGCATGGGGTATTTGGGTAGCACATAGGAGGATGGAACCCAGATGTCCAAAAAGCCTTCATAGGAGAAGGAATGTCTAACATGAAAACTGAAGGATAAGCAAGATAGAGATCATAAGAGAAAAGCTCAGGCGAGGTTGGATAAGTAACGGAGAGTGTTCCAGGTGGAGAGCATAGCACCTTGGAAGACTCAGTGACAAGAGAGAATAAAACAGAGTCAAGGAAATGGAATAAGTTCAGTATGGCTGTAGGGGGGTATGTGTATTTGTGTGTACATTTGCATGTGCATGACTGAGAGAGACAGGGGTGGGGAAAGGGGCAAGAAGAAGGAAAGGGGGAATGAATTTATTTGCTGGGGAGCAGATGCTGGCAAATAAATATAAGTCATGAAGACCTTGAAAGCCCCATTAAGGGGTTTGGACTTAATCCAGCAAAGTGAAATCACTGAGGATTTGTGTAAGCTGGTGAGTGACAGGTTAAGATTTGTGTAGCAAATAGAAGAAAGGGGGTAAGGACGGAAGGAAAGAGACCAGTCAGGCAACTGCTACTGTAATCGAGGTGAAGTGGATGGTGGCCTAAACTGGGAAGGTGACGGGGGAATGGGAAGGAGCAAATAAGTTTCAGAAATATTTTAGCAGATAGAATAGCTACAATGTGGTCACAGATTGGAAGCAGAGAATGAGGAAGTGCAAGAAATCAAGTACAAAACATAGGTTTCTGGCTTCGACATCTGGAAGTACAGCAATGTCAATTTCCTGAGGTGGAGAAAGCAAAGAAATGGACATGTATGTTGCTGTTTTGTTTTGTTAGCATTAAGATCTGTTTTCTTATAATTTTTACATTACTAATAATAGATATTTTTAACCTCCAATGGAATGAAAGAGGACTATTCAAATTGTCCCATCCTATCACAGCCCTTCTATCATATGGAGAAAGTATATTCTGCCTAAACCTCCTTTTAAATCTTCAAGCATTTCAGAATGAAAGAATAAATATACGACACATAAAGGGGTTCCTGGTCCACAGAACATGATCAATAAAAATTATTATCATTTTTAATTAGCAACATACTTTAGCATTCATAACATTAAAACATTACAAATCTATGCCACTCTCATTTTCCTTTTACCCCATAAAGTCTGGGAATAATTTTTATAAGTCATTAAAAATCCCACCAGAATAGAGGCTTGGTTTTCACATTGTCATCTAACATATGATTACATGATTACATTGTACACAACTGAAAGCGTACATCATACGACATGTATAATTTTGTTTAACCACTGTATCAGAAGAATGCTTTCATTTTCTACACAGCATATCTAAGTCATTTTAGTACCTACCTGATAATACTCCTGAGTGTATGGCCCAAAATTTAAGCCCTGCCCACTTGGAATTAAAGTTTCTGTCCAACCCAGTTTTTCATTAGTATAAACAATTCTGCAAAGAAACACTTTGTCCTTCTTTTTGGATAATTTCTTTAGGATAAACTGTCCAAAGTACTGAATCACAGGGGTCAATAGATATAAGGACTGGTATATTCTGCCAAAGTGCTTTTCAAACATAGTCACTGCTACCAGTATAACACAGTAGTGTACAAATTTCACGGTATTAGGCAATGTCATTTTTAAATTTCCAATGGAAAAGATGGAAAATGACACCTCACTTTCAAATTTTGCATTTCTCAATTGGTATGTTAAAGTTTTTCCCATTTTACTAATTTTATTTCCACTAACGTGTATGGTTTATTTTTCTGCACATTTATCTATCCAAACCTACATGTTTCCAAAACACTCTGTGCAGTGCACAGATACTAACAATATTAATCCCTTGTGTAATAAACTTGCAAATATTTTTGTTTTTTTATATTTTACAGAATTATATACAGTTTAGCTTTTATTTATTCAAAGTTGTAAATCAGCTCTTTTGTATCTTCCAATTAATTCAAAGCTTACAACGTTTTCACTTCAATATTTACTTTTAATCTGTCTATGATTTTGGTATACAATATGAGTTATGGACCAATTTATACCCAGATTTACAGGTAGATTATTTAATGAATGGTATTGGAATATGTATTTCCTCCCCATTATTTTCTACGCTTACAAAAACAGTTTATATTTATTATATATTCAAAAATATCTATTATTGAACTTTCTTTTTATTCCCACTTATTTACATGAATCTGTGTGCTATTATAATATCTTTCTTTTTTTATTTTTCTTTTTTTTTTTT
>NW_016107525.1:2281707-2284331 GCF_001604975.1 Cebus imitator
GCCACCATGCCCAGCTGATTTTTTGTATTTTTAGTAGAGACGGGGTTTCACCATGTTGACCAGGATGGTCTCGATCTCTTGACCTCGTGATCCACCCGCCTCAGCCTCCCAAAGTACTGGGATTACAGGCGTGAGCCACCGCGCCCGGCCATAATATCTTTCTTTTTTAAAAATGTGAATGCTTTATCTTATTATAGGATTAGTCATCCATCACCAAAATGTTGCCCATGGTTCTCAAAATTGCATTTACATTCTTGCCAGTTTTCTCTTCCATCTCTATAATAATCTTGCTGAATTCAATAAAGTCAATTAAAATTCTTGTTTTTATTTATAATTAAGTGTATAAATTTATGAGCCAAATTATATATATTTATGGCCTTTATTCATCTAGAATTGTACTGTGTTCATATTTATTCTAGTCTCTTTCTACAGCTCTCAAAGTGCTGTAGATTTATGTAGGTTATATGCTCTCCTATTAAACTTATTAAAATCAGCTTATACTTTTTTACTATTAGGAATGTGATCTTTTTCATCATGCTCTCAAACTGGTTATTATTGTTATAAGGAAATGGTACTGATAACACATCACTTTACTAAATATTTAAAATTTTAATAAATTTAGGCACATAGTTAACCACTGACTTCTTTACATTCCTCCTAAACTCTTTCAAAATTCAAACCTTCAATTGGAACATGAGACACAAATACATGTGACTTCAGGCCTTCTAATTTCTATTACAGAGATTCATTGTCTTCAGAGGTATCAAAAAACAAGTTTTTCTTGGATGTATCAATCAAATTCCCACATCAGTTAAAAGAAGCAGAGAGAAGTGGACATATCTGTCACATTTCAGCTGCGTGTTTCTTAGTATGTTCCACCAGCCTCATAAATGGCTGCTTCCAGGGAATGATACCTTCAGTCTGCAGGCTCAGTTATGACAAGGAAACTCAAAATATTTAGGATCCACAATATTGCCTGTAAGTCATATCTAGATTTATCTTTGCTGTCCTAAGTCTTGAGGCGCATGTACTTAGAGTAAACATCCCTTATTGGGGCAGGTACTTGACCGGAACCCTAGCTAAATTGGTATTATGCTAACCTTTTCCTCTAGGAATTGAATATAGCATCCTGAATGGTGAATCCCAAAGCTTGGCAATAAGTTTTGCTCCAAACTAGACTGATCACCTGGAACCACAATTCTGCCAAAGGTCTGCCTAGAAGAACATGTAGCTGCATTCTCATGACCAGAGCAGACTCCCTGGATGTTGTTAATAGGCCAGATAAAATGCCATTTCACCATATCTGTTTGAGCCATTATTTCATCTATGGCCAAGCCACATGGAAGGTTCAACCAAGTTCTGAAATTCTGACTCCTGATTGTTAATTTACTCTACTGTCACCACTGGCCATTACATCAGTGTTCACAGTAGATATCAAGGCTGAAATAGTCCAATATCTAACATAAACAACCAATGACCACCGTGAATGATTTTATCTAGTACCATGGAATGCAAAATTAAAAATGTGTACTTCAAGGGAATCAAATGAGGTTTATCAATGTATGTAATATATTATTAAATGCCCATGTATTCACCAAATATTTTCAATTGTTCTATCAACAAAAATATTCTTACACACATATACTTTGCTCCAAACATTTTGATACAAGAATAAATTATTTTAAGAGGTGGATAAATTTAGATCTGGTTTTTATAACAACCAAATGGTTGACTCCCTCTGCTGTATAAAAATACTTATGGCTTAGCTTTCATAAAATAGGTACACCTTACATTATATAACAAGTTATAACTTATAAGCATTTGCATATATATTATGTCATTTGATCCTTATAACAACCATGTGTGATATGTAGATAACAATAACAACCAAAAAAGATTCATGCAAAGTAACTCTGGTGATGAAATTCATGCAGCTGTATCACTGAAAGCATTCGAATCCAGGTGTTTGGGCTTCCCTTGGTTCAGTGTTACAGTACAGAAGAAAGAACAGCCTTTTTAAAGAAAAATCTTGTTATTCTAATGGAAAGAAAATTCCAACTATATAATAAAAGCAACATAATTTTCGAAATGTGAGTGAAACACACTTACCATTAGTTAGCTTAGTACCCCTAAAGGATACTGCGTTTTTCTGTGGACACTTGATATCTAATACAGAAAATACTTCAGAAATCTGTATTTCAACAGATCGTTTCTTTGAAAATAAAACTATCTCTAGAAATTATATTGTTAAACACTCAATACTATGATAAACTTTTTATTAAAGTAATGATTTGCAATTTCTGAACATTTTTGTAAATAAGTAACTATTAGTCTATAGTGTATTTATTTACTCTTTCCTATAAATGGTGAAAATAAACTTGCAGAAGTTTCAACCAGTGATATAACATATACATTCAATGAGCATTCACATTATATTCACAAAGAACACAGAAGGAACGAAAGACTATAGCAGGTATTTTCCATATCTCCCTAATTTAAAAAACAACCCTGAATTCAGAAGGACATTTTGTTTCCAGCTTCATATCTTGTGAGAATATGTAGACCTTTCATTTCATTAGTAATATCAAAAACTCCTCAAGCTCAAAGACCACTTTTTTTTTTTT
>NW_016107525.1:2284431-2287573 GCF_001604975.1 Cebus imitator
CGCCTCTCAGGTTCAAGCGACTCTCCTGCCTCAGCCTCCTGAGTAGCTGGGATTACAGGTGCCGGCCACCACATCCAGCTATTTTTTTTTTATTATTTTTAGTAGAGACGGAGTCTCACCATGTTGGCCAGGCTGGTTTTAAACTCCTGACCTCAAGTGATCCGCCAGCTTCAGACTCCCCAAGTGCTGGGATTACAGAGTGAGCCAGTACGTCCATCCAAGACCACATTTTTTTTTGCTTGTTTCCTAAGGATAACCCTTCAACACCACACACCACGGACACTCAATAAAAACTTACTGAAAGAGCAAATGAGTAGGTACAGGCAGTTGTGAATGGTCAATAAGCTTACTGTGTTTACCCTTCTCTATCTCTGAACAAGTTTTTTTTTAATATATATATACATTAGGACAAACAAATATGCAACTCTTTGGAAGCATACAAATGCAACTAATCTAGACCTGTGCCACTGAAAAACCAACACAAACTTTAAAGATAGTGTAACCACAGTAAGAAAGCACTAGAAATATCACTTCCTCAGGGAAGTCTTCCCTGTCCTACCAAACTAGGTCCCTCTAATCTCCTAGATGTTTTCTTTAAGCAGTTAGGATGATTAAAATGAATACTGGTTTTATATCTACCTCCCCATCTTCATAAGAATATAGACTAAGCCATAGTTATTTATTGCTGCATCTGCTTGTACAATATTCAATAAAATTGTATATTCAATAAATGAATATGCAACAGAACATTCTTTTTTTTTTTAGTATGTATCATATTTATTTAGAAACGAGAAAACTGCACAGCCCTTGCTCTTATATGATAAATAAACCCAATCCTAATTTGAAGGGTGTTACAGTAAGGTTAGGAATGTTTGTGTTTTTAATGCCGAAGATAGTACCTCAGCTCTCGATTGTCATTTGTATAAAATATGTTGAATCATGAATTTAGTTATACTACATTTCTCTAATTAATTAAATGAAGAAAAACTATCACACTGTAGTGTGACATCAGAAAAAAACCTAGGAGAAGATATAAATTTCTAATTACCTCAAAAAAATATTCTAAGCAATGGAAAGATGGACTAAACATAAAATAAAAAATTAAGAAGTTGGCAATAGAAAATGTAAGACAAATTAGATCCATAATTTTAGAGTTAAGAAGGATGCTTAGATTTAAAGAAGAAAAGATGACTGGCTGCTGTAAAATATTCACTCAGTATCTCAATGTTCATTTCAAATACATCTGAGTTATACCTAAAAAACAAAGATTATGTTACAGTAGCCCCCACTTATCCATAGTTTTCTTTACCCTTCCACAGCTTTAGTTACCTGCAATCAGCCACGGCCCAAAAATATTAAATGGAAAACTGCAGAAATAAAAAAGTCATGTGTTTTAAATTGTGCGTCATTCAGAGTAGCATGACGATCTCTTGCACTGTCCCACACTCTTGTTTACCTGGCATACAAATCCTCTCTTTGTCCAGTGTATCCACACTGTATAGGCTACTTGCCCATTAGTGGTTTGGTAGCTGTCTTGGTTATCAGATGCAGATAACAGATATGAGAGAATAAGTCTTGGTTTTATATATATACACATACATACAGAGAGAGAGAGAGAGAGAAAAGAGAGAGTATATAAAGGGTTAGGTAGTATCTGTGGTTTCAAGCATCTGCTGGGGAGGAGGGGTCTTCAAATATATTTCCTGTGGCTAAGGAGGGGACTATTATATATGTCTACCATTTGGTTAAGAATTTTATTTTTGTTTTTCAACTAATGGATTTCATTTCAAAGTATGTTTATATAAAACCCATAATAGAACAAGCTACGCTAGGGAAGGAAAACAAGGTTTAGATAGTTTTCCTCCACCATGTCATTATTTTGCACACTTTATTCCACTGACTTCAACTGCTTAAAAAATGAATGAGGTCATTTGCATTTTGTTTCTATATATAATTTGTACAATGTTAGTAAAATTTTCCTTTGTGATATAAAAAAAAATCTAGTGCCATTAGAATGACTTAGCTTTGGATTTAAATGAATAAGAACACAGGGGTAAATAGAATTTTACCAATACTCTAGTACCTAAAATTTTGATACATCACATAAGATGACACCAGTAATGTATTGGTGCTGGGATACTGTGATACAAACTGAAGCCACCCATAGTAATTTTAAAAGAACAATTTTGAATTTCAAAAATAAATCTAGAACTAGTACATAGATCTTCTTTACTTAGTTGTCAAAAGTAAGCACTAAACATTTAAATCTAGGGTATGCACAGTATCACATGTGACTGGTAACTTATCCTCCATTAAACACGACAGAACATAAAGCAGCTTTCAAAGAATAAAATCAATAAAATGCTATAGTTTTCAAGTGCAATTAAACCATTTCAGGAGCCATACCTAATAAGAGAAATAGTAAATACCAAGTGTTTTAAGATGAGTTGAGAAATATGATATTCATAACGCTTAAGAAAGTTTTACAGATGTTTCTGAAAGCTAAAGTCCTAAAACAGAGAGTAAGACATAGAAGGTAATCTCTTTAGCAGTACAGTATAGGTATCTTTAAAGTGAATATATATGAATACATTAATGAAAAATTGGAATTTCTCTTAAATGTGAGAACCAGTAGAACCTGGGGTGATCCCTTTTGTCTTAAGATAACTAGGAATGTAAAACAAGAAAACATGTGGTCCTGCTAAGTTTGAAAACTTGAAAAGGAGATCCAGAACAGGGCTGTGAGCTATGAAAATCAAAATATTAGAACTCCATATTATCTAATGCTGTCATACACAAAAGTAACAACTGCTCTAATAATAATTTCTAACTAATAGTATGTAAATTCATGTCTGTAATAATTGGCTTAAAATTTCTTAAAAGTTTCTTGTAAAATTAATTTCCTAAGCATAATAAAAGTAAACATAAGTATGTCATCAAGTGAGCAAACTTCAATACTCCTTCATCTCCCATACCCATCTCTCTAGCCCTCAAAATCTGAAAAAAGAAATTATTTATACAAAGTAAGTATCTTCAGAATAGTTTAATAGAAATACACTTAGGCCGGGCGCGGTGGCTCAAGCCTGTAATCCCAGCACTGTGGGAGGCCGAGGCGGGTGGATCACGAGGTCAAGAGATCGAG
>NW_016107525.1:2290228-2295146 GCF_001604975.1 Cebus imitator
AATAAGTACATTCTAGGGAACAAAAGATGTTAATCCCTTCCCAGGGTCATCATTATCAATAACAATTATCATTGTACCTCACTGTAGAATGGGAGGAAAAAGATAAGATCTAGGTAAAATCTTTACTCCATTGCCAAATCTCAGAATTGAGACATCATGCAAACCAAACATTACTCTCTTTACTGAGGTCTGTATTTCAATGGCTATTTAAATGAACATTTGTAAACATATAAAATCAGTATGTCTGACAATAATTTCGAGTGTTGTATCCTCAGAGCATGAAGCCGTTGCTATGATTAGAAACATACGGCATAATAATCGTTCTTGCTGATCTCAGACAGATATACAGTGGGAGACACCACGGGATAAAAATCTAGAATAAACAGGTGAAACTCAAGGAGCTTCTAGTTTTTCCTTTCCTATGCTTTCCCTGTGAATGAAGGGCTATGAAAGGGAAATACGTAGTGAAAAAGAGAATGCAGTGTAGCATCTTAAAGTCTCACATAATGGCTATGAAGCAGTATCACATAATGGTTATGAGTCAAATTACCTGGGTTAGATCCACTTAACTAGCTGTGTAATCTTGGGAAAGATGCTTAAATCCCTGTGTCTCAGTTTAGGTCACTATAAGGTAGAATAAAAACACTACATACATCATTTAGGATGTTATAACAAGTGAATTAGAACAGTGTTTGGCGTACAGTAAGTGCTCAATAAAGATTAGCTATTATTATTATCATCACCTACCCAGTTAATCTATGAATTAAGACTTAGAACAATGTTTGGTACATAGTAAGTGCTCAATAAAGATTAGCTATTATTATTATCATCATCTAGCCAGATAATCTATAGATTCTATCTATGCTAAATATAAAGATAAATGCTTTTTAAGATATGAGATCAATTTAATGTAAACATACCATGTGTGCTATATCATAGCAGTCAATACTACATTATAAGGGTTTGGTCCAGTGGGGTTTACTATTTACTGTACTAAGAGGACTTTGTTGAAATAATTGGAGGCTAGACTCTAAAGGTGGAAATATCACATGATCTCTAGGAACAATTATTTCTAGGTTTTTTACTAGAAGAAGAGAAGTGGAAAAAATGAAAACATGTCATATATGAGTCGCTTTGGTGTCAAATAAAAAATAAATAAAGTCTTTTCTCATTATTCTACCATGCTTTCTTAAGAAACTATTCTGCATTTTCAGAGGCATTAAAAGTTTACTGAACTATCAAGCAATATGAAGGTTACTGCATTCTTACGAACAACTGTATTATGTTTGTTTTGAGTGAAGAGAGGTAGTAATGGTTCATTATTTATTCACAAATAGTTTTCATAATATTTTATCATCTAATTGTTTTCAGCCCAAAAGTATTCAAATTTCTGGCAAATTTGTCATTCATGAGAAATCATTTTATTAGTATATCATACTCCTGACAAATGACCAAGTCATTTTATATGTTTCCAAATGCTCATTGATTCTTTGAAACTGTTATGTGAAGCACAAGCATTAGGGTGGGTAACAAAAATAATATCTTTAATAGCAATCATGAAGAAAAACAATCTCATCAAGTATTGGCCCTACACAAATAGTGGGCATCCTAGGGGAAAGAAGCACCTCCAGGTGAGCACATTTTGAGAACAATGATCAGCCGGGCACAGTGGCTCACGCCTGTAATCCCAGCACTTTGGGAAGTCAAGCCAGGTGGATCACATGAGGTCAGGAGTTGGAGACCAGCCTGGCCAACATGGCGAAACTCCATCTTCTCTATTAAAAATACAAAAAATAGCTGGCCCTGGTGGCACATGCCTGTAATCCCAGCTACTCAGGAGGCTGAGACAGGATAATTTCTTGAACTGGGAAGGCAGAGTGTGAGCCAAGATTGTGCTACTATACTCCAGCCAGGGCAACAGAGCAAGACTCTGTCTAAATAAATAAAGCTCATGCTTCACATACCAGCTTCAAAGCATCAAAGCCATAAAAAAATAAAAAGCTGGGCAGCATATTACATAAAATCAGAAACCTATTATCCCAAAGTTATAGTCAGAAATAGATAATATGATCTAGATAATACTTCTGATTGGCAAAAAAAAAAAACAGCAAATGACAGTTTTGTTGGCATTTAATGAAGAGGCTAAGGTTTGGGATATCATTCTCTCTGACTCACCTTGATCCTCAAAACTGTGATGAAAAAAACCATTACCACTCTTGTCATTATCATTTATCACTTAAGAAAATCTCTGCCAAGAGGCTTGTGCCCTTTAACATTCTCTTCAAAAAGGCAGAATAAAGATAAATGCATTTTATCATGATCCTCCTCAATTTCATATTTTCCCCTAAAAAATATCAGCAATACAGACATGAAAATTACTTTAATAGCTTATTGTTCACTGATTTTGAGCAAATGGTCAATTCACTTACAACAGGCTGAAAATGTATCAAATTTGAACAGCTCAACCCCATTTATCAACTACAAAAAAAAGTGCCATTGCTTGCTATAGAAGACACATATTAATAAGAATTGTAGAAAGAACAACTTGGAACATGCCTATAAGATCTACATGAGCTATAGTTCCAGGTCAAATAGCTTAAATTAGTAAGGGAAGAAACAAACAAAAGAGTAGTTGTTGGCATAGCAATCAATAAAAATAAAATAATTTTAAAATTCCCATATGTCAACTTACATTTTCACTTAAAAAATGCCTATGGAAGTCTGGAAATCAAAGCATCAATCCTATTTTCTCTCCATGAATTACTAACCTTTGCCAGGCACAATAGTTCATGCCTGTAATCCCAGCACTTTGGGAGGCCAAGGTGGGAGGACTGCTTGAAGCCAGGAGTTTAAGACCCAGAGTGGGCAACAAAGCAAGACCCTGACTCTATAAAAAAATTTCTTAATTGCCTGGTTGTGGTGTTGCGCACCTATCCTCCCAGCTACTCTGGAGGCTGAGACGGGAGGATCCCTCAAGGCTAAGAGGTAGAAGCTGTACTGAGCTATGGTTGCACCACTGCACTCTGACTTGGGTGACAGAGCAAGACTGTCTTTAAATAAATACATAATTTTAAAGATAAAAATAAAAATTACTAACCCAGTTAGTATACCAATAACAAGAGAAGGGGATAATGCTCATTACGTCAACCACACATCTTTAAAAGTAATACAGAATCATATCAATAAGGTAAATGGGATAATACAAATTATGTAATTTAGGTCACTACCTTGTATAATCTTGAGTGGCCTTTGACACAAGGAAGGGAACAACAAACAAGGGGGCCTACTTGAGGGTGGCGGGTAGGAGGAGGGTGAGGATCAAAAAACTACCTATCAGGTACAATGCTTATTAACTGGGTGGCAAAATAATTGGTACACCAGATCCCTCAACATGCAATTTACCTATCTAACAAACTTGCACATGTACCACTGAACCTAAAATAAGTTTTTTTTAAATAAGGAATGACCTTTGTCCACTCAAAAAATGAATAAAACAATAATAGAGAGACCTATTACATGACAGGCACTGTGCCAAGGGGCTTGACTCACATCATGTCTTAATTTTTACAACAACCTGCAAGGTAAGCATTGTCTCCCAGTTTAAAAATAAAGAAACCAAGGTTCTGTCACTTAGTGACTTGCTCATGGCCACACAGCTATTAAGAAGTAGAGCCAGAACCAAAATACAGCTGTGCGTGGTTCCAAGCTCACATATTCCTTCCATTGCACTTCATTGCCTTAACATTCCACTCAGTATCTTTTTAGGCAGCAAGTCCAAATAGGCATCTTGGGTTATCAATTATTTTGTGTCTTTATTAATGTAAAACGTGCCTCACAGTAACTTATTACTTGGTTCTACTTTATCCTTTTGTGCCTTCATGAATCAAGTCTAATTCTTCTACACAACTGTTCTTTAGATATTAGAAATAACTGAAACTCCTCCACCCCACACACAACTCATATATGAGTTTTACTTAGTTTGTCTTTCTACTCACAAAGATAGCAACAAAGAATGAAGGCCATGGGGTGGGGATGGGGACAAAGGAGTGGTAGTAATTAGAATGACAATAAGGCAATAAGGGACAATGCACATAAAAGGGATGTATCTAAGCCAAGAAATCCTCTATTAAGAAAAGCTTACATAATTACTGGTTCCACTAGACCTGAATATTCCAGCAGTTACCACGACTGTAACACTGAAACAGATACTATGCAGAACTCAAATTTTTATACCAAAGGCAATTGTGATTTCAGTCAAAATTCATAATGTACTTTGAAACACAGAACCAAAATCTCTGTCAGATTTCTTTTAAAAAAAAAAAAAAAACAACTATCTTTTACGTAAAACTTTAGATTTTACAAAATACAACTTAAAAAACACTAAATATCTAATTAGAAAGGTATTTGCATTATTGATTCATTCAGCCAGAAAATTCTGCAGTTTCAAATGCATAATACTCGAGATATGCATATTTTTTCATTGCTTGCTTTGCTAAATATGTGAAATGAGAAAATGGACTAAGTGAATAGGAACAGAATTGGATATATTTATACATTTGCTTTAGTTGAAAGTTTAACTATGCTTAATACTGCAGGTTTCATAATTAACGGTATTCAAATAAAAATATTTAAAGTCTAATGCTAGGCCAGGAGCAGTGGCTCACACTTGCAATCCCAGAACTTTGGGAGGCCAAGGGGGGCAGATCACCTGAGGTCAGGAGTTCAAGACCAGCCTGGCTAACATGATGAAACCTCGTTTCCACTAAAAATAAAAAAAAATTAAAAAATTTAGCTGTGCGTGGTGGTACATGCCTGTAATCTCAGCTACTTCAGAGGCTGAGGCAAGAGAATTGCTTGAACCCAGAAGGTGAAGGTTGCAGTGAGCCAAGATTGCACCATTGCACACCAGCCTAGGCAA
>NW_016107525.1:2295586-2315648 GCF_001604975.1 Cebus imitator
AAAAAAAAAAAAAGAGAAAAAGAAAAAGAAATTTATTGCTTGATATAAATCATGTTTTTCTTCCTGCCAATGCCAGGACTTTTCGCAGTCAGCTATAAATGGTGTTTTTGTTTTCATTTATACTTTTTTTGTTTTGTTTTGTTTTAGGGAGCGAAGAATTTAATAGGAAGAAAGAAGAAAGAGGTTCCCACTGTACAGAGACAAAGGGATGGGGGCACCAAGCTGAAAGAGAGAACTCCATCATTTATCCTTTATATCAAATGAAATTAGAAAGATTAAATTACTAAGATTAAATGTAAAATATAAAAATATTCTTGTTCTATTCATATCTTTGTCAAGAATGCCATTAAATGAAATTAACCCTAAATAATAATTGTAAATGCAGTTTCCTGCTTCCCTACATAGAATAATTGTGTTAGGATTAACAGAGACAGAAACAAAGAAAAATTATGCATTGTCTCATTAATGAAAAGGTTAACAGATCCCTATCCTTTGAATATGGAAATGGTACCTCATCAATAAGACTTTCTAAATACTTAAAGGGAAATAAAGACATAAGTGTTCTTCAATTAACTGATAGCTGCTTCTTTTCATTAGCCATTAGTCTTGGTTTTGGCTAGTAGTCTTAATGTTATTTTAATCAAGTAGTCATCTAGTGTCTATGGACAAGGTAATCAGTGTATTATTTGCATAGAGTTGAGTACCTAAGTATCTCTGAAGACAGACGTCATGAACTAGTAAACAATTTGCCACTTATAAAGAAGGACAAATGATGTTAGGCAGCTATCATTTCAATATGGCAGAAAAATTGCAGTGCAACCTTAAAATATTTACAGCATTTTCTAGCTTAAAAATCCAGGAAGAAAAATGAGAAATTTATGACAGGAAGACAAAATCTTTTCATAAAGAGAGGTTTTTGCCACTAAAAATGTTTAATGATTAACTGCCTCCAGGATAAGTGAGACCCAGCCCATATGTAAAGCCAGATTAATGATAGGCTAAGAAGAAATGTATTTTCCTTACCAAAGTGTTTTAAAATAAATCTTAAAATATTATTTTTCATATTTTATAACCATAACTGAATTATAAGGAAAATGTTAACGCTTTCTAGTTCTTAAGAGCTCTAGCTTGTGTAATGAATGGGGTGTTCAGTGTTTTTAATGAATGGGGGGGTTCAGAGAAGTTTCGTGTATTGATATGAAATAGCACTTCCTCTGCAATATGCTAAATATCCTTGAAAACTGTGTCAATATAAATTTTCTAGACTCATTCAGGTTTACTGTTATCCACAAAAATATATGAAATGGAAGCAACGATATACTATGATGGGTTTGGAAATTGCAATGATTAAAACAATTAAGCATTTAGATCCTCAGAATCTGTGTATAAATCAGTGAAAATTATACTATTTCCATTTTTAAAATAGAATTTATTTTTATATTATCTCCTTTTGGCTGAAGCTGAATCAAAAATTTGAGCTAAAAATAAAGGAAAAGTAAACTGATGGCTTAGTAAAGAATATATTAATTTCAATTTAAAGTTATCACAATGACTATTACCTTTAAATTGTGCTTTTAAGCATGTTTTTTAATGCAAAAATAAGACACTTTACCAACATAAAGCTTATGCATAACTAAAAAGAAAGAATTGATGGATGGTGGTTTAAATGGTTAAAATATGTCTTCATTTAGCATGTATAGTGAAAAATTATGAATATGGATTTTTAGGTGCCTATTGCTAGAGCTATTTTGAAATTCATCTTTGTACTACTTATGAAATATGTTTGTTAATGAAATTAATGGAGTAACAGATATTACAGAAAAAATAGTGAAATTACATTTTAGCATGTCTGAAAGAGTATGTGTATTGGGAAAGTCAGAAAAATGTATATTTGGATGCTATTCTGTCAATTATTTACTTTGTAATTTAAGCAAATGATTTAACTTCTTAGAGTCTCTATTTACAAATCTCTGGAAACCTACCACATAGAGTGAGAATTTCATAAATTATGCCACTCAATTTATGCTAGTTTTCTACTCCTTTTCAAATGCCCACACTTTTAAACAACCAGCTCTTACAGAACTCACTATCTTAAGGGCAGCACCAGGAGGATGGTGTTAAAACGTTCATGAGAAAAATGCTCCCATGATCCAATCAACCACCATCAGGCCCCACCTCCAACACTGGGAATTACATTTCAACATGAGATTTGAGCAAGGGCATACATCCAAACTATATTAGTCTGTTACCAATAATAACCTTCCCAAAATTTAGTATTCACCAACACAGGCGAATGGAAACATTAAGTAACAAGATTAAACTAGTGCACCTTGGGAAAAGGAAGTAAAGGCTATCAGATGGAAATGCCTGCATCCTAATACCCATTATGCATGAATCAGTTGATCTAGTTAGCAAAGACTGTTACTCCTACCCCCACCAAAGTATATTTCTTGTATATTTCTTTACTCTACATCTGTACTTTCAAATCTAAGGAGACATTTTTCAGTGATAGCTGGATTCAGATCCTAGTTCTGCCATTTACTAGGTGACAGATTTGGGTAATTAGATCACTTTACTTAGCTTCATTTAATCATCTCTAAAATAGGGATACTCCAACCGCAGTGTTATTGACAATCCCAAATGAAATAATATATGTAAAGCACCTAGTAGGTGTTTAATACATGGCATTTTCTTCCTCATATGGAAACGCTGGTAGGATTCCTAAAGGAATTCCAACAGATATGAAATAATACAAATAACATATAACTCCACAGATATTTACTGCAGATCTACCGTAAACTATTCTGATGCTGGAGTTACAAATATAAAGGAAACACACCTAGCATGATGTCTAGCACCTAGATGCCCAATAAATGCCAGTTTTGTTTATTTCCAGCTCAAGCAGTTTACTATCAAACAAGCAAGAGACATGAAGTTACCACACAATGTGAAAAATAAGAAACCTGTAAATGAAAAGGTATTAGGAGAATACAAAGAAAAGAGTAATTCTAATTACTCTTTATGGAGGGACATTATGGACAACAGAGATGACAATGGACCTTTAGTGTAGCTTGGGAAAGGAGGGCATTCTGTGAAGGAGGAACATCAAGAACAGAGGCAGGAATGTTTACAGTGCATTGTGAAATTATGAACAACAATCAGGCTAGAGTGCTGGGTGTTCTGGTTTGTGGGGAATGGGTAGCAGAACAAAAGGAAATGACAGGTAGTGCTAATAGAAAAGTAGGTTTTGGAACGAAGCTTCTAAGAACCCTGGGCATCTTGCCATGCTGGATAGCTACTAGACAAAAAGGAACACATGATTAGATTTACTTTTAGAATGACAACTCTGGAAGCCCTTTCAAGGGATATGGAGTGCAATCTGAGAAGCTCTTCTATAAGTCGTGGCCTAAAAATATGGAAGTGGGAAGAAAATGGAGAGAAGAAGGCAATTATTTAAAACTGTATTTCACTACGTAAGAGGCTGAAATGTGGACAAATTGAACACAGTGAGCCAGCTTCCTTTGATTTCTGAGTTCCTTCTCTGTTTTCCCAGTTCTGAATTTCTCAGTTCCCAATAAACACTCACATGGAAGGTTTGGCATTACTTTATTTAATAAGAGGATAATATAAGTATGAAAGTGAAGAGGACTCTATAAATGTTTAGAATATACATTGAAAAGGAACGAAAACCACATTAGTAATCAGTAGAGGGGAGGGCGGATGCTTTTCAATCCAGAGAATACATGGACAATTCATAGTCAAAATTCGAAGCAATTGGTTCTGATTAGTTGAGTCTATAACAGGGTGTGACTTAAATGGTAGAGATTTAAAGAGGATAATGAGAAAGAGCATCGACAGAACTATCATTCATGATATGTGATAATCTTCCATTACATATCCAAAACTAGAAAAGAAGGGAAACTGATTAACATCCCAAAATGAACAAACAACACAGGAAAAGGCTACCTCAAGAGAGAAAGAAATGTAAGAAGGCCAAGCTTATTGAAAAACATGGACCACAAAATGAAGGTGGGCCTCATTTCCTCTTGGAGAATATAAGGAGGTTGAATAAGATCAGTAATTCTCAGTGGAGAATATAAGCTCCCCTACCCAAGGTTGTGAGCTGATCAGGATCATATAGAATGCATTTCCTCTCCAAAACTACAAAAGATAGGTCCTCTCACCTGAATTTTCCAATAATGTCTTACCAGGGATGTATGTACCACTTGATAAGCCAATAGCACTATTCACAGTGTGCCATATCATCAGGGATACAGGGATGGAAAATAAATCGAGACTCCAGATCTGCACTGTCCAATATGGAAGTCATTAGTTACACGTGGCAAGCAATCACTTGAAATGTGGCTAGTTGGAATTAAAATGTGCTATAAATATAAAATACATACCATATTTTGAAGAGTTAATAACAATATATCTCATTAATTTCATATTGATCACACATTGAAATGATAATGTACTAAATATACTGGATTAAATAAAATATATTATTAAAATGATTTTCACCTATTTCTTTTTTTCTTTTTAGATGTGGTTTCTAGAAAATTTTAAATTACATATGTGGCTCCCATTATATTTCTTCTAGACAGCTCTGCTCTAGATGAAATTTTTACATTCCTTCCAGTGTAATAATTCTATGCTATCAAGACTTCGCTGTTAAAAATGAAGTAAAACTAGTTCTTGCATCTTTGTAGGAAAAATACAAAAATTGAAATTCCAAACATAAAAGACTGGCATTAAATACCACCAAATACAAAATAACATTATAAGCACGAACATTAATTTTAAGGACATGAAATTTAAGTTTATTACTTAAAAGCATTCATATCTGACAGTGAGGGGAAAAAGTTCATGCCCAAGGTAAAATGTTCTCTAGCTTTAATTAAACTCTTAAATTAATGTTGAATATAATTTAATAAAAATTAGGTATTTAATTGTTTTAGGAATTTAATTGTTTTAGAAGTCACTTATTAGCATAGGAAAAAATTAAGTGTCTGTTAATTAAAAATGACAACATATCATTTTTCTAAGAAGTAATTAAGCCATAGTTGGCAATTTAACATAGTCAGAGAGATTCTCCATAGTATTTTATTTCCAGAATACTGGCAGGACATTTTAGTTATAGGAGGCAAGACCATTAAACTTTATTATACATCATGACTGAAAGATGCATGCTTTAGAAACAGAATACTGGCAAAGAGAAACATTTAAGTGCAATGTGGGGAATGGTATAAGCATTTAGGGGAGTGACACTTTTAAAATTATCTGACCATGAATAAAAGCTTCAGTTTTGGAGTCAGACAGACTTGGCTCAAATCTAGCCCATCTGACTCCACATCTTATGTTCTCAAGCACTTATGTATCTTCATGTATGTGTATATGTGTATAACTATGTGTTTGTATATAAACATAAACACACATACAATCTTCACCTCTTGGCCAGACATCTTGAATAAGTAATTTATAACTCTTTCCTTACAAAATACTCCTGAGCACATTTGCTAACATGTATTTATTTACGTTGTTGTGCCCCACTAACTTTTTTTTCTCATAAATCTCTTCCTTACAAGTTACCCTGTAAAATTTGACACTATATATGATATAGATGTATTATGGAATTTAGGGTTTTTTCTCTCTAACAAATGAGCATTACATGAAGCTATGTCGATTCAAATATACAAGTAAAAAACTGATGATAAACATCAGAATCCAAATTTTCTGGCAGGAGAACCACCTACTCTGATAGCATATTTAAACACTGACTTAGGGTAATTCATTACAATTCTGCATAGACTTAGCTCCAATGCTAGAAACATGCCTCTAGGCTCACTTGTACAAGAATTTCTTACTCAGCACCTCAGCTGCACAGATTTCCACACAGAAATGAACAGGTAAAAATGGTTAGAGCTTCATAATGAGTCAAAATTAACATAATTACTTTCCATTTCATCTATTATGGTACACTGTTTGACTCTCTCATTTCTCTTCATTTCAATCATTCCTTTAGAACACCTACAAGGCCCTGTTAAAGAAATGAGACTTTAGAGGCTGCATTACAGAAACTGAGGTGAGCTCAACAGTTTTGTAATTTTCCCTTAGAAGTAAAATGATCAAAGATTCCACACAAACACAAATGGTATAACTTTGTACTAATACAGTATTTCTTTACATTTCTTAAAACAATGTATACAATTAGATAATCACATGAAAGTGATTTACTTTGGCATCACAAAAATGTTACCATAAAATAACTATCCTGTTTTGTTTTATAACAAATGGAAGTTAATCTTCCTAATGTGTATTGCCTATCACAGTTATCTCAGGGGCTACAGGCTTACTATAATTATGCTGCCACTGATGAAAACATTTCTGAACATCATTTTTTGGATTCTGAAGAAATTACCTTCAGGGACAGTTTACCACCCTAA
Organism: Cebus imitator; assembly: GCF_001604975.1. Lineage (NCBI taxonomy): Eukaryota > Metazoa > Chordata > Mammalia > Primates > Cebidae > Cebus > Cebus imitator. The sequence goes on from NW_016107525.1 coordinate 2,302,033, forward strand.
TAATAAAACATTGTTCATTGCTTTATATTTTAAGGCCAGAATTTGATCAATTTAGTCACTCATCTTATTCATCAAATTTAAGGCAGAAAATTCTGGCTGTTTTCAAAGATTATTTCCATTCTTAGAATATAAAGATTTATAACCATCAAGGATATTCAAGAGAAACACCACCTGAGTTCAAATATAAGCCCAAGAGCTTACTACAAAGCAACTTACTGGGCAACATTATTAAATTCTGAGTCACAACCTTTCAATTTGAAAAATAGAGATTATAATATCTGCTTTCAGACACATACTGAAGATATCTGGTATATAAGATGACATCTGTATAAGAGTAGTGGCGTGGTGCCTAATAGGTAGGGGATCAACAGATGACTATACCGTATTAACACGATGGGAAATAAGTTCCAGAAGCCAAATGTGAACAATCTAAGTATAGTAAAATAGTTCTGATGTGGCAACAATGGTTCAAAAAGGCCTCCATCTCAATTAAGAATTATTGCATTTTGATACAATATATCCATTCCTGAAAGTAGTATACATGTTTTTATAACCAAAATCCAAGTCCCCCTTTTACTTACAATGATACAATCAAAACTTTTAAATATCTATTACTTCTAGGCACAGAAGAAGAAATAAAGCACAGTTCCTGCCCTGGTGGAGTTAAATTGCTCAAATAGTTGCCTTTTTTTTTTTTTTTTTTTAAATCAAACAAAAGACTTCATTATCTCACCTTGTAGTTACTTCCTTGGCTATGCTCTCTACTACTACTGGTACTACACACATAAATTCACACACACACACACACACACACACACACACACACACACAGAGTGAGAGAGAGAGAGAGAGAAAGTCGCTTATTAGTGAGTTTACATCTTATTAGATGTAAACTCATTCATCCATGAAGCTATTTATAAGGTTCCTTTGGGAACTGGTCATTACCTAATATGACTTATAGTTCAGATTTTATCCATATTTCACAAAATGAAACACTCTTCCCTAATAATTAAATGATTTTTAAAAACTAATGTCTAAGATACCAGTGCATATCTTTCCAGTGACACCATTTTACTTTGAAGCGTGCAAGGAAAGGGATATTTTACATGTGAATTTTACTTTACCACTATTTTGGCTAGAATGTCTCTATTCCTTGTATTAAATATATATCTGTATTGCATTAAAATGAAATTAGTCAAGTCTCTAAGATTGGAAACTGAGAAAAATAGAACCATCATGCAAAATACTATTTTGCAGCTATTTTTTTTTTTCTATTCTGTAATGAGTATAAAGAATTGGTCTAGGTCAGCCTGATTACTTAGCCTATCAGAGGAAGGAAGAATCGTTAATCATTAATTATATTCAATAAATTGTGCAAAATCCAAGACTGTTTTGCTAATAAAATAAACTATAACTAGCTATATAATTATATGGAAATCAATATGCCTTTCGGTACAGTCATTTATCAAGAGAAAATTCATTCCATAACCAAACAGCATTTTAGGAGTACCTTAAACTCTAGATAACAGAAGTTATCTAAATCATCAGATTATATAATCCTATAAGGTAAAGACTTGGCCATAAATTCTTGCCTAGCCTTCAAAGCCCTTACCACCAGTGTAGTGAAGAGACTTGGGGGAAATGGTGGAAGGGAGATGAGGGATAAATGAATACAAATTGGGTACAGTGTACACTGCTCAGGTGATGGGTGCACCAAAATCTCACAAATCACCACTAAAGAACTTACTCATGTAACCAAACACCACCTGTTCTCCAAAAACCTATGGAAGTTTTAAAAAAGAAAGATTCCATGCTTGGCCAGGCACGGTGAGAGAGGCCGGAGGCAGGCGGATCACTTGAGCCCAGGAGTTTGAGAACACCCTGGGCAACATGAGGAAACCCCGTCTCTACTAAAAATATAAAAAATTAGCTGGCTGTGGTGGTGTGTACCTATAGTTTCAGCCTCTCTGGTGGCGGAGATGGGAGAATCACCTGAGCCCAGGAAGCTGAGGCTGCAGTGAGCCATGATCACATCACTGCACTCCGGCCGGGGCAACTGCAGTGAGACTCTGCCTCAAAAAAATAAAAAAGAAAAAGATTAAAACTAAGCTACCAGTGAAGTGGGATACTTGGACATCACCCCCTCCTTGTACAACACTGAGAACTCCTTTTTTATAGTTAAATAGATAACTGCATTTGCAAATAAATGGCATTCTTTTTGATAAAAGCGAATCTCTACTCACATAAAATCTAAAACAATACCTTGTAAGAATGTATTGGCAAGGCAATAAATGTTTACAGTTTATAACACATAGAACACTCCTCCTTCCGATTTGGCATTAGGCCTGACAGGGTTAGGGAAAGGTGATAGGTGATTACAAAATGCCCCTGACTCCTTCTCTTTTGGAAAGGTCTTTAAAATCCCAAACAAGGATTTTCCATCCAACCCAAGAATATTTAGGTGCTTTTAAGGCCCTCCTGAGGTCAGCCCAGGTGGCCATGGAAGAGAGGAGAGATCTCTTTCTCCTCTATGTGGAAGGAGGCATTGTGAGAATTATCAAACAGTGTTCAGCAAGTAATAAGTGTTCAATTAATGTGAAGTGCCACTGTCACTGTTGTTGTTTCTGTTGTTATTTCCTTATTTCCTGAGGACACACCCTGTGTTTGGATTGGGCCAGTTTCCTCACTGCCACTTTTTAAAATTCCATTTTTGTTGGTCTTCTCCCAGGAAGATCCTTTAAAGTCCAATTTGACTATCCAATTTACCTCTCTCAGCAGGTCAAACAGCAAAATTTTAACTGAAAAAGATTTCTTACCCTTTTTTTCTGTATTCTCCATACTTTAGCGTTGAGTAAATAACAAAAACTCAATAAATAACTGTTGATCAACTAGTAGGCTTGTTTTTGTTTCTTTCCACATGTTTTATGACAGAATATACAATGCAAGTTGGCCAATCATGACTCAACATTCTAAATTTTAGTTTCCATCAACAATTATTTTTTTGAAAATATGATTGAACGGTAAAGGCAATGTTTACCAAATATGTCCTTTTCTCCTAATGTATCATACTATTAAAATTTAAACAAGGGCTTCCATCTGTATTAAATATATAAAGAATCTCCATGTTTGTATATTAGTTCCTATTTTTCGCCATATCATTTTAGTATCTAATTACTATATTTGGAATTTTCTTAAAGTCAATGATTATGCATGAATAACCATTGAAGCAAAAAGCTTATAATTACTAGAAATTTCAGGAAAAAGAGAATATGACACCTATTTCCAACCCAAAATGTATCTCAATTTGTTTGGCAGGAATACTACCTCATAGTTGATGCATATTACCAATGGAGAGTACAATCTGGGTATCCCTATCACAAAGGCTTGTGATCAGAAGTGCTTCGGATGTAAGGGGTTTTTTTGCTCGTTTTTGTTTTTTAAGATTTTGGAGTATTTGCTTTATACCTACCAGTTGAGCATCACTAACCCAAAATTCCCAAATCAGAAATATTCTAATGAGTATTTCATTTTAGATTTGGAATACTGCAGATTTCAGATGTTTGGATTGGGCATGGTCAACCTTTATATGGTGAGTAGCACAGTCTAAATGCAGTTTATTTCGATAAACAATACTTATGTAGAAACATTCCTTGACATTACTAGGTGCCCATGAATGCTGAACAAATCCTATTATCTTAAATATGATCATGCAAAAATGTGAGGTACAAAATGTAGTGTTCTCATGGTATATGTATATATGTTAAGAAATCCTTGGCTGGGTGTGATGGTGCCTCACACTGTTAATCCTAGCACTTTGGGAGACCAAGGCGGGCAGATCACTTGATATTAGGAATTCAAGAATAGCCTGGACAACATGGTAAAGCCCTGTCTCTACTAAAAATACAAAAATTAGCCAGACATGGTGGTGTACACCGGTAGTCCCAGATACTCCAGAGGCTGAGACAGGAGAATCGCTTGAACCCATGAGATGGAGGTTGCCATGAACCGAGATCCAGCCACTGCACTCCAGCCTGGGTGACAGAGCGAGACTCAGTCTCAAAAAAATAAAAAATAAATTAAAAATAATCCCCTTTAAAAAGTCATGATGCTGAGCAAGTAAAAGGCCTGTGAATCTATCTGATTTTTCTAGACTCGTCTTTATATAATGTCATTATGATTTTTTTAAATACCTGAATTTAATCCTTTAAAAATTTTGGCCAGACTTAAAAATAGGACTGTTTGCATTCCTATGTAAAATGTAAGCATTATGCAACTCGTTTTAACAGAAGGCTAAGGAAAGGAATAAAAATATATATTTAAAATATACTAAATCATAATTTCCTATCTTAACTATAGTTTTAAATACAGACTAATTAAAAATACATATTTAATATCAATATTTAAAATATATTACAAAGAACAATTAGGGATAATAGAAAATTTTGCTTTAAATTCTCACAACATTTTCTATATACAAGTCTCTTATAACACTTTGGAGATGATTCAATAAATGTTTAATTCCAAAATCGTCTCAATTGACCATTCTGTATACTTTAGAGCTAAATCTGTGCCATCATATAGAACTTCTGTATTTGAGCCTCCCCTTAAAAAGCAGGCATTTCCAAGGAATTAAAAAACAGCAAAAACAAGGGAACTAATTAGGTGTACATATATATATATATGTGTGTGTGTATATATATGTGTATATACATATATACACACACACATATATATACATATATACACACACACACACGTGTCGCTACAAATAACAAGAATCTAAAATAGAAGTGATTTTTATCTAAAATCAATACTTCTTCCATTGTTTGCAAAGCATACACAAATGTTCATATACATCTAAAAATAATTTGGCAAGCAGAGTTGGATAAAGCATTATCTTATCATTTTCTCTGAACATAATTTTATATCTTGCTTTTAAGTACTTTGAAAACTAAGAATTTCCAAGTTGGGAAAAGCCCCGGAATCATTGCCAACAGCAACCTTTACGATATCATGGAAAAATGGAGTCTTTCAGGGAACTTCCCCAATCTTCTGCAATAGTTCAGAATCTTCAAATTTATCACTGATATTTATTCAGAAATATATTATCCTTAATATGTTTTGATCCAAATACAAAATGATATAAAAATCTTTTTGTGGTCTACACCTACTGTCTTGGCACTTAACTATCCAGGAAACTTTGTTACTAGAAAGCTTGTAAATTTTTACCATACAATCCTCTCTACTAGATAGTTTATAGAGAACTTTGGTATTGCCACTGGTCTTTTAGGAGCCCCTCTCTGTACTTCTCTACCCAGAAAATAACCTATGTATTTCTGCCCTTTTTCTCTCATTGTGAATCAGTTTCCTTCTCTTAATATAAGCCGTCCCATATTGACTCAGTTGTAATAGTATTTGCCATAGCACTTTGGCAAAGTATATGTAAGTGGCAGATGGGAGACAATTTTTTTTAGTTATGGAAGTAATATATGTCCACATTGAAAAATAAATCAAACAGTACATAAAGGTATAATGTAAAAAGTAAACACCCCATTTCCCAGAGCAAACCGCTATTTGTTTTGCAGATTGTTCCATACATTTTTATAAAAATAAATCCAAGTACATACACATCTTTGAAAAATGGGCTCTCTTTATACCTAGTCTTTTGTACTTTTTTCTCAATTATTACATTCTCATGAATAATTGCTGTTCATCAACATTTCTGGTTCTCCTTCTAAGAAGGTCACAGTAGAATCGTTCTTTCCTACTCCTTGAAGTTAGGTGTGGCTAGGTGACTTATTTTGGCCAATGCAATGTGGTAAATGGAGGGTAATGCTTCCAGATGGAAGCATCTAAGATGCCACTCTGCATATTCTACTTCTAAGGGAATCTATTTTCTTCCCAGGTCCACGAGGGTGTGTAGTTTCAAAGGCAAGAACTTCCCAGCACCATGCCTCACCCCCACATTCTATCCAGGGACTTAGAGGTCTTTGCTTAATTTTCAGGCTTGGGGAAAAAAATCAAAGTCAGTCACTCCAGTGGAAGTTTAACGGAACTCCTTTCATAGGCCAGAAGACTTGGATGAAGTGGGAATTCCACCGGGGTTAAAAGTCCCTGTCCCCACATCCCGGCAGACTCCATGTCTGGATCCCCTTCCATAACACTGCAGAAGCTGCTCTTTCTCTTTTCTATTTCTTTCACCTTTTCCTTCCTCTCTACCTAAATAAATCACTTTCTGCAAAACTCTTTGGGGTCCAATATCTACTTAATCATTCACCACGCCCAGCGTGGTCCCTTCTCCCATTCTTGGGTGAGTGAGAGACCAAAAGCCTGGAAGAACATCCTCTCAGGGGAGCTGAGCCTCCCACGCTCCCCAGAATTCAGTCACACTTCCTTTTGCCATATGGTGGAGCCTAGAACACTGGTGAGGATAACATGAGACACAGGCCCTCACTGACACGATAGATACGTAACACGGGCAAGAAATGAGTCTTCTTTGTTGTTTAAAGACCCAGATTTTGAGGTTACGTTCACAGACTATTCTCACTCATATTAATTTTGAAGAAAATTCATATCAACACATACAGATCTGCCTAATTCACTGAGATGGTTTCATAATATTCTTTTAGATGAATACATGATAATTTAATTCATTTGCTCAACAAGTATTTTATGAGTGTCTACCACGTCCTCAATAGTGCTGTGTTTTAAATGTTAAGTACATTTAATTCTCACAAATATGTAAGGTAGGTTCTATTCTTAATCACAGTTGCACACATTTTTTAAAAAGTGAAAACACTAGAGATTAAGTTAGAATTGTCCCCAAGTGTCAACAGACTGTAAATGACAGAGCCAAAATTTGAACCCAGCTATGGCTACAGAGCCAATGCTGTTAATTACCGAGTTATTTTGCCTTACTATATTCTAGAGAAACAGATAATATGTAAACATAGAAGACAATATCAAATAGTACCAGCTACTATGATGACAATAAAATAGACTAATATGATAGGAAGTGGGAGCTACTTTGTGGTGGGAAGTTAGAAAAGGCTTCTTCGAGGAAGTGATACTTAAGCTGAGACCAGAATGACAAGAAAAAAAAAGTCATATAAAAAAACCTAGGGAAAAGGCATTCCACGAGGAAAGACTAGCTAGTGCAAACACCTTAAAGTGGAAAAGACTGGCTATGTCCCAAAAAGAGATAGAAAGCCACTGTGGTTGGAGCACATTGAGCCAGAAGAAGACGGACAGCAGATTTCACCAATCTTTCACTGAGGGGCAATATTTCATCTGATATTCTTTTACATGTACCTTCATGTATTTGTATAGGATTAAGTGTAGGATACATGCCAAGAACTGGAACTACTGAGCCCAATTTTGGTAGATATCACAAAATGTCCCTCCAAAAAGATGAAAAAAGAAAACATTGGTATCAACAAAGGGCTTGCTTTCCATATTTTCTCTCATACCATTATCAAACATTTTAAAACTTTGTTAATTTGTTCCTTTTTTTCGAAATGTTATGTCATTGCTGGTTTCATCTCCAAGTACTTAATTCTGTTTGAAGTTAACTCCTTTTTCATATATGTATTACCTATTTGTATTTCTGTAGCTATGAGCTACCTTTACAGGGGCTTTGCCACTTTAATTGGGATTTTAATTTGCTCATATTTATTTTGTAAAAAACCTTTTTATATTAAGATGATGAGCCCTTTGCCATATGTTTTGTGAATATATTTTTTAGCTTGTAATGTAATATTTAACTACATGATCCTTTTATCACATTAAATTTTGGATTGAATAACTGATCTTTACTGAGTTCAAATGCCTCATCTATCATATAGCCAATTCCTGCATTTATTATGGTCTACTATTTGACTCTCCGTTATGAACAAGAATAAACTATTTTAATCCTATAACTTTAACCTTTTTTTTTTCATATTCAGTAGAACTAGCTGCCTTTCAGTGTACTTCCATTGCAGTTTTTTCCTGGCTATTCCCAAATGTTTATTTCCTGATAAAAATACATATTATGTTGTCAATTTGTAAGAAAAAAAAAGTCTGTTGAAATTATATTGGTATTTCATTGACTCTTTCTTATTACTAAACAGGACTTTTTATTCCATTAACAATCATTTAGGCCTGGCGTGGTGGCTCACACCTGTAATCCCAGCACTTTGGGAGGCTTAGGCAGGTGAATCACCTGATATCAGGAGTTAAAGACCAGCCTGGCCAACACAGTGAAACCCAGTCTTTACTAAAAATACAAAAAATTAGCCAGGTGTCATGGCAGGCGCCTGTAATCCCAGGCTGGGACAGGAGAACCATTTGAACCCAGGAGATAAAGGCTGCAGTAAGCCAAGATAGTGCCATTGTACTCTAGCTTGTGAGAGAGCAAGACTCCATCTCCAGAAAAAGAAAACCACACACACACACACACAAAATCATTTAACTTGTTTTATATTTATACAAATATAAATATATATTTATATTTATATTTATATTTAATAATTAATATATAAAAATATATTTATATTTATATAAATATATTTTTATATATTTAAATATGTTTATATATAAAAATATATATATAACTTGTTTTATATATATATAAAAATATAAAACTAGTTAAATGAGATATATATATACACACACACACACACACACACACACACACACACACACAGAGGCCCTCACTGACACGATATATATATACACACACACACACACACACACATATATACACACACACATATATATATATACACATACATATGCTATTAATTTTGATATATTTTATCAGATAGTCACATAATGTGAAAAAATTACATATTTCTTTCTAAATCTTTTTATTTCCTTGTCTCTCTTATTTCATTGCATTGGCAGTTATACACTGCCCCTTCTCTAAAAGAAAAAAGAAAAAGAAAAAAAGGCTAAAAATTACTAGTGATTGTGAACATCCTAGCCTTGCTCCTGACATGAGAATTCTTCGAGTGTTTTAGCACTAAACAGAATAGTGCTATTTAGTTTTCAATATATAGTCTTATCAGACTAATATAATGGGGAGTGGGAGCTACTTTATGGTGGGAAGTTAGGAAAGACTTCTTTGAGAAAGTGATACTTAAGCTGAGATCTGAATAAGAAGAGCCAGTTAAAGAAATAAGTACTTGACCTACTATATCAACTTTTATAATCAGAATGCATGCTAAATTTTATCAAAGACTTTTTGATAATACATATTGAGATAATATGGGTTCTTTTCTTCTGTCTGTGGCATTTTAAAAGTGTTAAGTAGAATAATTTCATTTATCTACCCATTTATACTAAGAAAAAAAAAACTCTACACATATCACGTAAACACAATTTTCCCTGGCAACGATGTGCTCCCTTTCCACCAAATGATGCATATTTGTATAAATTTACATGGCTTGCTTACTTACTCACAGAAACCACTCAACGAAAATTCTACTATGTAAAAATTGAATCAAACTTTTATAACATCCAAGTAATTTTAAAGCTTTTCTAAACTCTTTTTAGAAAAGAGTTTATAATATCCAAGTAATTTCTAAACTTTTTCTAAACTAGTATCTCATGGATGATGATAAATGCCATGAAATCATCTAAGATTTGGAAACAGTGAGATAAATAAAGATAATTAATTTCTCTACTATAGGACATTTCAGATAATTTAAGATATTAATTACATTGTGATTCTTCAAAGGGAAGGGGAAGGTGTAGAGCATGCAAAATTTCCCAAAGTTATTTGGCCAAGACATCTTCCACATGCATATGTGACAAATAACATAACATTAGGCACTGGCATTGAAACACAGAAATTGTTGTCTGGCCACGCTGGTTGCTCTCATTGCTGCTGATAACCAAGACCCTGGCCAAATCAAGAAGCCTCTCTCCAATAGGATAGAATGAGCTGATCCACTAAGAGAAGTGGAGATGAGAAAAACAAAATTCTAGTAATACAGGCCCATTCTCATCCCTGTCCCAGGCTTCACTCCTGTCCTTACTGGCTACATGTACACTGACAATGACCTCCATGAGAAGAGCAGTTCTCAAAATGCGGTCAAAGGATTCCAGGGGTATCCCTGGGACACTGTCAGAGGTGTAAATAAATTCAGAACTATTGTTGTAACAATACTAAAAGTTATTTCAGGTGGGCGCAGTGGCTCATGCCTGTAATCCCAGCACTTAAGTAGGCTGAGGTGGGTGGATCACCTGAGGTCAGGAGTTCGAGACTAGCCTGGTCAACATGGTAAAACCTCATCTCTATTAAAAACACAAAAAATTAGCTGAGAAAGGTGGCAGGCACCTGTAGTCCCAGCTACTCAGGAGGCTGAGGAAGGAGTATCACTTGAATCCAGGAGGCGGAGGTTGCAGCAAACCAAGAGGGCACCACTGGACCCCAGCCTGAGTGGCGGAGTGAAACTCCGTCTCAAAAAAAAAAGTTATTTGACTGTTTCACTCCCATGTTCTCACAAGCATACACTGGTATTTTCCAGAAGCTGCATGACCAGGAATGGCATCATCACTCTGACGGCAAATGGACTGTGCACCTTGTGTATCCTTATGTTTTAAAATTTTCTCAGTTTTAAATCAAATTGGAAAATAACAATAGATATAAACCACACACAAAAAGTTTCACAGGGTTCTCCACAATTTTAAGAGGGTAAATGGCCCTGAAAACCGAAAGTTTGAAAGGCATTATAACTTACTGATTTAAGTAAGGTTTGTCGCTATAACACAATTGGTTTTGCTATCCTTTGAAAAGTAGCCTTCCAGATCTTTTGGGGTGCTAATGTTATTTTTAATCTAACATTCTCTCTTCACCTGGACTATGGTTTAATAGATATATAGTAGACAAAATAATTTTTTCATTGCAATAAACTCCTTAACCCTGACAATTTGCTACTCAGAGAATCATTTTCCAGCCCTTGGTTTGCGTTTTCTCTTTAAATCTTCAGCTAGTATCTCCCCGTTGTTTTACAACAAGACATCCAGATCATTTAAAAGTGTTAGATAACAGATAATACATAGAATATCAGAAGTATGCTTTAAACCTATGATCGAATCTAGGCTCAACTATTGATGTGGAGGAACTGTTACCAAGTTTTCTAAGAATGTTTCATTTTAATAGATCACATTCTGCTTTATACCAATATTTAATCAAGAAAATGTGTTCAGGAATGTGTTTCAAAAAATATTTTAAATGTAATACATATTTGTCACTTCATTAAAAAATTATTGCATTTCAAACGTTTAATAATTTCAACCAAATAAGTTAAACATTAACTTTCACATAGTAAGTTTAACTACTCTGTAACTAGCAATATAGCTCAAGAACCAGATATATAACCTTGGGTAAGACACTGCCCTTTCCCTCTTTAAAAAAAGAGTGTTGACCACATGTTTTCACTCACAGGCAGGTGATGAACAATGAGAACACTTGGGCACAGGGAAGAGAACTACACTCACTGGACTAGGTGGGAGGGGGTTTGGAGGAGAGGGACAGCGTGGGGAGGGGGGACAGGGAGGAAGGGAAGGGATAACACCGGGAGAAATGCATGATGTAGGCAATGATGGTTGAGGGGAGGAGTGTGGAAACAGCAAACCACCATGGCATGTGTGTACCTATGCCACAATCCTACAGGATGTACCCCAGAGCCCAAAGTACAATAAAAAATAAATAAATATCCTAACATAAAACCTAAAAATATATCATTTTATCTCTCCATCTTTTGTTCCTAAGAAAGTTTTTATATAACTGTCTTCCTTCCTTCCTTTGACTACCCTTGGAGTAAAAGGGTATGAGCCATTTTTCAGTGAAAAAAATTGCTCATACCTGTTGTGTCTAATGCAGCGTGGGTATATTTCAATACAGAGAGCATTCAACAACTTGAAATATTGCTTCCTTACTATTTGAAGTCTACTCAGATTATCTACATTTCAGAGATTTATGAGGTTCAATGAAAAATTTTAAAACATAGAAAAAAAAGTGTTGAGTCAGGTGCAATGGCATAAGCCTATAGTCCTAGCTACTTGGGAGGCTGAGGTGGGAAGACCATAGAACCCAGGAGTTCAAGTCCAGCCTGGGAAACATAGCAAGACAGCATCTCCAAAAAATAAAAATAAAACAAAAAAAGATTTTAAGTACTGTGTTGGGCTAAATGATTGATTACAGTTCTAGCCCTCTCTAACTTAACAAATCAGGCGTGTTCCTCACCATTTAGGTAGGTCAGCCCAGAGCTGCTCCCCAAGGCAAAATGTACACATATTCAACTTACATGGTGGTATACAGTATGACTCTCACAGATAATGTAAAAGGGTGGTAATTCACATATTGGTAACTGATAGTAAAGTGCATCTTTCTGTGTTGTTCTAATTGTAATTATTATTTGCTTTTTATCATTAAGGGTTTTTTAATGGCTTTAACCATTAAAACCACCATTCTTTTTTCTTAAGACAGAGTCTTGCTATGTCCCCCAAGCTGGAGTGCAGTGGCACAATCTAAGATCACTGAAACCTCCGCCTCCTGGGTTCAAGGGATTCTACTGCCTCGGCTCAAGTAGCTGGGATTACAGGTATGGGCCACGACACCCAGCTAATTTTTGTATTTTTAGTAGAAACAGGGTTTCACCATGTTGGCCAGGCTGGTGTCGAACTCCTGATCTCAAGTAATCCAGTTGAGCCACTGTGCCCAGCCAAAATGACCACATTTTAAATTCATTTTGTGTTAGGGGGACTTAGATTACAAAAATGCTATGAAAGTATGAGCCAAATAGAGATATAAGAAAAAAGACTTCATTAAGCAATGCTCTTTCTAGGGGTGCTTTATTTGAACACTGGACCAAATTAAAAGAATTATATTTTTAAAAAGTGGTAGAGAAGAGACGAAGCTTTATAAAAGTAATTCTGAAGGCATTCTGGAGGATGCATTCAGAGACGGGATGTGGAGAAGATGAAGGTGAAGATTCGGGAAACTACTCAGCAGCTGACAGATAGTGGGGAGTGGTTAACCCTGGAGATGACAGTGAAGGAACGGAGGGACAGGTAACCCACATTTGTTTACCTGAATGAATGCTGATGTTAACAGCAGCAAGGACTACAGAGATAATGCGGGTGAGGATTGACTAGAGTAGGTAATAAGGAAAACTTACAAATTCTATATTAGATATATTAAGTATAAAATGGCAGTGGAACATTCAAGTATAACTTAAAATGATCATTATTAAGGGACAGAGAATACAGAATGTTCCCATGTAACAAGCAAAAATAATATTACAGCTAGATACACAGCAAGAAGCAGCTGTTTCTAGTTTTGTGATTTAGCATAATTCCCTACCCATAAACACAGGGCCAATAAAAAAACCTACTTAAAAATCTCCATGAAGATATAGTATCAACTTATAACTAATCATATTCTTTAGCAAAATAGTAAAAACATAAAGGAAATATATGTAGTAATCAAATAATTTACATCAATATTTCAAGTTTTTCAAACTGAAATTTTTATTTGATTAAGAAAGTATTAGAAAAGTACTAATACGGACAGGCGTGGTGGCTGTAATCCCAGCACTTTGGGAGGCTGAGGCGGGCAGACCACC
>NW_016107525.1:2315843-2339509 GCF_001604975.1 Cebus imitator
AAAAAAAAAAAAAAAAAAAAAAAAAAAAGAAAGAAAAAGGAAAAGAAAAACATTAATACTGGTTAAGGAGGGAAAAGTTTACTTTAGTTACATATAAACAACCACTTATCAAGGGATTAAATGTCTCACCTTAAAAGATATTCCAAAGCAAAACAATTGTCTTTGCTAGTATGCATTTGCTAATTTGCAGGATAATTTGTGATATGTTATGTATGCTCACTTTAAACTCTTACATAAATAATTATAGGATAAAATCATATGGTTCATAGACCTGATTGTTTACATATGCAAATCAACTGACATTTTCTTAAATAGCTCATGAGATTGGTCTTTTGAGAAAATCAAAAATGCTTTGAGAGAAAGCATCCCAATGAACATCTGTAGGTAAATTAAACTAGCATATTTGTCCCTTACAACTATACATGATGTTATCATCTCTTTCTGAATATATTATCTAAAGCTGACATCATAAAGCATGTTTGCTTTTTAAGAGCTTAGTGTCGTGAGCTTGGACAGTGGGACTCCTACTTGTAATACAAAGAGCAGATGGGAAGACGTAGCCAACTACCAGACTTGTTTCTGTTTTGCTCTTCGCATCTGTACCAAAGCATTTCATTTCCAATAAGTTGATAATTTAAGGACATACAATTTCCCCCATGTGTGCTCTTCAACTACGAATGTCTGGCGCTCAGTTAAATTTCATCTGTTTGCGATTTTTTCCCTTACAAAGTGTTATTTTTTGCTTCCCAGCCTATTGAAAGAGCACAAAACCTGGCTATAAATCTATTTCTAAATGTTAACTCCCATTAAATTAATTATCACTATAGAATCCACAAATATAAGATCCCTACAGATGTGATGAAAATAAATTACTAATATGATGTCCTGTCTAAAATTGAACACCAAATGTGGCTAGAATGATCAGAGTGTGGCGGGAAAGGTGAAGATATTTATATATCTATTTTCTTTCCTTATACATCTTTCTTTATATATATCTTTCTTTATATTTATTTTCATATATATACCTTTATATATCTTTATATATCTTTTTATGTTTTCCTTTAATCAAATCAAAAGACTATATAACAGATTTGTCTTTTTGAATCTCTAAAAGAAATAGTAAGCAAAAGAATTGCTGTGGCTTGCTTTTGTCCCCCTCCCCCAAGAAGAAACAGAAAATGTATTTCCATCTTTCATAAACATAATGGAATACAAATAGCTCCTGTTGCTAAACTCAAAGTTGGTAAACAAGGCAAAAATAGAGTTTATTAATTCTATCATTAATTGCTACACTGTGAACGCTGAGGGAATAAAGATAATATAATTAAACCCTTCCTCCTTTATCATTTTTTCCTTTTGCCTCATTTCACAAATTATACAAGTTCATTGTTAAAAATTTGGAAAACAGAGTTAATTCAAGAGAATAAAATTAGGCATCACCATAATTTCTCATATAAAAAGACGTATTGTTAATATATTTTATCACTTGGTCTAATCATTTTTCCCATGTGCGATATGTTCCTAAAGAAAATTGAGGTCACACTCTTGGCTATATATATATTTTATATTCTGCTTTACCATTTAATATATCATGAACATCTCCCATATAATTATAGAGATTATTTTAATTATCATACAATTATTTGTAAAATCCTTTATTATTGAGCATTTATGTTATTTCTAATTTTTCACTAGAAACAATTCTGAAGTGAACACCATCTACAGATATATTATACATGTGCTTCATTAGGAAAATTTTCTAGAAATGGAACTGCTAGGCATGAATATAAATATTTTCATCACTTGTGTTTCATTCTGCTAAATTGCCCTCCAGAAAGGTTGTGCTGTTCCACAAATCAACTATCACAAAATGAGAGTGCATGCTTCTCTGTACCCTCACATATCAGATCATTATTTTACATCCTTTTTGTCTACTAAACTACATTATTCTTTTAATAGGCATTTCTCCTATTGCTAATTAGGCTGAATATATGCATAGCCATGCACCTTCATACAAGCCCACTCATAAATATCATATACACCATGCACATCATATATGTAATTTTATGAATATAACTTTGTTCATATTTCTATTAGGATATCCATTTTTCATGTTGCTATATGAATATTCTAATATAGTTTAATTAAACCATTATCAAAGTTTCTGAAATTGTTATAAATTCAGCATTTGCTGAATATATTTAATAACATATACTATGTTCTTGATTTACAAAAGTCCTTCATTTGTATACAGTCAAAAATATATTTTTATCTTCTACTTTGTTTTTATTTTCACAGAGCTGCTCTTATTTCAAGTAAATATTACCTATATTCAACCCTAGTTTGTGTATGGCTTTACTTTTATACTCAACTTATTGATCTGAAGTTTATTCTGGTAAGTGGTGTGATACAGGGAATCAATTTATATTTTCCCCCCAAATACTTTGTCTACTGTTCCAGTAACACTTTACTGATTTGAAATGTCTCTAATTTTTAAAATTCACCTATCTTTTTGATTAGAAATCCTACAATGTATGCTTAAAGGCATCCAAACATTCGAATTAACACAATAACTTTTATTCAACCAATTCCAAGGCACAATGTATTCAAGTTTCTTTTAATTTCATGCACAATCCAACAGCAAGCCAGCTGGTACTAGGAAGGGGGGAAGAAAGGAATACACTATTCAGGGAACTAAATCCACTACTCCTTTGTTTTAATGTTGTATCATGCCATAATTATTATTTTCATATTATTGACAGAAACTGATAATACAGAGAAGCAGAGTTTAATGTAAATTTGATGGTTTCTTGTGGCCAGAGGTCTATAAGATTCTCATCTTTCATAGGACTTAACTGCACTTTATATTCTATATGTGATCTAAGCAAAAATACTGCAGAAACTTTCAAAAAGTCAAGACAAAAAAAAAAAAAATCCACAACCTGGCAGGTATGTCTTTAATGTTTTAGAAGCAGCCAAAACAATGTATTCAATAGGAAAATCTAAAGCAGACATATGGAATTTTGCCTGTTGTGAGCCTTGTATGTGGGAGCCTTATGCTACTATGTCTTGTGTATAAAAATGGATTATAGAGCTGCAGAAAAAGAGTTCAATGCATCTTTAAAGTGTTTCCAAAGTGAAAATAACTTTTGAAAGAGCTAAAAAGTCAGACCCTGTACCAGTATAAGTGACAGAAAAACTATCAGTTATATTCACTCTCATTACTTTCAAATGCCATAAAAGTTATATAATAGAACCAAATAAATACTGCAGTCTTACAATTATGGGAAGGTGACTGATACCAGATTTAAGATTAAAAAGTTGCATTTCAGCCATAAAGTAACTTAAAAGAACAAAAAATTCACTATCAAAATTATAAATTTAGTATATTCTTTAGAGATTTCACTTTATTTCCAACTTTTAAATATCTTCAAAATGTTAAATGGTTGATTCAGTCAATCACCAGTGAGACATGGATGTGATCATCACTGATTGCATATCCACCTAGCAAATTAGAAAGCTCTGGAGTCCTGCTGCTCAACCTCTTGGCTGAAGTTCTGTCACAGCTCCTGTGTGCACATGTGCAAGGAAGTCAGAAGTTCAAATCCAAAGTAAAGCAAAAAATCAATGGGTTCTGCCGTTTCACCAGGAGAAAAAAAGAGTGAAGGCGAATACAAAACAAATAATGAATGAAATCAAAGTCGAACATTACATTGCCTGTGTTTAGGCGAAACCTAAACTATTGTGATTGACTTTTGGCTTATAAACAGTTGGAAAGTACTCAGGGCTGGCTACTCAGAAAGCATTTTACTTTAAAGACAAATAGCAGTTTTAGCTCAGTTAACATATGTAAACAACTCAATCTGGCCTCCTCTTCACTCTGTGATCAATTCTCCTATCACTTGGCCTTCATACTACTTCCTACCCAAACTGGCTTTCTTACTGTTTCGCCACCAGACCAAGTTCTTTCCAATATTAAGGATTTTATTTTAACTGTTCCCTCAGTCTAGAAAATAGAAAAGTCTTCCTCCTAACCTTCATGTGGCTGGTTTCTCCATATCACTCAGGTTTCAGATTACAAATCACTATATCAGGAAAGCCTTTTTCTAAGTATGACTATAAAGGGGTTACCCTGTCATTATCCCATCTTTCCATTTTAATTCTTTCTATAGCACTTTTTCTCCACAGCACTCACTGTCTTGTTTCCTTAGTCAATTACTTGCTCTCATGGTTTCTACTCTTCACTGCAAGGTCTCTAAAGCAGGGAGTTTGGTTGTTTTGTTCACTGATCTATCTTCAGCATTCAGAGAACTGTCATATACTAAGAGTTCAATAAATTTAGCAAATATATATTTAACTGCTTTGCATTTTTGTTTTGAAAACCAAACAACTATAAATGTTCCTGATTACTTTTAAGAATAGAGTAAGTCTCAGAGACTATGTCTTATTTTGACCACAAATCTGCTCCCAAAATATTTTAGGATCAATAAACTGTATTTCTTTTTTCTTTGTTGAGACAGAGTCTCGCTCTGTCACCCAGGCTGGAGTGCAGTGGCAGAATCTCGGCTCTCTATAACCTCTGCCTCCCAGGCTCAAGCAATGCCCCCAACTGAGTGCCGCCAAGTAGCTGGGACTACAGACATACACTACCACGCGCGGATAATGTCTATATATTTAGTAGAGATGGGATTTCGCCCCGTTGGCCAGGCTGGTCTCAAACTCCTGACCTCAAGTGATCCTCCCACCTCCTTCTCCCAAACTGCTGAGACTACAGGTGTGAGCCACTGTGCTTAGCCTAGGATCAACAAACTATATTTCCTACCAGCTTTTTCTCACTCATATTCTTGAATCCTTGAATACAACAAAAGTTGAACAAGAGTTCTTCCTCCTGTCTTCCAGTTGGATGTAGCCTATTTATCTCTATTACTGCCACAGTCAATAAGACCATGGAAATGAAACAACTTTTGGTGTATGTGGAGAGGAGGTGCCAATAAGAGGCAATCTTTTCTTTTAATGATCTTAAAAATTTAAGAGTTTACTGAATTGGAATTTGAGCTTAATCTCAGTAAAATGTCAGTTCCTTGAGGGAAGGAATTTTTTTTGTCTTCTTATCTTGTTGCTGTATCTCCAGCACCCAGAAGAGTACTCAGTGCATAGCAGGCATTCAACAAATATTTCATGAATGAATAAATGAAAGGGTAAATGAATGAATATATGGTGTTCCAAATACTGAATTAGAAACAAAGCTGCTTAGTCTCGTCTACTTCTAAAGTATTATGGAGAAACATAGACTACAATTAGATTTTCTATTCCTACTTCTCAGGAATTCTGTACAATGTGCTATTGATTATAAGATACTTGAGCAAGAAACAGCTTACAGACAATACAGAAAACTTACCATTGATACTAGAAATGCTTGTAATGGAAAAATGGCTCAACTATCAAATACCCTGCAAAAATGGACAGCCAAGAATGTTGACCACTTATGATGAATTGTGAAAAAAGACTGTAAATCACTAATGTTCAGTTATACCTGATTTGTTCTTATGGAATTTGAAGTATTTTGCAAAACTATGAAAACAAATATCAATAGAAAACAGGAACAGAAAAAATATAAATTAGAATAGGACATTAAAAACAATGTTAGGACAAAGATTTAACCATGTTTTCTGGTGCCCAAATCAAAGGAAATAAAAATATAATCAGTTACTTTTCAAAGAAGCAAAGGTTTTTCTAGCTTTAGAACCAAATAAAAGGGCTCACAGGAGTCTTCATACAAAGGACACAGTAACAGTGCACACTGTAATCTACAACAAGGGTCCCCAACCCTTGGGCAACAGACCAGTACTTGTGCATGGCCTGTTAGAAACCAGGCCTCACAGCAGGTGATGGGCAGTGGCCAATGAGCATTACTCGCTGAGCTCCGCCTCCTGTCAGATCAGCAATGGCATTAGATTTTCATAGCAGCATGAATCCCATTGTGAAGTGCACATGAGGCATCTAGCTTGTGCACTCTTTATGAAAATCTAACTAATGCCTGATGATCTGAGGTGGCACAGTTAAATTCTGTAACCATCCCCACATCACCACACCCTGCCCATTCTGTGGTAAAATTATATTCTACAAAATCAGTTACTGGTGCAAAAAAGGTTGGGGACCATTCCTCTACAACACTGTTATAGTGAAAGTGGCAACAGATTTTTTTAAAGCTAGTTTTGTAACACTATTCAGTGTAATCTAATAATATAAAAAGAAATAACAAATCAGTAAATTCTTTAGGGGTAGGGGGATAGGTGACAAAACGGATCCCAATATGTATCTTTCTTAGAGATATGTCCAATAACAATAGTCACTAGCCATTTGGAGTGACTGAGCACTTCAAATGTGGCTAATGTGACTGATGATCTGTATAATTTTATTCCATTTGAATTGAATTTAAATAGCCATATGTGATCTGGGGCTACTTTATACTTAAATATACCATTCGGCACTTACCTAACTGTGGGCAGTAGAAAAGTAGTTCCTTGCCTCAGAAGACAAGTGGATACTTAGTGGATACTATTCCCCAACCCGAAAAGAGGTTCCTGGGTAATGGTTTTGCTATTANCCTACTTTTGCATGAACCTATAGATTTGAGAAATACTGGGTTTAAAGAAAATGAGACCAAAGACTTCTTAGAAGTTTCAAATATGCTAACATACTTCACTAATTTCAAAGAGGGGAATACAGTATGCAGCTTTCATTTGTTACAAAAATGGCTAAATGTCTGTGTGACCCCCAAATCCTTATGATGAAATCCTAACCCTCAATGTGATGGCGGGGGGGGGACCTTTGGGAGGTAATAAGGTCACAAGGGTGGAGACTTCATGAATAGAATTAATGCCCCCACAAAAGGGACCCCAGAGAGTTCTCTCACACTCCTCTGCCATGTGAAAAGATAAAAAGAAGTCAGCAGTCTGCAACCCAGAAGAGGACTCTTACCAGAACCCGACTACATTGGCACTCTTATCTCTGACTTCTGGCCTCCAGACCCATGAGAAATAAATTTATTTTGCTATTATACTACCCAGTACCACCGTGTCGTTATAGCAGCCTGAATGAAGATAGCCCCCAATCTATAAAAAGTTAATATGATGCCATTTGCATTTATATGCATCTCTCTCCTTCTTCAATTAATTTTTGATTACTCATATACTAATGCAAAAGACAGCCACATAAGTAGTGACATCAGCAAGATGGTTACCCTTTATCCTTATACCCACTTCTAGGTATTGATCCAAAAGAATGTAAGTCAGTATCTCCACATAATATCTGCACTCCCATGTTCATTGCAGCGTTATTCACTGTAGCCAAGAGGTGAAAACAAGCTAAATGTCCATCAATGGATGAGTGGATAAAGAAAACTTATCTACATAGAGTGGAATATTATTGAGTCATAAAAAAGATGTAAGTTCTATCATATGCTAAAGCATGGCTAAACATAGCTAACTTTATGGTAATTAAAATAAGCTAGTCACTTAAGGACAAATACTGCATGATTCCATTTATATCTCAGGTAGTCAAACTCATCAAAACATACAGTGGTTATTGACGGGATGCGATGAGGGAGAAATAAAAGAGCTGTTGTTCAATGGGCAGGCATAAAGTTTCAGTTATGTAAGATGAAAATGTTCTGGAGATTGTTGTACAACATTATACCTATAGTTAACAATATTGTACTATACACTTAAAATTTTTTAAGAGAAAAGATCTCAGGTTATGTGTTTTGTTTTGTCTTTGTTTTTTTTTTTTTAATAAATACATTAAAAATATAAATATATGTGTTTTATAGAGATAAAATATGTCATATATTTTATTTATATTATATATTTTATATATTTTCCAACCACAATTTTTTTTAAAAGGACAGTCATACAAAATGAAGCTTGGATCTGTAAACATACTGACTTATTTATACCTTGAAATAGGGAAATTACTTTTTTGGAATAAGTGGAATTCTCTTCCAGCTACTTCTGGACTAGGGAGAAGTTTCCAGAAAAGTTGGCATGAAGAGAAGATGGAGAGGAAAAGTGGGTGGTGAGAGAGAGATACCTTGTTTATATTAAATACTTAATAGAGCACTATGTAAAGTTGCCATGGAATATCAAGGAAACAAAATTTGTGGCTGGGTGTTTAAAAAGTTTAATAATTTACTATTCTATTGTATATGTCAATCAGTGAAATATGCATAAGCAATTAATAACATCTTTACCAAGCATGTCTTAAAATACCTTTAAAATACATAAATACATGGTACTGTTTAAGGCAGTATAAAAAGCATTTCCGAGTGTAGAAAAAGGATACAAATATAATCTTTGGCATCATGTAATTTAAAACAACCATCAATAGAAGAAAATTTATGAGAAAATGGTAAAAAT
The DNA here is from genome assembly GCF_001604975.1 of Cebus imitator. Classification (NCBI taxonomy): domain Eukaryota; kingdom Metazoa; phylum Chordata; class Mammalia; order Primates; family Cebidae; genus Cebus; species Cebus imitator. The sequence goes on from NW_016107525.1 coordinate 2,324,261, forward strand.
AGTAAGAGAAAGTACAGGTAGTATCCCCTTAAAAAATCACAAAATACAACTCCAAACAAGTTTTACAGTCCAATACCAATTATTGCTTTAAGATTTCTGTTAAAGACATTTTTTCTCAAAGTGGTATTTCAAATGTATTACTTCTACCTAAGTTCCTGACAGAGTACTAGTTGAAAAACAACTACACTACTGCTTGCTGTGCAGGCCCTCTGATTGAATAAATGGCTTAATAAAAATGTTTAGAAAAGAAAAGCATTCATGTTGAAAATGTGAAATGTCTTCTTTAATGGACAATTAAGCATTACCATGTTTATGTGATATGCATACATTTTTTAACATAAATTTTTAAGATTTAAACCAGCTTTGCAGATATATTTAAAATATGAGGTGGTACAGAGAAAGAATGCACAAAAATGTTAATTCTGCTTAGTAAAAAACCTTTTGTCACTATAACGTTAATATGATTAATTTATAGAGTGATATATAATAGGTACTAGTGCATTTAATAATATTTTGTAAATTTTATCATTATATTCTTTATTTATTCCACATTTATGCCTCATTTCAGTTTATAATTAATGGTGCGTGGGTTTTGTCTGTTTAGTGAGTATTTGTTAAATCAGCACTATTATGTAGCAGAGAGAGAGTGGGAAGGATAGCAACTGTATTAAAGTACCGAGGAACTAGAGAGGTAAGTAATACAAAGGGTCATGAAACCAAACAATACATACATTTTACACTGACTGAGATATAATTAGTTTCTTTTAATTCATATAAAAGATCAACTTCAAACAGGGCTCAATCTTTTTTTTTTTTTCTATTTCTACAATATCAAATCTCATTTGTGGTAGACAGTAGATGTGGGAGTTCCATCTTCCCCAATACCCTCATAGACCAGGTGTCCTCTGAGTGTCCTTCCTGCAGTAATATACTCTTATCAGTAGGAAAGCCCATGATTATAAAGGCTTTAGCTCCACACCAAGTTGATTGAATTCCTGGCACATTTTTAACTTTGCCTAGTGTCTCTGACCTCTGTTTAGGACTTTTTTCTTAGCTCAGACTTAGTCCCAGACTCTGTTTCCCAGTTTCCTAGTGTTAAAGTTAATTCATCAGGAGGCCGTAAGACTGAGGGGACTCCAGCATCCTGGAATCTTAAGAAAGCAAACTGAAACCCAAGTCAGTGTAAACAATCACATTTTAGGAAAACGAAAATTAAGTGTAATCAGTAAGAAACTAATCTCTAACCAGGGACTTTTCACTTGAATGATCCAAATAAGGCTACCATTCCACATTAGCCAATCAAACTATTTTCTTTGCCTTGCTTCTGTGTTCACCTAACAAAGTCTTCACTTCATATTTCTTGGGTGGAGCTCCTGAGCCACTTGTGATCTGGGATTACCCAATTCATGAGTCACTATTTGCTAAAATAAACTCTTTAACATTTTCATTTACCTCAGTTTATCTTTGAATAACAGACTATTACTGATTCATCTTTAACACTGAAACCTGTGTATCAGACCTGTGACAGTTAACTATGTTCCTTGCCTTACTTAAATTTGTCCACTAGCCTAGATTCTCCTTTAACAATAAGTCCAGAACATCTATGCCTATCCTTCCTTGTTGCAAGAATAAAAATGTATATAATTTGCTAAGCAAATAAAGAATGAGCTTAATGTTAAAGTGGCATGTCCAGTTTAACAGAAACCAGAAGCCAGAAAGGAAAAGTACATTGGATCATATATAGACAGGATGAATGAAATATAATTTCTAATCTTTAAATTTTCAAACTACAAGCCCTGAATGTTCTAATTTCAGCATCAGTGGTGAACTGTTATACTGGAAAACTGGGGATTGATCTATACATATAAGTAAAAGGAAAATTCCCAAAATAGATTATGGAATTCTGAATACTGAGGTAGAGATTCATGATACAAGTATTAGGCTTCTGCATAGAATAATCATCAAACATCCTGTAAAACTACACCTGTATTTATACCAGTGACAGTCAGCGACAACATAGCAAACTAAGAGCTTGCTATTCAAATTTCTCTTGCCAAGCTTTCCAGTTTTCCCAATTATAGTGATGGTGAATAATGGAGAAAGTTAGCAACAAGGGCAGCTTCTACGTAATTGGAAAAGGTAATTTCCTGTACTATTTGATTTGTGGGCTACCCTAAGGTCTTATCTGCCTTCTCCTTTACCTAACCAGAAATAATCAACATTATTTAACAGAAGAAATGTTTCCAAAGAGTCACTGTTACACAGCTATACATTACCTAAGATTTTCCAGTAAACCTTCTCGCATTCTCTCTCATTTGATTTTTAGATTAGAAAATCTGCACTTAAAAAGAACAGGTTCAGGGGCTAAAGTAGTAGGATATTTTCAAACTAAGTCAATTTCATAAGGCATAGAAATGTTACAGTGAAATACTCCACCCCATGGCAGCATGGTGGGTACCCCATGAGAGCTCTGACAGTCAAACAAAAAAGTTTGACATAGCACTTCCCCAGAGTGGACTAAGTTTTCCCTAACCTGGTCCCCTTATATTACCAAAGGAATAAAATGTTAATGTATCAAGTTTTTATTTAGTTTTGACCTACTAAATAATGTAGGCACCAAATCCTTTCAGAAGTAAAGTGAGAACCGCTTGAACCTGGGAGGCGGAAGTTGCAGTAAGCTGAGATTGTGCCACTGCACTCCACCCTGGGTGATAGAGTGAGACTTCATAAAAAAAAAAAAAAAAAACCTAAATATAACCATACCAGATATCCTCTTGGCTCGCTCCCTTGCCTTGTTCCCATCTTTGCCAAAATATCACATTCTCTACAAGGCCCACTTTTATCATCCTACTTAAAATGGTAACACCCACCCCATGGTACTCCTTACCCTGCTCTATTTCTTTTCAGGATAGCACTTACACCTATGATTATACATGTATGTACATGTATACATGTGTGAGAATGTGTGTATAAATATATATATGTATGTATATGGATGTATGTATGAATACATACATTTTTTTTCATCTGTCCTACTAGAATGTACTCAGAATCTGCTAGAATAATGCCTGGAACATGCTAGGCATATCTCGTTATCTTACCTATATTAAACTCTAATAGGTTGCCAGGGTTATCATCAGGGAACTCACCTCAGTGTTACCCCACCTTTTGGCAATATGACAGAGAATATTAAAGAATTTCAGTGGCTCTCCTCATTCCCTATGAGAATAAGGGTTTCCACATTTGAAAATGACACTCTGATAAATTATATGCTTTTCTTGAAAGTTTGAAAATAACTCCATTTAGATTCAGAGGATATTAGTGCCTTACTGGAGAGACATGCTTTTTCTTACTTTCCAGAGCAATTACTTTTTCAAGATGATAGTTATCATTTATTTATGCTGAATAAATTATTTTTAAATTTTAGCATATATTTATTACTTTATTTTTGGAACACTAAAAGAGCTGAACATAAATTATCATTGTTCAATTAGAATGATCTAGCTCTACTTTTGCACTATTTTCCAAAATTAACTTGCCTAACTATCCCAAATTATCACTGTAAAATGATTGGTATTTGCTGAATATTAAAATTAATAATATTTCATATTATTTGGAATACAGCACATTTATTTCCTAATAAGAATTATATAAAATGCGTCATTTCTTCCCTTATCTTTCATTTAACCAACAAGAGAAATCATTCTATCCTTTTCTACTTATCAATGCTTAATAAAACACTTCTTTCTACTATCTTTATTTGCTAAAGGGAGAATGGGGAATATTGGGACTTTGGGGTGGTAGAGAGGATGGCAGAGGCAGAGAGAGAAAATGAGTATCAACATATGTTTCACTTTGGATATTTAAGTTTGAGAAAATGAGATAAAAGGTGATACCTTCTAAGTATCTGAAAATATAAGATCATTAGGCAGGTAAGAAGTCTGGATTAAAGATGTAAATTTAGGAGCATCCATATAAGGTTGATAATATGAACTCATCATGCCAGGCAAATTTTAATGGGAGAAGAACAGCCTTGAACAAAAACTCAGGAAATGGGAAAAATTACTGTGTCAGGGAAATGGGACACTAGAACACAGATGACAGAGAAGAAGGGTATACACATAAGTAGAAAGCACAGGAATTTTAAGAAAGAATGGGTAGTAGGTGGTATGAAATGCCAAAACAAGTTTGAAGATGACATTTGAAAAAAGGACTTTGGATTTGAATTCTAAGATAAAGGGCACAGATAATTTTGGAAAGTGCTATTAATAGAGTATATGTGCAGAAATTATGTTATCTAGGACTTAAGTATTCTTCCTTTGTTCTGCATAGCTACACTAATGTTACTACTAGGCAACTGCTGAGAATGGAAATCAGTTCAGTACATAAATTACATAATATATGCTGTGGAGATCCTTTATCATTTTAAGATTAAAGACTAGTTAAGATTTAACAAGTTGGTTAAATTAGAGACTAACATATCAAGATTTTCTGTATGAATTTTTGTGAGTAGGCAAACATAAACTGATATATAGGGTCTAACATTCTTTAATTTTAAAAATGAAAATATCATTTACTGTGTATAATTTAAGTTAGTAAAGAAAACATCTTTAATAACATAGACAATAACGAGTGATGATGAGTAAAACTACTGGTAGGGGTGCAAATTAATCTACCATTGTGATGGTTAATATTGTCAACTTGATTGGATTAAAGGATGCAAAGTATTGTTCCTGTGTGTGTTTGTGAGGGTTGTGTCAAAAGATAGCAACATTTGAGTCAGTGGACTGGGAGACGCAGACCCACCCTCGATCTGGGTGGACACCATCTAATCAGCTGCCAGCATGGCTAGGATAAAAGCAGGCGGGGGAATGTGGAATGAGTAGACTGGCTGGGTCTTCTGGCCTTCATCTTTCTCCCGTGCTGGATGCTTCCTGCCCTCAAACATCAGAATCCAAGTTCTTCAGCTTTTGGACTCTTGGACTTACACCAGTGATCTGCCAGGGGCTCTCAGGCCTTCAGCCATAGACTGAAGGCCAAACTGTCAGCTTCCCAACTTTTTTTTTTTTGAGACGGAGTTTCACTCATGTTACCCAGGCTGGAGTGCAATGGCGCGGTCTCAGCTCACCGCAACCTCCACCTCCTGGGTTCAGGCAATTCTCCTGCCTCAGCCTCCTGAGTAGCTGGGATTACAGGCACGCACCACCATGCCCAGCTAATTTTTTGTATTTTTAGTAGAGACGGGGTTTCACCATGTTGACCAGGATGGTCTCGATCTCTTGACCTCGTGATCCACCCGCCTCGGCCTCCCAAAGTGCTGGGATTACAGGCTTGAGCCACCGCGCCCAGCCAACTTTTAAGGTTTTGGGACTCGAACTAGCTTCCTTGCTCCTCAGCTTGCATATATGACCTATTGTGGGACTTCACCTCATGATCATATGGGTCAATGCTCCTTAATAAACTCCCATTCATATATACACTTATTCTATTAGTTCTGTCCCTCTCGAGAACCCTGACTAATATAACCACCTTGGTAAACCATTTGGCATTACTACTGAAGTTGAACCTACATATACCCTATGATGAGGCAATTCCATATACCAAACAGAAATGTATGCATATGTATGCAAAATCACATTACAAGGGCATTCATACCAAAAACTTACAAATGTCTGCTAATATTTGAATGGCTCGGTTAATTGTGATATATTCATATAATGAAATACTACGGTATACTAGAGTATTTCATTTATTTATTGTATGTATGGCAAACTACAGTCAATATCTAGCCTGAAGCCTGTTTTTGCAAATAAAGTTTTAATGGAGTACAATCACATTCATTTGCATATTATCTACCTGCTTTTATGAAAGCTGTGTCAGAAACCATATGACCCACAAAGCCTAAAATATTTACCGTCTCGCCCTTTACGGAGTAAGTAGGCCAACCCCAGCTACGTGAGAACAAAATTTTAAACTACAGTTATATTCAGGCCTGTAAATAATTCTCACAAACATGGGTTTGAATGAATAAAGCCAGATACCTAGAAGTAGATACTCTGTAGTTTAATTTATATGAACCTCAAAAAATAGGCAGTAATAAATTGTACTGTTCCAAGTCAAATTACTGGAAGTCTTTGGGGAAGACAAGGACAGCAGAAATTAGGAAGAGCTAGTACTGTTCTATTTCTTGAAGTAGGTGTTGGTTCTATATGTGTATTCACTTTGAGATAACTGATTGAGCTGTAACATTATGGTTTGTGTACTTTTCTGTGTGTGGATCCCTTCAATAAATATATTTAAAATATGTATACACACACACACACACACATATACATATATATTTTTTACCTCTTCCCCCTCAAAGTTTTCTTTGACATATTTTGAAATGGCCTTGCAAAGCCATGTTCTCTGAGGGAAATTTGCATCTGCAGAACATCTTTTTTTTTTTTTTTTTTTTTTTTTTTGATATGGAATAGTCTCACTCTGCCGCCAGGCTGGAGTGCAGTAGTACAATCTCAGCTCACTGCAACCTCCACCTCCCGGGTTCAAGCGATTCTCCTGCCTCAGCCTCCCGAGTAGCTGGGACTACAGGCACACGCCACCACACCCAGCTAATTTTTGTATTTTTAGTAGAGACAGGGTTTCATCGTGTTGGCCAGGATGGTCTTGATCTCTTGACCTCGTGGTCCTCCTGCCTCAGCCTCCCAAAGTGCTGGGATTACAGGCGTGAGCCAGCGTGCCAATCCCAGGTGGAAGATTTTATTTCTGATGCATATACTTCACTATTTTTTCAGCTTTTTAAACAAGATTATTATTTTAGAAATATAAAAACAAAGCTATAAAATGGTATATATTATTAAGTATAGAAATCATCTTGAGATGGTTCTATATTTTTATTGACATGACATAAATGCTGGGCACTGAAGTGGTAACACGAGGTCAGAAACTAAATGCTTATATCACTCAACATCTCTAAGTTTTGTGAGACAGTAATACAAAATTCGTTTATACCTCTTAGTCTTTAGGTTTTGTCTAAAAGTTTCACAATCTTATGAAACCCTCTCTCACGTTTTAAAAATACAATCTTAATTATCTTTGTCAGATTAGAGCTGTTAATACATCCCCTATCTTTAGTAATACCTCGTATTAACATGATGGTCTTAACCGTCCCCTTAAGCTAATTCCCCTCCTTCTCAAAGAGATAAAAGACTTCAGGAATTGAAAGTGACATTTAAAAAATGGTGCTGGCATCTACCAATTGTTGCTTAAAGTAAAGATTTAAGAAAGAAATATTTCTGCATGATTTAATGATTGCCTGCTGTGGCAAAGTTCTTTTGTCTGGTCTCTAATACAACTCCCTAGAGTGTCTTGTTCAATATGCAACAAAACAATGATGTAGAGGTTTTGACAAAGAGCCCATCTCCCTATTGAGGTAGCATTACAGGATAATAGCTGCCTAAGCTATATAATTCAATGAGATATATTTTAGTATTAAAATATCTGTTAATCAGCTTTTAAAGCTGTGATGTTCAAAACTCAGAACAATATGTAAAACATTCCTTTACCAAAGGGAATGACTAATCTTCTGTATGGCTTTGATAAGTTACAAGAAATAGGTTTATCTCAGAAGACTGGTTATGATTAATATGCAGTTCGTAAAGCTCCTTAGCTCTGTATGGTCTCTCTCTAACTGAATCTAATAAAGATAGGTCACGCATTTTTCATATTCCTTTTTCACCCATGACAGATCTCTAATAGGATTTATATGCATTTGATATTAATTTTATCAGGGATTGCACCAACTGCAATAATCCTTCATTTCTTTGCCTTTTTAAAGCTATACATAAATTACAAAGTTTCCATTTTTGTTTGACTGCAGCTTTCACTGACGATCAACCATGTTAATGATAAAGAGGTAGAGAAAGATTAAGAACCACCTCACCTAGTTCAGTGAAATGCCAAATGATAGGAAAGGCTATAAACCCTGTTTTGAGAGCTGTTTGAGCTATCCTCTCCCTCGTGTCAGAAGAGCTCAAGTATATAACATCAGTGAAAACCTTGCACTCTGAATTGTAGAGGAGAGGACTGGCTTTTAATAACCATCTCACAGAGGGGCGCTGGCAGTAACCCATCGTTCTGATGAAGTATGCTTTTCTAACCATCTATAGAGACAACACAGGAAATGTAAAAATGAGATAGTGCTACCTAGAATGAAAAACTGAGTGTCCTCGGGACTCAATCTAAAATAGTCCTTAATTTTAGCTCTGAACTCAAAAGAGGCTTCACTTACGTCTGGGGAAAAAGAAATGTATCTTGTGAGACTATTCAAACTATAATTGCAGTTAAGAGAAGTGGACAATTATATTTTCACATTCTGTATTCTCCAGTATGACATAAATAGTGAAAAATTTCATTCTGTAAAAAAGCAGAGCAAGGGATTTGAGAAACTAATAAAATGTTGCTTTATATACTATCAAAACACATGGCTATTAGTGAATAAAATCAAAAGGAAAAAAAGTAGGTCACAACTGAAATGGTTTTCTTTTACTTGAAACAGACTACCTACAAATTCAGCATGTAAATGTCCCTCACATATATAGGAATTATTTTTTAAAAACCACAAGGACTACTACATGACTGACTAAACTTATTAGGATTAACTCATGGTAATTTATATATTTTATATATAATCTTATATGTAATAATGTATGTGTAATTTTTGTTCTAGAATTAAGAAATGTTACTTTTAAAATGCAGTATCCAAGAAAATAATGAATACAAATTCAAGGGCCTATTAACTACAGAAAGGCAACCAAACACACCTCATCCATCTATAAAAGCTATATTAGAGATTCCTGCTTCTGGCCATAAAGAAGTAACTGGTACCAGGCTAGACCTTCATCTGTAAACAACTAGAAAATCAGACAAAATATATGAAACAACTGTTTTTAGACATTGGGCAACAGGCTGTAAAGGGCTGTGATCCCTGAGAGAAAGGAAACAAATTAAGTGAGCCCTACAGCCACCTAGCCTTTGTGTATGGAAATACTTGACACATTATAGTGCAGGGAGAGGACAAACAATGCAGAGTACTGTAGACTTACAGAACTGAAAAAAGAGAGATGGGAGATCAGGAAGGCAGTGGCAGCTTGGATTTATAGGGCACATTACCTGAGAAGAGGAATCCCCACAGAAAAAAAAAAGTTCCAGATATCTGCAGTAGAATCAACCTGAGTCTGGCAGAAATCTATCTATACAAATGTAGAGGAGACTCGACGAGAATGGGCACAGAACAGCTATCAGAAGAACTACCCAAGAAGGATAAATACCTGTTGAAGATTACAAAGGGCTGAGAGACATTTGAGTTCTGATCGGTGAGAGGGGAGAGACTTCACTGAGCATTTGGAAATCAGAAAAAGGACACATGTTAGAAGTAGGACTAAACCAGATCCAGAGTAAATGCTACTTTAGATTTATGCAAAATTTAAAAACAAGTCTTAATATGATCAAGTTGATTTGCATATAAGTTAACTACCTGCTAGAAAAAAAGCCTAATACTCTTTAAGACAACCAAATTCCAACATTCAACCATGTTGCATTCTAATATCTAGCATCCAGTCAAAAAATTAAGAAGCAGAAAAAGATTGCTTAGTGGAAATAAATCTAGACACGACAGACATGATGGGAAGAGCAGGCAAGCACTTTAGAACAGATATCAGTATATATACAAGATATAAAGAAAAACATGAACATAATAAGAGAAATGAAACTACAAAAAAAGAATCAATTGAGACTCTAGAGCTGAAAAAAATACCATATCTGAAATGAAATTTTCACTGTATGGGCTTAGCTGCAGATTAGACACTTCAATAGAAAAGATGAGTGAAACTAAGATAATGGCAAAAAGAACTAACAATCTGAAGTACAGAGAGGGAAAAAAAGGCTGAAAAAACTCTCAGAGCCTCAGTGACGTATGGACAATATAAAGAGAATTACTACAGAAAAAATTTCCAAAATGGTGAAGGGATAAATCAAAACAAATAAGAAGAAATAATGGCCCATAATTTTCCAGATTTGATGAAAACTATTAACCAATAAATTTAAGAACTGAAAGAATCCCAAACAAGATACAGTCGGCTCCCTATATCTGCATGTTTCACATCCATGGAGTCAACCAACTACAGATCAAAACCTGCAGATATAAAGGGCCAACTGTACCATGCCATTTTATGTAAGAGACTTGATTATCTGCAGAATTTGGTATTTGCAGGGGGCCCTGCAACCAATACATATACCGCATATACAGAGAGCTGACTATAAACATTTGTAAAAATTAAAAACACTTTCAAAGTACATCATAATCACTTTGCCAAAACCTAGTGATAAAGAAAACAATATTGACAGCAGTCAGAAAGACGGACATGTTACATAGAGGGGAACAAAGTTTAAAATGATGGCAGACTTCTTTATATATATACATATATATATATATGTGTGTGTGTGTGTGTGTGTGTGTGTGTGTGTGTGTATGTATATACACATTTTATTGTACTTTAGGTTCTGGAGTACATGTGCAGATCATGCAGGATTGTTGCATAGGTACATACATGGCAAGGTGGTTTGCTGCCTCTATCCCTCGTCACCTATATCTGGCATTTCTCCCCATGTTATTCCTCCCCAATCTCCCTACCCCATGCTGTTCCTCCCCTAGTCCACCCCAACAGACCCCAGTGTGTGATGCTCCCCTCCCTGTGTCCATGTATTCTCATTGTTCAACACCCGCCTATGAGTGAGAACATGCAGTGTTTGATTTTCTGTTCTTGTGTCAGTTTGCTGAGAATGATGGTTTCCAGATTCATTCATGTCTCTACACGGTACAGGAACTCATCATTTTTTATGGCTGCATAGTATTCCATGGTGTATATGTGCCACATTTTCCCTGTCTAGTCTATCATAAATGGGCATCTGTGTTGGTTCCAAGTCTTTGCTATTGTAAACAGTGCCAGAATGAACATACCTGTGCATGTGTCTTTATTACAAAATGATTTATAATCCTTTGGATATATACCCAGTAATGGGATTGCTGGGTCAAATGAAATTTCTACTTCTAGGTCCTTGAGGAATAACTACACTGTCTTCCATAATGGTTGAACTAATTTACACTCCCACCAACAGTGTAAGAGTGTTCCTATTGCTCCACATCCTCTCCAGCATCTGTTGTCTCCAGATTTTTTAATGATCACCATTCTAACTGGTGTTAGATGGTATCTCAATGTGGTTTTGATTTGCATTTCTCTAACAACCAGTGATGATGAGCATTTTTTCATATGTTTGTTGGCCACATAAATGTCTTCTTTTGAAAAGTGTCTGTTCATATCCTTCGCCCACTTTTGAATGGGTTTGTTTTTTTCTTGTAAATCTGTTTTAGTTCTTTGTAATTCTGAATATTAGCCCTTTGTCAGATGGGTAGACTGCAAAAATTTTTTCCCATTCTGTTGGTTGCCAGTTCACTCTAATGATTGTTTCTTTTGCTGTGCAGAAGCTCTGGAGTTTAATTAGATCCCATGTGTCTATTTTGGCTTTTGTTGCCAATGCTTTTGATTTAAACAAGAAAAGACCTTGTAACACACAGGGTTGGGGAAGGTCCCTACAGGCTCCTTCCTGTGTCTTTCCTGCTTTGCTCACCATGGCCACGGCCCAGCCCCTGAATGACACTCTAGCTCATGGCACAGCAGACGCATCTTGTCTGTGGGTCTCTGCTCTCTCATCCTTTTTTGTACTTGCAAGTGTTGCCCTGGCAGATCTCTCTCATAAAAGTAGTCTGACGCTATCTATACATATTTCCATTTCCCTTTTTAGATTATGTTACTCAAGATTAGAACAATTATTCACTTGTCTCCAAGTCACCTAGAATACTGACTCTCAATAAAAATTAATAAGCCAAACAATAAATCTCCATTAAAAAATGCAGTCACATATGCTGGCCATGACTGAACCCATGACCCTCAAATTGGGTGAATGTTCCATTAATCAGCTCCAGAACTTAGGATTTCATATGCAAGTATCTTAAAATTGACATTTTAAATATTTCAGTTTTTAAAGAAAAAAATCAGTAATTAAAAAGGTATAATTTATCCGTAAAAGCTTCTTCTTTACTGAATTTTCTGGAGTCCTGGGAAACATAGCTGTGGGTTTCTGGGGTGTATGCAAGATAGTCTCTGTTGATTTTGTCCTCGGGTCTATCAGTCTCTCCATAATCTGTCTTGCATCTGATGCAAACTCCACATGGTATTTGTGAGGGGATTCTGAATCAATGAGTAGGACATTTTCCAAGTCATCTTTTTTTTCACTATCTGATGAATACTCTAAAATTTCTACAGAACTTGGTTGTAATCCCAGCTACTCAGGAAGCTGAGGCAGGAGAATTGGTTGAACCCAGGAGGCAAAGGTTGCAGTGAGCTGATACTGAGCCAGTCCACTCCAGCCTTGGGAAGCTCAGATAGCTTCTCATCACTTAACCAAAGACCGACTACTTGTACAAGAAGCACAGTCTGACATTTCCACAGCACCCTCGCCATCTTCAAATTCATTATAGTCACTAGCATCTGCCCTGTCACTGTTGATCTCCCAGTCGATAAACTGTAGTCATCTTCACTGGCCCCATCTTCTGGACACAAAATGTTCCTGTTACGAAATCTGTCTATTCCAGAGCCATGTCCATTATCTCTCTGTAATTTAGAAAGTGTCTTATCTTCATCTGACAAATCACTTCCACTGGAACTCCATGTAATGTCTGTAAGCTCACTGGTGCTCTTAGGTGTGGTGGTTTCTTGCTTGGATCTAGGGGATAATTCAAGGTGCTTTTCTGTAGTCGTCTTCTCTTCAGCTGTTAATGACAGAGTCCCAGAAGTGTCCTGAAGTCCTTTTCCACGCCTAAGCCATGCTTCAGAGAGGGAGGCACCTGCCCCGGTGTCCTGAGTACTGCTCTTCTGAACAGCAGTGGTCTTTCTCCTGGAAAGGATTGGCATTCTATATCCCAACTCCTTTTTCTCAGGGCCGCGAGCGCGGCTGCCGCGGGGCATCTCAGGGAGAGCAGCCTCAGCGCGCCGCCTTAGTGCGCCGCCTCCTCAGAGCACCGCGGTGCCACATCCTGATTGCCGACTTCTTATGTCCTGTCCTCTTGCTCTCCTCCCCGGGCAGCATGAGCTTCATCGCTTGTTCCACTTTCTCCACCAACTACCGGTCCGTGGGCTCCGTCCGGGTGCCCAGCTACGGTGCCCAGCTGGTCAGCAGCGCGGCCAGAGTCTATGCAGGCGCCGGGGGCTCTGGTCCCGCATCTCTGTGTCCTACTCCGCCAGCTTCCGGAGCGGCATGGGGGTCGGGGGCCAGGCCGCGGGGATGGCCGGGGGTCTGGCAGAAATGGGAGGCATCAGAACGAGAAGGAGACCACGCAAAGCCTGAACGACCGCCTGGCCTCCTACCTGGACAGAGTGAGGAGCCTGGAGACCGAGAACCAGAAGCTGGAGAGCAAAATCCAGGAGCACCTGGAGAAGAAGGGACCCTAGGTCAGAGACTGGGGCCATTACTTCAAGACCATCAAGGACCTGAGGGCTCAGATCTTCGCAAATACTGTTGACAATGCCCGCATCGTTCTGCAGATTGACAATGCCCGTCTTGCTGCTGATGACTTTAGAGTCAAGTAGGAGACAGAGCTGGCCATGTGCCCGTCTGTGGAGAGCGACATCCATGGGCTCCACAAGGTCATCGATGACACCAATGTCACTCGGCTGCAGCTGGAGACAGAGATCGAGGCTCTCAAGGAGGAGCTGCTCTTCATGAAGAAGAACCATGAAGAGGAAGTAAACGGCCTACAAGCCCAGATTGCCAGCTCTGGGTTGACCGTGGAGGTAGATGCCCCCAAATCTCAGGGCCTCGCCAAGATCATGGCAGAAATCCGGGCTCAATATGACGAGCTGGCTCAGAAGAACCGAGAGGACCTGTACAATTACTGGACTCAGCTGATTGAGGAGAGCACCATAGTGGTTACCACACAGTCCACTGAGGTTGAAGCTGCTGAGATGACGCTCACAGAGCTAAGATGTACAGTCCAGTCCTTGGAGATCGACCTGGACTCCATGAGAAATATGAAAATCAGCTTGGAGAACAGCCTGAGGGAGATGGAGGCCCGCTACGCCCTGCATATGGAGCAGCTCAACGAGACCCTTCTGCACCTGGAGTCAGAGCTGGCACAGACCCGGGCAGAGGGACAGCACCAGGACCAGGAGTATGAGGCTCTGCTGAACATCAAGGTCAAGCTGGAGGCTGAGATGGCCACCTACCGCTGCCTGCTGGAAGATGGCGAGGACTTCAGTCTTGGTGATGCCCTGGACAGCACTAACTCCATGCAAATCATCCAAAAGACCACCGCCCGCCGGATAGTGGATGGCAAAGTGGTGTCTGAGACCAATGACACCAAAGTTCTGAGACATTAGGCCAGCAGAAGCAGGGGACCCTTTGGGGAGCAGGAGGCCAATAAAAAGCTCGGAGGTCAAAAAAAACAATGCAACTCCACATTTACCTATGTAACAAGTCTGATCATCCTGCACATCTACCTTTTAACTTAAAAACTGAGGAAAAAGAAAGACGACTGCTGTGATGTTTTTTAAGTGCACGGCACCTCCCACTCTGTCTCTTGCTCTGGCTCCTTCCATGTAAGAAGTAAGTGCCTGCTTCCCCTTTGCCTTCCACCATGCAAGTTTCCTGGGAACCCCCACCCAAGAAGCAGAAGCCTCTATGATTCTTGTACAGCCCACGGAGCCAATTAAATCTCTTTTTAAAATTTTTATTTTTATTTTATTTTTTGAGACACAGTCTCGTTCTGTTGCCCAGGCTGCAGTGCAGTGGGACGGTCTCTGCTCACTGCAACCTCTGTTCAAGTTCAAGCAATTCTCCTGCCTCAACCTCCCAAGTAGCTGGAATTACAGGTGTGCACTATCATGCCTGGCTAATTTTTGCGTTTTTAGTAGAGATGGGGGTTCACCATATTGGTCAAGCTGGTCTCAAACTTCTGACCTCAGGTGATCCACCCGCCTCGTCCTCCCAAAGTGCTAGGTTTACAAGCATGAGCCACTGCACCTGGCCTAAACCTCTTTTCTTTTATAAATGAAAAGAAAAATGCAACTCAAGACAATAGATGAAATCTTTAAACATTTTGAAAGAAAACAAACCAAAAAAAGACAGTGTTAGTGA
>NW_016107525.1:2340404-2347082 GCF_001604975.1 Cebus imitator
AAGTAGATATAAATATAGCCATATAGCCATATTAATAAATACCATCGTCCCTTACAGTCAACCCTCCATATCCACAGGTTCTACATCTACTAATTCTCTGTTGGTTGAGACTCCAGATGTGAAAACTGCAGATATAAAGGGCCCACTGTATTGAATGTAAATGGATTAACCATATCAATTAAAAGGCAGACATTTTCAGAAAGCATTAAAAAATTACCCAAATATATGCTGTCTACCTGATTCACTTTAATATAAAGATAAAAATGGTTTAAATGTAAAAGGATACAAAATTACTACCACACAAATAGTAATAATAAAAAAGCTAGAGTAGCTAAAAATTACATAATATAGAAGTCAGGGTAATGAATATGGCCAAAGATAAAGAATTACATTCTGTGATTATGTAATGATCATTTAATAAAGAAGACAAAACCGTCCATGTGTATATGACAACGGTGTTTCAAATCATGAAGCAAAAACTGATAGAACTAAAGGAGAAGTAGATGAATCCATAATAACAATCGGGGATTTCACTGTGCCTCTTCAATAATTGGTAGAATAAGTAGACAAAAAAATAATTTTTTAAAAAATAGGAGACTTGAATACCACTACTAACTGACTTGACCTAAATGATGTTTACGAAATGCTTTAACCAAATATAGACCAAATCTTTTTTTTTTCCAAGCATAACGACTAGAACATTAGCCTGGAACACTAGCCAAAACAGACTATATGCCAGACCATAAAACTAGTCTCAAGAAATGTGTAAGTAATGAAATAAAGCTACTATCACTTTTCCCTCAAATTTTTGATTACTGAAGTAGCAATGAGATAACCTGTGACCTACAAGGAACTAGAAGACCAGAACAAATGACAGGGAGGTCGGAGTTAGTTTTGGTACAGACCACTGCTTTAAATACTTGTTGAAATAGTGGGTTGAATGGTGGCCACCAAAAAAATATGTCCATATTCAAACTCATGGAACCTGTAAACATGAGCTTCCTTGGAAAAAGGATCTTTGCAATATAATTAAGAATCTCAAAATGAGAACAGTCCTAGATTATCTGAATGATTCTAAATCCAGTGACAAGTAAACTTATAAAAGACACACAGAGACGAGTTATACTAGGAAAAGCAGAAGACTATACGAAGTAGGAAGATTGGAGTTACGCAGCCAGAAGCCAAGGAATCTCTGGATCCACCCAAAATTAAGAGGAAAGAAAGGATTCTTTCCTAGAGTCATCGCAGGGAGGGGAGCCTTACCGATACCTTCATTTCAGATTTCTGGCTTCCAGAACTATGAGATAATCAACGTATATGTTTTTAAGAACGAAGTTTATGTTTGTTTGTTTTGGCAGCCCCAGAAAACTAATACAATCCATCACACAGTTGAGAAATTCTCTGGAGTCTGTATATTAAGTGAGATTTGTTACAATCACAGGATATAGCTATCTTTAACTTCAGTTAATGATGTCAATTTGCTCTCCAACATAATTTACCTATTTACAGTCTCAACAGAAAATGACGGCTGGTATTATCAGACTTTTTTTTTGGCAATTTAATGAGAGTAAAATGGCTTTGTGTTATTTTAATGTTCCTAGTGGAGTTGAACTGGTCTGGGCAACTTGGACTACCTGATCTCTAGGATACCTGCCAACTCAAAATATCTATTTCTGTGATTTTTCATTCTTCCATTTTAGCATACCTTTCTTTTTTTTATTTTTTTTATTGCATTTTAGGTTTTGGGGTACATTGAAGATCATGCAAGATTGTTGTATAGGTACACATGTGGCAGTGTGATTTGCTGCCTTCCTCCCCATCACCTATATCTGGCTCTTTTTTTTTTTAAATTGCATTGTAGGTTTTGGGGTACATGTGAAGAACATGCAAGATTGTTGCATAGGTACACACATGGCAGCGTGATTTGCTGCCTTCCTCCCCTTCACCTATATCTGGCATTTCTCCCCATGCTATCTCTCCCCAACTCCCCACCCCCGCTGTCCCTACCCTATTTCCCCCCAACAGACCCCAGTGTGTGATGTTCCCCTCCTTGTGTCTGTGTGTTCTCATTGTTCAACACCCGCCTATGAGTGAGAACATGCAGTGTTTGATTTTCTGTTCTTGTGTCAGTTTGCTGAGAATGATGGTTTCCAGGTTCATCCATGTCCCTTTCTTGAATGCCTACTTCATTTCAGATACTGTACTCAGCACTAAGAATACTACCATTGGCTGGGTGCGGTGGCTCATGCCTGTAATCCCAGTACTTTGGGAGGCTGGGGCAGATGGATCATGAAATCAGGAGTTCAAGACCAGCCCGGCCAACATGGTGAAACCCCGTCTCTACTAAAAATAAAAAAAAATAGCTGGGCATGATGGCATGTGACTGTAATCCCAGCTACTCAAGAGGCTGAGGCAGGAGAATTGCTTGAACCAGGACCCAGGAGGCGGAGGTTGCAATGAGCTGAGATCTTGCCACTGCACTCCAGTCTGGGCTACAGAGTAGACTCTGTCTCAAAAAAAAAGAAAAAGAAAAAAAATACTACTGTGGTCTGAATGTTTATGCCTCCCCCAAATTTATTTTGAAACCTAATCCCAACATGATAGTATTAAGAATTACGGCCTTTTGGGAGGCAACTATTTCATGAGGATGGAGCCTTCATGAATGGAATTAGTGCCATATAATAGCGGCCCAAAGGAACTTGTTTACCCCTTCTGTCAAGTAAGAAGGCTGCAAGATGGTGCCATCTATGAAGCAGAGGGTAAGTCCTCACCATACATCAAACCTGTTAATATCCTGATCTTGGACTTCCTGGCCTCTAGAACTTTGATCAATAAATTTGTTGTGTATAAGCTAATCCATGTATGGTATTTTGATACAGCAGCCTCAACAGATTATGCCAGATACAAAAATGAATAACACATTGTCTGTCTTTCTACCTCACTAGCTATCTCACCTCAACAGTGTTTCTCTAGTCTGAATGCCCATGGGTACTTATTTACTGTGCACTGCACTACTATTTGATATATGGGCTTTTTATGAAAACACCAGTTATAGACTATGTTTCTGTCCCCCGCCAAACATACATGTCGAAGTCCAACCTGCAATGTGATTGTGTTAGGAGGTGGGACCTTTGGGAAGTTATTAGGTTTAGATAAGGTCATAAGGGTGGAACCCCCAATTGGGATTAGCACCCTTATAGGAAGAGAAGGAAACACCAAAGCTCCCTTTCCCTGACATGTGAGGATACACTGAGAAGGGAATAGTCTGAAAGCCAGGAAAGGGCCCTCACCAAAAAAGGAATATGCCAGCACCTTGACCTTGGACTTCCCAGCCTCCAAATCGTGAAAGCCCAAACTTAATAAGTTTCATTACTGTTGCTTAAAAAGTGGAAGGGGGCTGGGCACTGTGGCTCATGCCTGTAATCCCAGCACTTTGGGATGCCAAGGCAGGTGGATCACTTGAGGTCAGGAGTTTGAGACCACCCTGGCCAACATGGCGAAACTCCGTCTCTACTAAAAATATAAAAATTATCTGGGTGTGGTGGCGCGTGCCTGTAATCCCAGCTACTCAGGAGGCTAAGGCAGGAAAATTGCCTGAACCCAGGAGACAGAGGATGCAGTAAGCTGAGATCACACCACTGCACGCCAGCCTGGGCAACAAAGTGAGATGCTGTCTAAAAAAATAAAAAAAAAACTAAAAACCTATTGCTCCTGAAACTATTACTCTATATAGCAAAATGGTATTGCAAAATCAGTCCTCATAACAGGTAGTGTCCATGTAACAGCAGCATTATAAAGGGATTCTACTGCCATTCCATTATGTTTATTCCTTGACAAGTATACCTTTTTCAGTGCATCCAAATGCATCACTAATAATTCAACTAACACCTCCTTGGAGCCTATTTTAAAGTAACTTTAATTTCGAAATATAATGACATTGGAATAAAATACATTACCAGGCCTACACAAACAAACCTAATTTAAAATATCTAAAATTTAAATAAATTAACATCAAAATGAACAAACCAACTCTAAGTCTCCAAAGTTACATTAAATTTACATACTATTGAAATTATGCTTTCATAGCAACTGAAGTGTTAAACTAACTGCAGCATACACAATGTCACATATATCACAGGATTCAAATTAATAAGAATATTCAATCTAATCTGATAGAAAAAGTATCTTCAAACCTCTATGTGTTATACAAGCAGTCCTAATTTATAAGCAGGTTATATTCTAAAGTCTGTTTTTAAATCAGCTGACAAAAAAAATAAAACCCTCCAGGACATATTTCACAAGAAAAATAAGTTTAAATAAAATGCTTAAACACTAAGGCTATCCTGAAAAATACTCCCATAATAACAAAAGTACTAAGCTCTGAATACCCTTGCAACTGCTGGCAGGGAAGGATGGAGGCAGGAGGAAACCCTGAAAATGGAGTTGTTTGTCAGGAGAGGAGGACCACCATTCCTGCTTTAGTAGCACTAGGACACTAAAAACAACAAAGGAGAGCTCCGGCATTATGGTGGCCATGCACTCTTGTTCACGAGGTTACATAAACTGTCTATAAAAGGAGCAATCAAGGACTGCTTGTAAGAAAGTATCAAAACAATCCAGGAAGTATAACTGTACAAAACCATATACAGATCTGTAAATATCACGGAACAACACTCTGTTTCACAGTTCTGAACATAAAAGTAAGGGATGATAGGTCTATATTTCATTTATTATAGGTAGATTCCCCTACTAGAAGCTCTCAGAAAAATAAGGAGCCACTTAGTATTTCTTGTATATTCTTACATCTACAATCTTCACTGTTTTCCTGTATAGAGTGAGGCAAACCTACTAAACACCGTATCATGAAACCCAAAGAGCGCAGTTGGGTAGGAAGCAGCACAGCATAGTAATTAAGACATCAGAGTTCAGCATCAGGCACAACTAACCCTGGGCAAGTTAGTTAACTTCTCTGAATTTCAGCCTCTTCCTAAACTGGAGATAATAATGATCTCCCCAAAGGATTACAGTGAGAATTAAATGAGGTCATCCATAAAAAAACATTTTTCACATTGCCTGGCAAGCACAGTAAGTGGTCAGTAAATGTTACTGGAGGCTTGCCTACCAAACATGCTAGGACAGAAATAGACCATTATATAATAAAACCAGCACCATCCCTCCCCTACTTGATCAAGTACAACTGCCAGCTGGCCAAAAAAACTGCATTGCAGAAATCTGAAAAATAGGGTTTTTATCCTCTCCATGGGATGGCACCAAGGTTCAAGTATCTTTAATACTTTTTTCTTCTTACGAAGTCTCAAAAAAAAAAAAAAAAAAAAAAAAGGAGTCTCACTGTCACCCAAGCTGGGGGACAGTGGCATGATCATAGCTCCCTGAAGCCTCCAATGCCTGGGCTCAAGCGATCCTCATATGTCTCAGCCTCCCAAGTAGCCGGAAGTATCTTTTATCTTATTCAACGATTGATTGCCTTGCCTTTGTCCACAAAGTGTCAAGATTTCTTTGCCTCAAAAAATACAAAACACTTTTTAAAACAATATATTTGGTGACCAATTATTTTCTTTGGAAATTAATCTCAGAAATATTAAAATATGGGGCAATAGCGAGCATGAAAAACCTGTTCCACACTTTACTAAATGTTTCTGGAAACTTCCTCTTTCATTTGGTGTAGTTCTTCTGTTATTGTACCCATAACATTTTTAATTATATTAAGTGCTAAATAAGTTATAGATACCTATTTTTCCATGAGTTTATGAAGAGAGGAAAACACAATGAGTCCTTCATCAAGCATAATCAGTGATCCATGAATGTGTGCCGTGTACATCAAAGATATCTCTTTAAGTGTAACAATTAAAAGGGGGAAAAAGCTAACCATTCCTGATGAAAACTTTTTGAAAATCTTACACACAGACAACGCTGATAAAGAGTACATTGAAACTCCTCTTGATAATGCCTCATCAAGATCAATTTCTATTCTGTACAATAATACAGCAATGCCCTCCAAAACCACTGAAGGGCCTGGGCCTGTTTTTCTCTCTGTGAAATAATTGAAGACTACTATATTTTTATAGTTCCTCTTTCTGCTGTTAGCTGTCACACTGCACTGTCAATAGCACCTTTCATTTTTTTTTTTTAAATTTTCAAAACATAAGATTAATTGAGTGAGAACCTGAGCTGACACCCACGATTCTTTAAGATACATAGGGGTCTTTTTCCTCCTTTATTTGCAAAAATGAAGACAATACTGTAAATTGTTGAGATCAGTTAGAATACTGTGTTTCTGATAAGGGGGCCTCTGTTGAATATAAAGCAGTCATAACTGTTTTTCCAAAACCCACAAGGTAATGACCAATTGATAGAAACCTTTACAATCAGAAAATGTGTTATTACAGAAAACTACATAAAGCAGTAATCAAAGATGATTTTCTAACAATCACCATGCTTCCAGAGATTCATCTAAACAGCTCAAAAATTAAATCTTGAACATTTTAGGATATGTAATACTACAATAATATGCCCAGATATTTTAGAATTCTCACTTTTTTCTTTGCTTTATTGCTTTCTTAGGTCCTGTACTATAAATACCCCGGCCCACCAACCAAAATAAAGAAAATCACACAATCTGAATAAAAGCCAACATAATATTATTATTTTTTTTTTTTT
>NW_016107525.1:2347197-2348950 GCF_001604975.1 Cebus imitator
GTTTCACCATGTTGACCAGGATGGTCTCGATCTCTTGACCTTGTGATCCACCCGCCTCGGCCTCCCAAAGTGCTGGGATTACAGGCTTGAGCCACCGCGCCCGGCCATTAACATAATATTATATGGAACTCAAACAACTACCTGAAACCAGGAATCGACAGAGACTATGCCTAGATAACTGTATTTGCAAGAGGATGTGGAGTTGTTGTTTTTTAATTTATTTATTTTACTTCAGGTGCATATTATATCTGGCATTTCTTCCCATGTTTAAGCACCTGTACTTTCAGCAAGCTTTCAAGCTCTGGTTGCAGGGAGTGTGGGGATCAGGAATGTTTGATACATTCATAAAGTTCAAAAAGAATTTAGCAATCATGCAAGTCGACAAACAGGTTCTTAAAACAACCAAGACATTAGAGCCACTTCTAACAAAGAAAAGAAATCTTAATCTTCCTAACAAACTGAGCATGAGACTAGTTTGAAGTACTGAAAGAAATGTCATACAGTTTCCTTCTCCAACCCAAAGCAGTATTCACACAAAGCCAGGCTATGCAGAAAAGTAGACAGAGCAAGCCTACTACTGCTATTTATAGAAAGGATTGCATGCAAAGTTGGCCCTTGGCTGGTATCTGGGAACTTGGATTTTGGGGAGTGTTACCACTGCTTTTAGCTGATAAAGATGGTTTACTATGCATGTTTATACAAACAATGCAGTCTATACTGAACATCTGCTTTACTTTGGGGAGTGTGAAATCTTGGTATATGCTAAAGAGAGTGTGCCTACGTAACCAGCCCCCAATAAAAACCTCGGGCACTGACTGTCTAATGGGCTTCCCTGGGCAGGTGCATCACACATATATTGCTGTATTTTCACTGCTGGAGGAAAAAAGTATTCTATGTGACCCCTGGTGGGAGGGACACAGCATAAGGCAGCCTACCAATGGACTCCTCCAAACTCCACCTGTATCTTTTCTCCTATGATCTGGCTTGCACCTCTACTATGTCACTCTAATAAATTTTAACCATTAGTAAAACGATATTCAGAGTCCTGTGGGGATTCGCCTGAAAACCTTCAACACACGCGCCTACTATACATGTGGCACCGTATTGAGTGTGAAAGAGAAAAGAATTTTAAAATGACTAATACTTGGGTGCTACCCTCAAATTGCTTGTCATCTAATGGGAGAGTTGGGAGGGTGTGCTGACAACAACATACGGTGATCATGCATTCAAAATTTTAATGAGCCTCTATTGTATTCTTGGCAATGTTAGGTAACAGGCATAATGGGAATATAAAAACTAAACACAGCCTTAATATAAAGGGGCTTACAGTACTAATAGAACATGCACACAGTAACAAATGTTCCTCTCGGAAATGACATTGCCTGAAATAGTAGAAACAAAAAGATGTTAAGTATTCCACGTGTACATTTCAATTTTCTGACTTATAATTTGACATACACAATTTACATAATGCTTCAATAATAATACAGGTGTTAACTTTGCTCAAAACATTTTGGGGGATGGGTGGCGGTGGGCCCTAGGTCTTGCCAGACCCTTTAAATGTTTCTTGTAGGAGCCTTCCTAGATTTTATTGTCTAATAACTAAATATCAAACACTCTGTAACATTTGTTTGGAATAGAAATATAAACCAAGTTCTGCCGGGCGCGGTGGCTCAAGCCTGTAATCCCAGCACCTTGGGAGGCCGAGGTGGGTGGATCACGAGGTCAAGAGATCGAGACCATCCTGGTCAAC
>NW_016107525.1:2349870-2352047 GCF_001604975.1 Cebus imitator
AAAAAAAAAGTAGTATCTACCATCCTAATCAACAATGGGATTGGTGAATTAATTATATCAGGCTCTGTGCAGGTCCTCAGAAACATGTCATTTCACATTCCTCCCATTTAAAAAAGTTCTCAACATTGAAAGATATGTTTAGCTCTATTTGGCATTATATTGAAAAGAAGCCTAATTTTTTTAACCAATTTCCTTTAAATCAACATAAAACAATGTTTATAGAGGGAAAATAAATCTTGAAATTACTTTTAATCACTTCATTAAATTTAAACCTCTTTACCTTAAAAAAAAATCACCCATAATTTTTTTTTCACTCAGAATATTACAATCTCCTATCTTTGAAGACTTAAAAAATATATTAATTCAAAATCCATTTCTTGGTTCCCACTGAGATTTAAATTACCTGAAACTAATAGCCTCGCTGCAAGAGTTCTATTCCATGGCTTATAAGTTGAATTCACCAGCATGACATCTATGTTGTATATATGTAAATTCCACAGGTTTACTGTAAATTCATGACATTGGCAACACTGGTTGCCTAAAAAATTGGTACTGCTACTGAAACAAATACACAAAATGAGACAGGAGGTAGCCATAATTTTTCCTGCTTGCCTATTTTATTGTGGTAATCATGGAAAAAATGGAGATTATCTAGAGCACAAAAACTAAGATAGCAGCTGAAGGCAGTATAAACTATAAGAAAAAGAAATATTTGCATATAAATCAAAGCAAGCAATAAGGTTTACATCATGGTACATAATATAAAATTATTTTATTACAGAAGCTACTGCTTGCATACTAGCTTCGATTATTACATTTTCTAAAATTTGGCACAGGCAATATTAAAAGAAAATTTACTAGCAATTACATATATAGTATTGACGAAGGTTCTTCTTTACCTTTGGAATTCTTCCTAATACTATAAGGAGTCTAGTGTGCAAAACAAAACATTAAATTATTGCTGGAGTAAAGTAAAAGGATTAGTGTCATCAGCAGTGAAAGTAAAGCCCAGTGAGAGGTGTTTCAGTCTGGGGCTCTCTCATTTATCTTCTCTATGTATTTGTTTCCTCTGTTACATAGCTATGCAAAATAACACAGCTATAACCATTGTCAGTGCTCATCAAATTGGAATCAATAGTTTACGTTTTTCTTTACACAAACAGAAGCTGATCTAAACACATCTGTTATCTCCCCTGTACTAAGAATTACATTTAGAGTAACTAAATTATATTTGTTACCACTTTTTATACTGTTGCAAAATCTGCCTACAATCGCAGCTATTCACAACAGACATGGCTAATTCCAAGTTCTAATTACCTGAAGCCGCTTTCTCCACAGTACCTTCATTACTCCCTGCTAAACAGATGAGCACTTACTGTAAGATAGTAACGTTTTCACAGGTTATCAAGAGGGCAATTAGCTCATTTCAGTTGCCAAATTCTTTACTACTGCTGCACTAAATAACTTTAATACTATGTAATACTGTAAAGTTTCACTGATGTCGACAGGGGACTTTTAGTACCTTTCTATGGAAAAGGGCCTGTGGGTATAATCACATTTTGGATGATCTCCCTTGGTTTCTCCAGCTCTAGCTTCAAACATACACAGGTGTTCTCAATCTTGTGAAAGTCTCTACTTGATCCTTCTCATCTACTTGCTCCCTGTAATCCTGAAGGATATTCTCCTCTGCTCTTCCATTTGCTCCAGGGAGCTCAAAATTTTCTAAGGTTTGTGTTGTGGCTCCTATATGAGGACTTCTACAGTTTGAATGTCCCCTCCAAAGCTCATGTTGAAATTTGGTTGCCATTGTGTCGGTATTAGGAGGTCGGAACTTCGGGAGGTGATAAGACTCTGGGGGCTGTGCCTTCATGGGTAGGCTAATCCCATTATAAAAGGGGAAGTCTGGGGCCAGGCATGGTAGCTCATGCCTGTAATCCCAGCACTTTGGGAGGCCAAGGCGGGCAGGTCACCTGAGTGAGGAGTTCGAGACCAGCCTGGCCAACACAGTGAAACCCCATCTCTACTAAAAATACAAAAAAATTAGCTGGATGTGGTGGCAGACACCTGTAATCCCAACTACTCAGGAGGCTGAGGCAGGAGAATCGTTTGAACCCAGGAGGCGAGGCAGAGGTTGCAGTGAGCCGAGATCATGCCCACATGACAAGAGCAAAACTCTG
>NW_016107525.1:2352967-2365159 GCF_001604975.1 Cebus imitator
TCTCCTGACTCAGCCTCCTGAGTAGCTGGGACTACAGGCACGAGCCACCATGCCCAGCTAATTATTTTTTTGTAGTTTTAGTAGAGACGGGGTTTCACCATATTGACCAGGATGGTCTCGATCTCTTGACCTCGTGATCCACCCGCCTCGGCCTCCCAAAGTGCTGGGATTACAGGCTTGAGCCACCGCGCCCGGCCATGTCTTCCTCTTTCTAATTAAGCAAGTCCTGTACATAGTACAGGGATAGTAGGAAAGAGACAGATGTTTGTTCTGCTATATAATCACCTCCACTTGTTTTTTCAAACTGCACACTTTTTTAAAGGCCTGATAGTCACACAAATGAGTTTTACTTCACTCATTTAATTGTGGATGCTTATATTTACACTGCTGTTTTTACATGGGTTTGAGAAATGTTTTACTGGACAGAGGAACCTTTTCCTAAAGTACCAAAGCTAAAGGGACTGTATTATATTTCAATCAACATTGCCAATTCCATATATCTATAACTACAAGAAATCAAAGGCCAGAGTGTTTGATTCAAAAAAGTAGACAATGAACCCATAAGTGTGGTCATAGTATGGATCTTAGTATTTTAATAAAAATATGGCTTACTCATAAAGATGAAACACATATTCATCCTGTTACTGTATTATTTTTAGCAAGATGAGATAATTTTATGTCTGTAATTATGTAACCTGTTTGTGTCATTATTTACGAAGAAAATGTATG
Organism: Cebus imitator; assembly: GCF_001604975.1. Lineage (NCBI taxonomy): Eukaryota > Metazoa > Chordata > Mammalia > Primates > Cebidae > Cebus > Cebus imitator. The sequence continues at coordinate 2,353,697 of NW_016107525.1, forward strand.
CATCTATGTGGAATATTAAATCCCAAACAGCTGGAAAGCAGATTGATAAAGCAAAATACCTCCCTACCTAAAAATCGGTAAAGAATGAAACATTTCAGGAAAATAAAATATTCTGGGGAGATAAGAGCATCCATTCCAATGCATCTATTTTAAGATTTTAAGTTAAAATATGTCTGTCTGTCTACAATGTACTATTATACTTCTCAGTGATCCGAACATGTTACAATCTGCTACAGATATGCCTGGGATATTCAGACGCAGATGGATGGTAACTAGGGCCAAATGAATGACCAGTGTGTGTTACAGGTTCTACATTCACACAATATCCTTAGCAGTTATTTTAAGATATCAGCAGATATTTTTTATACAGTCGCAAAACCCACAGAATAGAGGAGTGATTCCCAAAGGAGGAAGGGAGAGAACTTTCTCAAGTTACAAGTATCTGCCCTCAGAATCAAGGCTGGGAAGAGGGGGCAGTAGCCTTTTCAAACTGGTGACATCACTCATCTGCATGTTGAAAACTTCACAGAGGCGATGCCTTGTGATCTTGCCCTTTGGACCTCGGTGCTCCTTCCTGCTGAAATAAAGAGCTCTTCTACATATGTCTTCATGACATTTATCTCCATCCAACTACCTTGGTCACTACTCTAAAGTCCATCAGAAAATTGTTACCACCATCTCTAGTTTGCATCTGCCACTGTTGGCTTTAGTATCTACAAGTCATTGATGTTAACACTATGACCGATCATGTTCACTCTCTTCCTTCTTGGTCTCTTAGTTTTTCTTTGTATCTCCTGTCCAAGAAGCCCTAGGCTTCTGGAGTTAACAGCCAGAACATGTCTTTTTCTCTTGTTGTTAAACCAGTAACTTAATGATTAAAAATGTAACTCCAGAGTCTTCTTCAACTCTGGCTGGCCCTCATGTTCTCCCTTTTTTCTTCCCATCCCGCTCCACATTTTAGTCACAAATCAGATATTCAGGGCTTTTCTCACCATCACAGTAGATCCCCACACCGACCTTTATTTGTAGAGTGGTATCTGTTGGGGTTGTTTTAAGAGTATCACAAAAGTTAACCTTGGCCTACTAAGATTTCATTGATTGTATGCATTGAATGATTAACACTGAATAATCCCTTGTGGAGAAGCAAAATACTTTAAGAGACGTTAACACAACTGCAATTTCATCAAAGCAAATGCTCACTTTATAAAAGTATATTGAAAACTAGAAAATGTGGCTTCCCCCATCCCCTTACAAAACAAATACATTTATCAATGGTCTACTCTAACACTAACCCAAGTAGACCCCAGGGGTCTTTTTTTCCCTGTCTCCACCGCAACACCTAGAAAAGTACCTGCTATGTTAGGTAAACACTCAGTAAATATTTTAAATAAATAAATAAGAAATATTGGCCAGGAGTGGTGGCTCATGTCTGTAATCCCAGCACTTTGAGAGACAGAGGTGGGGAGGTTGCTCAAGTTCCGAAGTTTAAGACCAGCCTGGGCAACATAGCAAAACCCCATCTCCAAAAAAAACAGAAAACAATTAGCCAGGTGTGGTGGCATGAACCTGTTGTCCCAGCTACTGGGGAGGCTGAGATGAAAGGGCAGCTTGAGCCCAGGAGGTGGAGGTTGCAGTGAGCCAAGATTGTGCCATTGCACTCCAGCCTGAGCAACATAGAGAGACATTATCTCTACAATAAAATGAAATTTTAAAAAATTTTAGAATAAACAGTGAGGTTTTACATAGTATTAAGTAGCAGTATAAAAGTCATAAAACATTCACACCTTTGAAATGAGGGGAACCTGTGTAATTTTAAAGTCACTATATGATCATTTCTACACTTCTTTGAATAGAATTATTTCTTAAAATTGAAGTCTATTTTATAAATATGTTTTAACACATTTTAGTGTTAGTTCAATCTCTCTCACTATTACTATATAACAGTTATCTGATGTACTATCTTGCTTAAGCTATTCTCCTTGCATAAGAGAGCTATAAATAAAACCTTAAAGAATAATAGTTGTTCCATACATAAGGAAATTATCTCATGTTCTACCTTCATCCATAAAATGTTTACATGTAGATATATTAATTTTTTCTTTTTATTTATGTGATATAATGTTTCCAGGAAAATAGTATGAATGTCGATCCAAGGAATAATTTTGGCAATTAGAAAATGTGACCGAAAAATTATTTTAGACCTAAGAGACAGTAATTAATGCTTATATAATGAAATTTCAGAAATATTTTATCCTAATTACTCAATGTAGACTAATTAGAAGGGCAAAAATCAAGATATGGATATAAAATGGATAGCGAATATGGTATATATTTGCTATCCATTTTATATGGAGGTAATAAGGATAACCCTCTATTAAAAGGGAAATGTCTACGCTGGAAGAGTAATATTACATCAGCATGGAGGAAACATATGAAAGGCTAGAGAACTTTTGGTTAAACTTTACCATGATCTTATTGCCAATACAAACTCTAGTGTCACCTCAGAAATACAGCAATGCCATGATATTGTTGCCCTCCTAAAGGCTGCTGACCACTTGGTCCACATCCATACTTTAGTCACACAGATTTACAGCTTAGTGTACCTACTGCTGCTCATGACCCTTCAATTCAGACCACTAAAATTATTCTTGTTTTTACATAAGAACAGCAAGGATTCCCGATTTTCACCATTTATCTTATTTTTATAAAGACCAGAGGCCTGGCATGGTGGCTCACACCTGTAATCCCAGCACTCTGGGAGAAGTGGGCAGATCACCTGAGGTCAAGAGTTTGAGACCAGCCTGGCCAACATGGTGAAACCCCGTTTCTAACAATACAAAAATTAGCTGGGTGTGGTGGTGGGCACCTATAATCCTAGCTACTTGGGACACGGAGGCAGGAGAATCACTTGAACCCAGGAGGCAGAGGTTGCAGTGAGCCAAGATCACACCACTGCACTCCAGCCTGGGGAGCAGAGCAAGACTCTAAAAAAAAAAGATCAGGGGGAGCTGGTTTTAAAATTCTGACTCAATGTCCCATGATAGAAAATACAAATGGATTTAAAAGTGCCACACATACATATACATACACATTTTAAATGATGGGTATACTAAATTTACATATTGAAATGGATGTTTTCTGGAAGATCCATGGTTTTAAAGCTTTTTTTTTCCCAAGACGAAACATTTTTTCAAGCATATTAAAGTAGTGTTCCATTAGTGGTAATGGATTTTATAAGCCAATCGAAAAGAACAATGAGACTATTTGAATAAACATTAACATCTAATACCAGGCATTTTATTGAAGAGCTACAGTCCTATTACACAAAACATCCAGATGATTTACACATTTTGTTTTAGTTGTATCATACAAAGAAAATCCAGATTTTCACAAATAAATATCTACAAATCTTAACAGTTAAAATAGCATCTCTTGCAGTCTTAGAATACCTCACCATTAAAGGTGCAAAGAGAAACTACATTCTGAATTGTACACAAAAATGAATTCATCTGGTCTTACTAATTTTGAGGCCTTTGAACATGTGTATTATTTTTGTAAATTTTTAAAATAAATAAGTTCTAAAACAGAATTGGAAAAAAATGTAAAACTTTCGAAGCATCTCTACAAAAGCCTAAGGCAAACAGTTTTTTACAACAAAGATAGGTTGAAAAGCATCGCTCTGGCTTATCGAACACTATGACAACATACATTTCTACATGCAAACACCATAATTTTTTTTTTTTTTTTAGAAAACACATTTGTAGGTATTTATAGATTCATGCTTGATAACAGTTAAGGATAAGCTGTGATGACTTTTTAAACAACAGCAGAAGCCTGAAAATGAAGATGGTTAAAGGCATTCTAATTCAAATAGCAATCTGATATAAGATTTGTATCTGATAAGATGGAAAAGTAGACTTTAATGTTTAAGATATTCAGAAGGATTATGCAGCAATGACTGTAAGTAAGGCCTAAATATGACAAATGCAGTGAATAAATGTAGCACAACAGACATTTCTTTACTTCAAATTCCACTGCACCTAATGTTTTCTTCTAGGAGGAAAAGCAGAACTGCTTCTCGATTAGACTTAATGAATTAGTATGGGTATAGTTACCTCATAAAGTAAAAACCAACAGATGTTAATTGTTAGATTTCTTTATTTCATGTGTTATTTTCAGAAAGCAATTGAATGGATTTTCTAGAGTTTCTATCAATACGCTAGGGCAGTGAATTGAATTTAAATAAACAATCTGTGAGTCCATGCTGATATTTCTTTTAAAATGTCAAAATGGGGAAAAGAGGTAATAGAAAGTTCTACTTTACAGAAGAATGCCAGATGATAAATACAGAAGTAACAATGAATTAGGAAAGTCACTATTTTGTAGCAATACCAGTTATAACTGATTCAGGCAAGAATCTCATCAACAGATATTAAAACCACGTGAAATGTTTCAGGGGCATAGGTTATTTACATGATCTCAAAGTAGCATCTCACATATCACTGATTAATTACAAAGACAAATAGGGAAGATGCCTCTCCAACCAAATGATCACATGTAACATCCTCAATAATGGAGCAAACTGATAGCCCTGTGCCTCCTGATGTGATGCACTGAGGAAGAACATCACCTGTGTAGCATCCTCCCCCACAATGTTTACCCTGAACCTAATCATGGGGAAACAATGAAACCAATCCACTGAGAAACATTTTGTAAAATAAGTGGCTTGGTCTCTTGAAAATGTTAATAAAATGAAAAATTTTTTTTAAGTCTACCATTTGTTCTACAGAAGATTAGGAAAATATGACAAATAAATGTAATGTGGAATCCTTGGCTGAATTCTAGAAAAAAAGACGTTATAAAGGGCATTATTGGGATAGCTGGGGAAATTTGAATATGAACTCTATTTTAGGTAACAGCATTATATTAGTGATGAACTCCCTGAATTTAATAATTAAACTATGCTTATATAGAAGAAAGTCCTTGTTTGTAAGAGAGACATGCTTAAGTATTTAGGAGTGAAGTGTTACAAATCAGCAACTAAGACTCAGAAAAGACAAAAAAGAAAAAAAATTTAAAAAGAGAAATGATAAAGCAAATATAACATAATGGTAACAATTTTTAAATATGGGTGAAAGGTCTATGGCTATTCATTGTACTATTCTTACAATGATTCTATAAGCTTAACATTTCTAAAATAAGAAATTAGAGCAAATAAAATGTGGCAGTGAGTTCCCTATATATTCAAACATAAAATAACAAAATGGATAACTACAGAAGAATTGATCAATTTCTTTAATGAAGGTATTAACTGCCAAAATACCAATCTTGTTTTTACTCATTTTGAATAGTTAATTTGTTATATATAAAAAGCTTAGAAAAATTCTGGGTGATTTTAATCAACTTCCTAAAATGTGATAACTCAGAAATAAAATTAAAATTATGCACTTGTATACTCACAATCTGATGTGACATTTTATAATTGGACTGCATTAAAAACAAAAGCATGAAATTGTTTTAGCAGCTATTTTGGCCAGTCATCTGTTTAATACAAGTAAATTTTCCAAATGAAGATCTTGCTTCATTTGCAACAGTAATTCAAGAGAACCAGCCCCCTTCCCCCACCGCCAAAATAATGAAAATAGCAGTTTACAAGATTTCTTGAAATGTATTGATATATTTCTGGTACTACTTATTCACTCTACACCTCTAGATTTTTTCCAAATTATTCACATCTCAAAAATAAGAAAAATGTATCATTATAGTTACTAATCTGAGAAAACTGAGATTCTGTTGTTTTACATCTTGATAGCAAACTGTGTATAATTTTAATCTGATACAGGGATAAATCATAAATATTTTTCATTAGGTTTTTAAAGCTATCCAGCAAAACACATAAAAATGGCTTATGACTATTGACATATTCAAACGTTACTAAAAACAAAATTGTGCCACAGCTATTCAAGGCATAAAATGGTTCTAGATACTGAATTTCCAGTAACCAGACTATAAATAAGTGAAGTGAGGGTGCCAGGATTTATTAAAATACTATGTTGCTATTAGGAGCTATCATCTACCAAAATTATCTCTATCAGTGGACCTTATCATAAAATCGGAATTCATTTCTGAAAGAGAAGTAAAGCTACTAAAAGTGGTAGAAAGAATTCTAAAAGTTTAACTACAGAGCTGACAAACGATTGGATATAAACGTACCAAATTACTAACAACCGTTTATGCAAAGTTTATAGGTAATTTTTAATGCCCTCTCCTTAACTTCTTTATCAAATTTTCTAAAATGTATTGAACTATTCTTATAATGAGAATAGCAAACTTGAAAAAGATTTGCTCTAAATCACATTGTTGGTTGTCGTATCTTTTAAGGAAATAGGGACTTTTATATTGAAATATTTAGCAAACTTAGAAGGGGAAAAAAAGTCAAATTCTTACATATCTCAAAATAATAAAAGCTACTTACGACAAACCCACAGCCAACATCATACTGAATGGGCAAAAACTGGAAGCACTCCCTTTGAAATCTGGCACTAGACAAGGATGCCCTCTCTCACCACTCCTATTCAATATAGTACTGGAAGTTCTAGCCAGAGCAGCCAGGCAAGAAAAAAAAGACATAAAGAGTATTCAATTAGGAAAGGAGGAAGTCAAATTATCTCTATTTGCAGATGACATGACTGTATATTTAGAAGACCCTATTGCCTCAGCCCAAAATCTCCTTAAACTGATAAGCAACTTCAGCAAAGTCTCAGGATACAAAATCAATGTGCAAAAATCACAAGCATTCCTATATACCAATAACAGACTAACAGAGAGCCAAATCATGAGTGAACTCCCATTCACAATTGCTACAAAAAGAATAAAACACCTAGGAATACAACTAACAAGGAATGTAAAGGACCTCTTCAAGGAGAGCTGCAAACCACTGCTCAAGGCAATAAGAGAGAACACAAACAGATGAAGAAACATTCCATGCTCATGGTTATGAAGAATCGATATCATGAAAATGGCCATACTGCCCAAAGTAATTTATAGATTCAATGCTATCCCCATCAAGCTACCAAGACCTTCTTCACAGAACTAGAAAAATCCACCTTAAACTTCACATGGAACCAAAAAAGAGCCTGCATAGCCAAGACAATCCCAAGCAAAAAGAACAAAGCCGGAGGCAACACACTACCTGACTTTAAACCATATTACAAGGCTACAGTAATCAAAACAGCATGGTATTGGTACCAAAACAGAGATATAGGCCAATGGAACAGAACAGAGTCCTCAGAGGCAACACCACACATCTACAACCATCTGATCTTTGGCAAACCTGACGAAAACAAGCAATAGGGAAAGGATTCTGTTTAATAAACTGTGTTGGGAAAACTGGCTAGCCATGTACAGAAAGCAGAAACTGGACCCCTTCCTGACACCTTATACTAAAATTAACTCCAGATGGATTAAAGACTTAAACATAAGACCTAACACCATAAAAACCCTAGGAGAAAACCTAGGCAAAACCATTCAGGACACAGGCATAGGTAAGGACTTCAGGACTAAAACACCAAAAGCATTGGCAACCAAAGTCAAAATAGACAAATGGGATCTAATTAAACTCCAGAGCTACTGTGCAGCAAAAGAAACAATCATTAGAGTGAACCAGCAACCAACAGAATGGAAAACAATTTTTGCAATCTACCCATCTGGCAAAGGGTTAATATCCAGAATCTACAAAGAACTAAAACAGATTTACAAGAAAAAAACTGAACAAACCCATCCAAAAGTGGGTTAAGAATACGAACAGACACTTTTCAAAAGAAGACATATGTGAGGCCAACAAACATATGAAAAAATGCTCATCATCAATGGTTATTAGAGAAATGCAAATGAAAACCACATTGAGATACCATCTCACGCCAGTTAGAATGGCGATCATTAAAAAATCTGGGGACAACAGATGTTGGAGAGGATGTGGTGAAATAGGAACACTTTTACACTGTTGGTAGGAATGAACATTAGTTCAACCATTGTGGAAGACAGTGTGGCGATTCCTCAAGGACCTAGAAACAGAAATTCCATTTGACCCAGCAATCCCATTACTGGGTATATATCCAAAGGATTATAAATCATTCTATTATAAGGACACATGCACATGTATGTTCATTGTGGCACTATTTACAATAGCAAAGACCTGGAACCAACCCAAACACCCATCGATGATAGACTGGACAAGGAAAATGTGGCACATATATACCATGGAATACTATGCAGCCATAAAAGAGGATGAGTTTGTGTCCTTTTTAAGGACATGCATGAATCTGGAAACCATCATTCTCAGCAAACTGACACAAGAACAGAAAATCAAACACTGCATGTTCCACTCATAGGCGGGTGTTGAACAATGAGAACCCATGGACACAGGGAGGGGAGCATCACACACTGGGGTTTGTTACGGGGGCGGGGTGCAAGGGAGGCACAGCAGGTGGATGGGAAGATTGGGGAGGGATAACATGGGAAAAAATGCCAGATTTAGGTGACGCGGGGGATGGAGGCAACAAACCACATTGTCATATATGTACCTATGCAACAATCCTGCACGATCTGCACATGTACCCCAGAACCTAAAGTACAATTAAAAAAAAAAAAGTCAAATGCTTTACTACCGCAAATCTCAAAGTACTGCTTGGCCACTTCTGAGTTCATCTTACCTTAGTTTAGAAATGGTTATTAAACTCCTAATTTATATACTATATATATTTATAATATTTAATTTAATAATATAATATTTATACAGTATATATATATACCTGGAGAAAAGATCTCAAATAAATAAGAAAAGCGGCCAGGTATGGTGGCTCACACCTGTAATCCCGGTACATTGGGAGGCCGAGGCAGGTAGATCACTTGAGGTCAGGAGGTTGAGACCAGCCTGTCCAGCATGGCAAAACCCTTTCTCTACGAAAAATACAAAAATTAGCCTGGTGTGGCGGCGCACACCTGTAATCCCAGCTACTCAGAAGGCTGACACAAGACAATCACTTGAACCTGGAAGGTAGAGGTTGCAGTGAGCGGGAATCGTGCTACACTGCACTCCAGCCTGGGTGACAGAGAGAGACTCTTGTCTCAAAAAAATAAATAAATAAAAGAAAAAGAAAAGAAAAGAAGAAAAGGATACCATGGTTATGTAGTTTAAAATGCAAATATTTTCATATTAAATGGAAGATTAGGGATAATATTGAGAGTTGCTTGTGGCTTTTCATAAAAATGGTAACTTTACATGTAGTCTGTAGCCTAGGGGCTATCTTAGAAGACGTCAGCTTTTACAAGGGTTATAACCATAACTGGCTTCTAAATGGACACTGAGTAATGAAGGAACAAATGCAGAGATGTATGTGTCACTATAAGGTGGCAGTAGTTGTGGTTCAACATTCTTCAAAAATACATATATTAGGAATTACGATGAGAATCATTTCCTTAACTGATTTCTATAATGACTTGAATGTGTAGTGTGTTTTACAGTTTACAAAATATTTCATAACTCTGTTAGGATGGCAGAGTAAGTAAAGATAAAGAGACTTACGCTCCAGAAATATTGCATATGTTTTAACCCAAATCACTTAGCCATTAAGAAAGAGAGCCAGGACCCAAACCCCAGGTCTTCAAAGCCCAAATATTATAATTTTCACTGTTATAATGTACGCTGTAAGCATACATTTCATGTGGTGGTTTTCCTATGGGTATGATTCACTTTGCACACCAAGCTGTAAGTGAAAACAACTGGAGAAAAACTCCAGGTGAACACTCAAGATGTTTCTAGTTAGTATGATGAAGAACTATCTTTGGAGTTTCTTAGATAATGAGAACAGGGAGAAAAAAGTCTCAGTCAATTTTAGTCAAATCTGTATAAGAAAAAATCACAATCACCATCAATAGAAGCACCACCAAAATTGGTGAACTACACACACACACACACACACACACACACAAACGCAGACACACACACACACACAGAGACACACACACACACACACACACACACACCCGCTGAGTAAAGTAAGAATGAGCATTTAGATTTGGTGTATTATCAAGTAGCACTTCCACTTCTGAGGTCCCAAACTGTAGACATTCTAAAAGCAATTAAAAAGAAAAAAAAGAAGGCAGTAGTATATGGAAAAGTTAAAGGAAGTGGGAGAAGCAGCAGCTGAGGGGCCACCTAAACCTACGAGTACTCTAAGAGAGATGGCATGGGTGATGATGAACAGTGGTCCTCAGCAGAAACAGAAAACTTACCAAGAGGCAAGGGACCTAATGGCAGTAGAAGAAATTCAGTTTTATTCTTAAAAAAAAGAAAAAAGATTTTAAGATGCTAGACTGCATTTCCAATGGAAGAGGACTTCTGTTTTGAGAAGCATTATAAAATAACTAGCAGCTTTCTGATTTCAGTTTATAAACAGTTCAGTGTCAGAGGAGTTATGACTATGTAGAGATCGGACAAAAGGATGTTTAATTATTTTATTGCTGTTATAGCCTAGCATATTTAATAATGTCTATGGTGTATTCAGACATGTCCTTGCCCTCTGAGAGCTTATAAGCATTTTAATTACACAGTATTATTTAAACAAAACTAATGTTTAATTGAAATTAATTTTAAAAAGGCAAGAGTGCATAAGAAAGGTGAACACACAGATGGGAAAAAAACTCAAAGAGGCACAATGGTTAATCTATTTCAGACACAAGGAAAATAGCTTAGATAGAATTATAGGCCATTGCTAAAAATGTGATTCTTTCTAATATTTATGTGTCTTTTTCCTCACATTTAAATTGCTGAGTATATGGTTTATCTGCATTGATGTTACCTGTTTGTGAACATCTGCTACGGAAGCCACAAAGACCGTGTCAGCAGACTCACTTTTGGCCCAATCAGCAACACCATACACAGAGGTCTTTAATTCTCTGTAATATGGCAGCTTTTCCATGGGCAGGGCTCTCTCTGTGTTGTAGGTATGACTATAGGCATTCTCCAGTTGGCAAAAAATAAGAATTGCCTATTAGCATATGATGAAAGACTAAATATTAACAGTGTTAGAGAGGATGAATACCTGTGGTATCAATTATTATCCACAACTGCCTGAAATCCACCAAATCTTACTTAGGTATTGGTTAAGAGGCCAAGCTCTGAAGTCAGACAGGATTCAAATCCCAGCTCTCCCACTTACTAAGTAACCCCAAACAATGCACCTACTTTTCTAAGCCTCACTTTCCTCATCTATAAAATGAGGGTGATAGTTCTTATGAGGATTAAATTAGGTTTTACATCAAGCCTGCCTAGCACAGTTCTTGGGACTTAGTGTTCTCTGTAAGTTTGCTATTATTCAGCGTTATATATAACAAAATGACTGTTATATACTGTATTAGTTTCCTAGGGCTGCCATAATAAAATACCAAAGACTGGGACACAAA
>NW_016107525.1:2365291-2366767 GCF_001604975.1 Cebus imitator
TTTTTTTTTTTTTTTTTTTTTGAGACCAAGTCTCACTCTATTGCCCACGTTGGAGTGCAGTGGCATGATCTCAGCTCACTGCAACCTCTGCCTCCATTCAAGTGACTCTCATGCCTCAGCCCCCTAAGTAGCTGGAACTACAGGTTCCTGCACCACCACACCCAGCTAATTTTTATATTAGTAGAGATGGCGTTTTGCCATGTCTTCCAGGCTGGTCTTGAACTCCTGCCCTCAAGTGATCTGCCCTCACCCTACCAAAGTGCTGGGATTACAGCCGTGTGTCACCACATCCAGCCCCTCTCCCCATTCTTCACCTTAAAAGTCCAAGATCGAAGTGTCAGCAAGTTTAGTTTCTTCTATGGCCTCCCTCCTTGGATTGTAGATGGCCCTCTTTTCTCTCTGTCTTGAAATGGCCTTTCCTCTGTGCCTGCACACAACCCTGGCATCTCCGTGTGTCCAAATGTCCTCTTACCAGGACACCAGTCAGACTGGATTAGGGCTCACACTAAAGGCCTTTTTTTTAAAAAAAAAAAAAAACTTAACACTTTAAAAGCCCTATCTCAAAAAACAGTCACATTCTGAGATGTTAGGGCTTCAACACACAAATTTGGGGAGAGCCGGGGGCACAATTCAGCCCGTAGCACATAAGTTTTCTCATTCCAAGCAAAAGCACTCTACACAATATGAAAATCTGAAATTATTTTGGGGAAGAGCCTCAGTTCTCTAGTAATACATCTCCGCTTTCTAACACAGAGGGAACCTATTTAAGCTCATTTAACTTTGGGAGGAGAGAGAGAAAGATGGATAAATAGCTATAGAGAGGCATATAAACACATAGAATACATATTACATTTTGGATACAGACACCAATCACACTTTGTAGAAGAGCTCTTTGAGTGCATAAGCACTCTGCCAAAAAAGCATCATAATCATCAATAAAAATAAATGATTTACCTGAAATATACAAAGCAGTTACATTCTCCAAGCACAAGAGTTACATTGCACAAGCAGTTATTTTTTCCTTAGATCACAAGTTCATTAAAGAAAAGAACCATGACAGGTTACTAAAAATTTACAAACAGATCAGCATAAAAACTGAACCCAAAAGCTTCCAGTATCTTTGATGCTGTTAAAGTTCATTTTTTTCTATACTGTTTTAATAGGTAATTGTGGCTGCAACTATAAGAGTGCATGCAATTAATGTAGTAATCATGGTATCCAAATTATGGTCACCACAGTAAAAAAAAAAAATTACTCTAAATGTCACTGGTCACATCACCATTCTGTAGCGATGCAGACCCACAAAGCATTTCACACAAGCATATAAACTAGATTCTAATACAAGTTATGAATATCATGTATCATTTTTAAATGTTATGAATATCAGTGGACCATTGACAGGAAATACCTTGGTCAGTATATACTACTCAAAAGACTGTCCATATAGCTATCAGCCAAAAAAAAAAAAAAAAAAAA
>NW_016107525.1:2366923-2384075 GCF_001604975.1 Cebus imitator
CATTAAGTAAAATGGAAAACTGAATCAAATATATGAGGAAAAGGCCAAAATTTTATATACAGTAGCTAAACTAACTTTTTTTTTTTTTTTTTTTTGAGACAGGGTCTCAACTCTGTTACCCAGGCTTGGGGGCAGTGGCGCCATCTCAGCTCACTGCAGCCTTGACCTCCCAGGCTCAACAGATCCTCCCACCTCAGCCTCCCTAGGAGATTGGACTACAGAGTGTGCCACCACACCCAGCTAATTGTTTCATTTTTTGTAGAGACATGGTCTTGCCATGTTGCCCAGGCTGATCTTGAACTCCTGGACTCAAGCGATCCTCCCCTCTTGCCCTCCTAAAGTGCTGGGATTACAGGCATGAGCCAACTGCATCTAGCCTAAGGTAACTTTTAAACATTGATCATAATCTGCTTGTTTCCTCTTTTTCCCTTGCTAACAAGGCTATCTGGATGGTGAATGAATTGCCTCACAAACAGCAAATTTTATACAGAGCTTTCAAAGGATACATAGTGTAGAGACTATATTACTTCACAACAAAAAACACAAAAAAAGACATTATATAATTACATCATTCTATATAGATGATCAAAATTTTGCCACAGTTAGAAAGTAAACCAATCCAATATGAAAAATAATGGCTATACTAGTCTTAAATGTCTTATACCAAGCATCAGATTTTAAATCAATTATTTTACCTGATTATATACACAAAGAAAAATCCTCAATAGAAATAACCAACATGGTCACAGTAAAAATGCACAGCTAATGAGCTTGTGACACAAAATCATACTGAAATATACATCTTTTCATTTCTAATATCAGGATATATTATAAAACATAATGACCCATATTCCTAAATATTAATATAATCAATTTTCAAAATATGTCTAAACATAATACTAATATTCATGATGTCTTTTAGACATTTCCAAATACCCAAGGTAAGATGACTTGTTAATATTTCATAATCTATACTTAAACATTAATTAAACAATAAATTTAATCTGGCATAATGAAATAATGTAATTTATGACAATGCACCGGAAGGGAAGGAACTGATAAGGTAGTGTTCCAAAAGTAAATAGAAATTTAAATAACAAAATCTTTCGAAACATATACAGATACCAAACAATATAATATACAAGTTAGCTTGCAGTGTTAAAACATTAGGAAATGGGAAAGTAGCTACTCATTTCACATAATGAATGTGAAATTAGAAAAGACTGAAATTGGTACTGTAATAGTGTTTCTGCTATTTTTAAAAGATCACTTATAATATACAATCATTAAACAGTCTCAGGTCTTATTTTCATCTGATTACTAAATGAGTTTTTCTACTTTATATATACTAGTTTAAAATAATGGCATTATTTTTATTCTGATTGAATTTAGATTTTTAACAAAATTATCACCATCATAAAACTAAATATTTTACAGTAGCAACTATCCTACAATTTCTAAGCCCATTTTAAAAAATCAAATTGGAGTGCAAGAATGCAATGTTTTAACATCGTGAAGCAGCTACTTCAACCTCCAATAATCAATGTTTTGTCTCCCCCTTCTGGACTATACAATTATAAAAAGGAAAATAAAGGAAAAATAAGATTTAATCTTTTTTCACAGGAACGTAGTCAAATAATTAGCCTGACACAAGTGTAATACTACATGAGGTAATCATTAAGATACTATTCTACAAATAAAGTAATAAAACTTCAATTTATTAATGTAGTAACAGCTTAACAGCCCACAAAGCATGCTGCCACATTTGGTGGTATTTTAGGTATATCACTATTAGTAGGTAGCTTACAGTAAGTAATACATCGATAACATTTTAAATTTATTCCTTTAAGCCTGATCATATGTTTACGCTTTTTTTTTTTTTTTTTGAAAAAGAGTCTCGCTCTGTCACCCAGGCTGGAGTGCAATGGCGCAATCTCGGCTTACTGTAACCTCTGCCTCTCAGGTTCAAGCAACTCTCCTGCCTCAGCCTCCCAAGTAGCTGGGATTACAGGTGCCTGCCACCATGCCCAGCTAATTTTTGTATTTTAGTAGAGATAGGGTTTCACTGTGTTGGCCAGGCTGGTCTTGAACTCCTGACCTCAAGTGATCCACCCACCTCGGCCTCTCAGTGCTGGGGTTACAGGCGTGAGCCACCATGCCCAGCCACGTTTATACTTTTAACAAGAACTTACTCTCAGTATTACCTTCTTCATCAGCCTGGGTGAGGGGGCAGTTGGGGGTGGGTGTTCATTTGGCTCTATTTTGAAAAAACTCTTGCAACAGTCATTCAATTAGTGCTCATGATTCCCATGTGCCATTAGGGCAAAGAAGCTTGCATTTGTTTCTGACCTTCACTATGATGGGCTTTTTTGTTTTTTTGACTGAGATCATTTAGAAACATTGCAAAAGGTACAACATGATCTCTTATGTCAGATGGTTTATCTGGTAAATGATATTACAGGCCACCAAAATGATTCACTCTTCTCTATCTTGGTCCACTAAATCACCTACAAGTATACTTGGCCTTCAATACCTAGTAAAGATATTCAGTCGTCAGTTTTTAGGCAGGTAAATGTTATTAGAATGATCAGCAACATAGTCTCAGCAGCAAATATACAGAGAGTACATTTAAAATAGTAAAGCAGTAGTTTGAAACAGAGAACCAAATTATAAAATTACACTGCTAATGCTGTAAGAGCTAAATAAATGTTCTTGCATGGTGATAACTTTACTCATGCTATTGTGATTCTAGTAATTTCTCCCTGATTAACATATCTAACTGAACTCAATCTTCTTTTACTCCAAACTTGGTCTTGTTCCTGACTACTCTATGAATGCTCAAGTCATTTTGGTCACCCATGCTTGAAATTTCCGTCATTACTGATTCACACATCTCTTCTGGCCTTTTAAAATCATTTGCTGAGGCTGGGATATTTTACTTCCATAGTCTCTGTCTCTCATCTATACCCTCCATTTAGTTCCTACTAACCACACTCCAGTTCAGGGTGTTATTACTTAAACTACAGCAACAGCCCCCAGCTTGATCTCCATGCCCGTATACCTAACCTCTCCAATTCCCACTGCTACATTAATCTTCCCCAAATACACCTTGGATTTTGTCATGCCATGGCTCAAACCCTTCCTGGGATCCTGGCTGGCTATCAAAGTAAAAATTCCTCAACATCTCTCTCCTAAAATGACGTGAACCTACCTTTACAAATTAACAACCCACTAACGATGCTTACATGTTTTCAGTCATCCTAACTCACTCTTGCGATTGGTTATTAAACACCCCCACACTTTCCCTTGTTTACTCCACTCCACGCACAGTGGCCTCTGCTATACCTTCAGATACTCCAAGCACACTCCTGCCTCAAGGCCTTCACACTTGCTGTTCTCTCTTTTCTAGATATTTGCATGGCTGTTCTCATTTTAATCCAGGTCTCCATTCAAATGTCATTTTGCCCAAAGAGCTGGCCTACGTAAAAATAGCACTTCCCTGATCACTCTCTGCTTTCTCATCTTGCTTTTGTTTTTTTGTTTCTTAATAGCACTTACCTGTCATTATATTTGATATGTGTCATATTGTCTGTATCCTCATCTTGAATATAAGTTCCATGAAGACATTATCTGTATGGTTCATCATTCTAGCACCTAGAATAATGCCTGGCACTAATAAGTACCCAGTAACTTTGTGTTCAAGAAAGGAATGAAACTGTGTCTAGAGAGGTTTACAGGGTCACAGGGAATCAATGGGTGATGCATCAGGATTCAAACTCAGGCACTTCTGACGCCGAGACAAATGCTTTCCCAAAAAGCTGTTGCTGCTGCCAACTGATTAAATTACCTCTTACTTAACATTATAAGGTCTGGTCATTACAATGTTTGCTATTTTCCAAGTATTATATGTAATCATATCAATTCTTACTTTTTTTTCACAGAAGAATGCTTATTTTTCTACCTGTGGATAAATTATTCCTGGCTTGCAATGAAATCAAATCAAACATTTTAGCTGTTTTCTAAATTTGTTTCATGCGTTGCGCTACTGAATAATAAAAACTATTTATTTTGCTTCACAAAATTCTGTAACACTTATTTACAACTAGAAGCCATTGAAAAAAGTCATTCAGCTCTATATCTCTACCCTACTCCAAATTCTCTTTGCTATTTCTAGAGATCTACAGAAAGATACTTTATCATTTCCCATCACACACAGTATCTATACCAAATCCTGAACTATTTTATTAAATCTTTAAAATAATCTTGTCAATATTAACTTGAGATCATAAATGATTTTGCTTTTTTCCTCAAAGCCCAGCAATAATCCACACCACATAACAAACAGCTTCCAATAAACAGGCAAACCATTCTCCTTCCAGCATCCAGCTGAATCCTTCCCACCATTCTTGACCCAGAATAAATTCTATTTTTCCCTTTAAATCTTCAAATAGCAAACATCTTGAACATTTAACAACAACAAAAAAAGTCAGCTCACAGTCTTATCTCACTTTACCACGTCTTTCATATCAAGCATTTTGTAGAATTCAAGACATTTAACAAAAATGTAATTCAGACCTACTATTTGCAAGATTCTTCACACGTTAAATATATTAAACATAAATAATATACCTCAAAAATATCACAAATTTAGTATTATTTTCTTCATTTTATCAATGAAAAGACTGAGATTCAGAGAAGTAAATTATTCAAGGTCACACAGCTAGTATGTAGCAGAGACAGAATCTGAAACCAGGTCCACAATCACTACTAAAATTTGCATTCCTTCATAGAGTCTTCATATTGTGGACATACAAAGACTCATAGTATGTGAGAGACTATTATTTGAGGATATAAATTACTACAGGCATAAAATAAAATAGGAGTATTCTAAAAGCCTTTAAGGAATATATAATGAAATAGGAATTATAACTTAAGAGTAACTCCATAAGAGTTAAAAATAAAGTGCTATGAAAGTTCAGATAAATTACTGTAGGTGGAAATGGGAGGGTGGATCAAGATAGGCTTCATGGAAGAGCTGTGGAGGATGGCTAGAATGTTGACAAAGGAGAGAAAACATTCTATACAAAAAGATCCCTTGAGCAAAGTCAGAAGCAATACTGCCTAAGGCTAGGGGGTGGTTTTGTTCAGGTAACAGGCAGTTTCCTAGCTTGACTTTTAAAATACAATCTATATAGAATAGTGAAAAGTAAAGACTGATGGTAGCTCAAGATCTGGAGAGCCTCAAATGCCTTCATTTCTGCTTCTAATCAACAACGGATACACAAAGGTAAAACAGGTCTATGCTGACCTCCTAGTTCATTACATATTCCATCTTTCAGATTGCAATCTGGCTTTCATATCACTCATTTCTGGACCAATGTATGTACTCTCTAGGCAATTGCAATATTTAAAGTGGTTATTCTAGAATTTTTTTGAAATGCCTCTATAAAATTCCTACCTGCCCTTTTTAACAATGAATAAACACCTCTCCATCTGTTATAGATTAATGAGACTGTGAACATAAGCCCTTTTGTACCTGATTTTCATCAGTGATCTTATATATTGTTTTCTTATTCCCTGAAGTTGCAGGAAAAAAAAATTTCTTCTTTAAGGCAACATCCCACCTAAACTCTAGAACAAACCCTTAATCATTTCCTCTAGAAGCTAATTCCTATAGTTTTTTCCCTTTATAGCAAGATTTGCATACTCAAAGGTCCCAGATAAGACAGAGGGTATGAAATAGTTTATATTATGGATCAAAACACGTAACTCATTATGCTGTTTTTCAAAACACTCTGGGAACTATACACACACACACACACACACATACACACACACACACACACACACCCCATATATAGCCTGCTGGCCTTCCATTTTGCAATCTTTACTATATTACATCTTCAGGTCCTATCTTTATTCTGTTTACCTGACTGTCTTCCCCATTAGATCTAGTTTCTTGAATGCAGAAGCTGTGTTCATTGTGTAAAAAGAACATATAAATGATTTATTATAATATGTTAAATATAATGATAGAGCTATAAACATGGTGCTATGGGAAGGAAGGAGTTACCCAGGACAGCTTCTCCTAAGATTGACATGCAGCTTAATCTTGATGGATATTTAGGAGCTTGCTGGACACACTAAAGAAGAAAACAGCATTCCAGCTCAAAAAAATAGAACATGCTTGATTTAAAGGTATTAAAGAAAAAGATATGAAGGAATTGCCAAGTGCTCCTGTACAGATAGAAGACAGGCACCAGTAAAAATGAAGCAGGAGATGAAATTAGAGAAGTAGGCAGGGATGAGATCACAAAGGACAACAGGGAGCCATTTGAAGGTTTTGAGGAGGGAAATACAGTTGTCTCTCTTTATCCAAGGAGGTATGCTGCAAGACACCCAATGGATGCCTAAATCTGGATAGATCTGAAACTCTATATATAGTATGTTTTTCCTATGCATACAAACCTATAATAACAATTTATGAATTAGGCACAGTAAGAAATTAACAATCGCTAATAACATAGAACAATGATAACAATATACTATAATAGAATTATGTGAGCCGGACATGGTGCTTCATGCCTGTAATCCCAGCACTTGAAGAAGCCAAAGCAGGTAGATTGCTTGAATTCAGGAATTAGAGATGACTGTGAGCAACATGGCAAAAACCCATCTCTACAAAAAAAAATACAAAAACTAGCTGGGCACTGTGGCGTGTGCCTGTAGTCCCAGCTACTCTAGAGGCTAAGGTGGGAGGATCACTTGAGCCCAGGAGATCAAGGCTGCAGTGAGCCAAGATTGTGCCACTCTACTCCAGCCTAGGCAACAGAGTGAGACCCTGTCTCAAAAACAAAAATTATGTGAATATGGTCTCTCTCAAAATGTCTTAGTGTGCTGCACCTCAGGTAACTGAAACAGAAATTGAAACCACAGATAACAACATGGTACTGCTGAAGCAAGATCCTTGGTGACAATGTAGAATATGCAAGGGTGGGTGAGAGATTGAAGACTAGGAGACTACTCGGTAGGCTACAGCAATCACAAGGGTGTTAAATGATGACAGTCTAAACTAAGGAAGTAACAGTGTAGGTAATTAGGGGAGAGAGTTGGTATGAAAACTAGAAATGCAGGCTGGTTCCAACCCCTATTAAAATAAGCTAAAAATCTCTTTATCTCACAAACTCCCTTATTTAACCCCACCTAGCCCCGAATTTAATACAAATCCTCACTGACTCACTCAAAAATCTCCTAGGTAGCTTCCCAAATAAGTCTATCAGAATCCTGTACCTCTTAAAGTGTGAAGTATACTACTCAGACTACCTTAACAGAATCTCTGGAGGTGCTAGATAAAAATGCAAATTTATTGGCCATATCCCAGACCACCTGAATCATAATCTTCTTGGAGCAGGACAAAATATGCATTTTTATGTACTTTCCAGTTTAAGAAACATTAGCCTAATCCAGCCTATCTACCTATCAAATTTATTTTCCTTAAACACTGTTTCCATCACATGTTACCTGCTCGATCAAACTAACTTATAATTTTCTGCTTGGACTTCAAGACCCTCTTTCAACTTGATTTTTCACTCTTTCCAATATACATTCTTTGTTTCAACAAAGACATCCTCATCTCTCACTTCCCTCTTCTCTGCCTCCACACACATAGTTTTGTTCTCTCTCCAGGCCTTTGCATTTAATATTACTTCCAGAACCTGAGAGCTTTTCCAAAGTCTCTCCTCCCTAGCCAAACCCCAGCCATTGTAACTAACTGTGAAAGCCCAGTTTAAGTGAAGAAACTGACACAGATTTTTCTCTAATTACTCCAACCTTACTTCTCTCTCCTATTTATGAATTCCTATTAACATTTATAGTCAGCATGCACAATTTAAGTTTTGATTATCTCAACACATATCAACTAGGTAATATCTTATTCTTACTTTCCAGTCTTCAGTGCACCTAGAATAATTTTTGGCATATAATAAACTTTAAATAAATATTTGTTGATTTTTAAAATTATATTAAAAGGATAATGGCTTTCCCCCTAGATGTCAGTTGAATTTTTTAAAATGAGCAAAATAAAGAAAAAAGGAAATCCATTTTTAAAAGCAAAACAAACACATTCACTATTCTAGATATCTCAGTACTCGATGATGTTAAAGATACTTTTTCCTACCACCTTGTTCTCTAGAGAGTGCTTGGTCATGAAGATAAGGTAATTACAAACAGCTCTCAATCACAATACAGGCCACTCTGGGCATGTTATATAATAGTGTATCGTGTAATTATAGCACTGAAATACAGTGCCGTGAATATAAAACCTTTAAATGACAGCCACGGAAAGAACCTAAAAAGATAATTTAAGCTAATCATTTCAATTTATCCATTTAATAAGTGAACCCCAGAGAAATTACATGACTTGCCCAAAGTAGCAAAGCTGATTAGTAGCATCCAACAAAGACAAACACCCAGGCCTCCTGACTTCATGGTAAGGGTTATTGTCATTACTCTATGTGCTCAGTAATACTGAAATCGAAGTGACGTATTTTAATAAGAAATCCTGTTAGCATAAACCAACACTTTAGGATTCTCCTCCTGATAAATTGAGGTAAAATGTACAATTTCATCAGAATCATAAAGACTAACAGGCATAATTCCAAAAGAAAATGTGAAAACTTCTAAGATAAAATATACAAGCATATTCTAGTTCTAAAACATCTCCCAAAACCATAGGAAAAATACTTGCCCAGGCTAAATTCTAATCACCTGATCATAATATTCATCTCACTGCTTTGGTAAACTATACACCAAAAGAATCAAACATATAAAACACTATAAGCAAATATCACAGTTAACAAAACCACAAATTTATATCTAAGTGTAAAACACATCTTTTGTACTCACCGTAACTTTACTTCCAACTATCTGCATGCAGTGGTCAACGAAGAATGGTTATGGTGTAAAAAAAAACAAACAGCAACAATATTAGTAGTCAGAAGCTTTTCACAGAGGTTAAGTGTTTAGTAAATTAGTAAATAGTCAACCCTATTTATGTTTTTGATACTTTAGCTCTACAGACTAAAATAGATATATCAATATTAATTTCTACTATGTTTCAAAAACATGTAAAGTCTACAGAATAAGAATTCTTAAATAAATGATAATTACTATTCAAGGATTTTTAAAAATGTACTATAACAGGCGTCTCATATAGTACAATCTAAATATCAAGTTATGCAAGGTTCAGTGCAAGCAGGCATCAGATTTTTTACCAGCTCATAGCCGCTGAAAAACTATCAATAGAAAATTGTTTGTTCTTTTTTTCCCCAATATTGCCTTTTCTTTTCTTTCCTTCTTATGGCAGTATACTATCAAGGTTGAAATAGTACACCTTCTTATGGCAGGTATACAATTAAGGTATTTTAGAATATAAATGTTACATTTAAAGTCATGCATTAAGTTCAGAAGTAAACTTTAGGTTGAAAAAAATTTTATTATGAATTTAAGGTGTATAATACTGTTTTATATCGAACTTGAAAATTATAAAAAAGATAGATTGCTTATTATTCTAGTTTTCTAGGTAATCTTAGCATTTCTATTATAAGATCAGTTTTCTACATAATGTGAAGACAAAGAAGCACTTTACATCTAAACATGCACATGTTCAGAAGGAGGAAATAGTTCAAAAACTGCAGTTTCAAAACAGCTTTCCTAATGGATAAGTGATAAAAGAATTTCTGAGAGGCAGAATTGTGTTGAAGAAAGCAAGAAGTAAACTCATAGTCCTAAACATAATTTTATGCAAAAATACAAATATAAATCGAATCACTGTTATCAGATTCCCACACTTGAATATCAAGCAGGATCCAAAAAACTGTTAAGCCACAATAAAAAACCATTAATCCAACAGCAGTTATCAAAATGTGTTCTATTTTTCAGCTAGTACTTTAAAAATAAAAATCACATTTAATTGAAACCCCGGTAAAAATCCTATGTTGAATAGGATATCATAAAATACAAAAAGATAATGACAGTTTCCAAGTAAATTATTTCAGAAGAATCCATGAATCTCAGAATAGAGAAGCAGCTTTCTTAAATATTCATTCAGCAGACTATTTCCAAGCAGTGATTATTTAGTTGAATAAAAGCCTCTTTGGTGCCATTAATAGTCTTCTGAATTAAAAGATATGCTATTGACCTAAATTATTTCCTCCCACCAAAAAGACAGAGGTCGTATTTGTCCCTTGTTTACTTAGCACAGACATGAGACTTAAAAAAGAATGTGAGCGTGCGTTAACAATTAAAGCAAGTCTATATACTAAGTGAAACAACCAGAATATGGTCCATTTAATGATTGATTTGCATTGCATAATAACTGCATTTAGCGAAAGCACGAACAGCAATGGATAAGAGTTAGTACCTAAGAGAAGCTAAGAGAAAATATTTTGGCCATGTCTAGGCTCAACTGTTTGATGATATCCAGACCATACCCGGAAAAGACCTGAGAGAGTTCATCTGATAATTACAAAAGCAAAACTGTAATACATGTATACACATATAGATACGCTGCAACTTTTCACTACTCATGATACTGTTCAGTGTAACAAGTCTGCAGATATAGCTGGCATCACTATTTTAAATTATTTCCTACTGAGATTTAAAAAGAAACAAAAAAACCCAATGCTGCCTCTCAATGGTTTAGGTCTTTAAAAATATAATTTATGTATTTTAAAATTTCGAAGATTATGATTTAAATTCTAAATAAACTAGTCCCTTAATATTCTAGGAATGACATCGGCATTTGACAAACTAATGTTGGGCTCAGTGAATAACTTTTCCTCATAAATGTCTATATATGCCTGTGAGATCCCCTCTGAATTACCAACATATTGTGTCCTCAAACTAGCAACATATTGTTTCAGGATTACGGTAGGACAACTTTTACAGTATTAACAAAGTTTGGTTTTCCATTTTCTTAAAACATATGCTGGTGTTTTGAAAACATAGACTCTTCCAGGTTATTTGTGTGTAGGGTAATGGCCCCACAGGGTCGTGGGGTGTCCCTTATGCTGTGCTGAGGCACAGGATCCAAGAAATAAAGAGACAGGACACAGGAGTACAAGGAAAACACAGCTAGGCTCGGGGGGCCATGTCACCTAGAAGCGGAGACAGGCGAGGCCCCAAATGTCCAGAAGCATCTGTATTTATTGGGTATAGGTTAGGGACAGGGTAGTGAGTGAAGTGATATTTAAGGATAGTGATAGGGCTGTGAGCAATAAAACAAGGGGTCCACCCCCATTAGGTCACCTAGGCTAGGAGGTGGACAGTGTGCAGCAAGGGGTCCACCCCCATTAGGTCACCGAGGCATGGAGGTGGGCCGTGCGCAGTGAAGAGAGTGCAGTGTGCAATATCTCTTATCTATGGGCACACTACTTGTAAGAATATAGGAGGATGCCTAAGTCACACAGCAGTGACAGAGGTGGCAGGGTCTACCGCCACCTGCTGGCAGCTTCCAATGAGTTCTATAGAAGGATCCTTTTGAGCTAGCACAGTTACAAGAGCTGATAAAGTTCATAGCCACCAAGGTGCGATTATCCAGAGGGGTTTTGAGCCCTCGGATGCTCGAGGGATTGCCAGTCTGACGGCAGCCTTCCACAAGAACTGAAGCAAGGTCCTACAACTCCTTTATCAGGAGGAGTGGCTGTTGCTCCAAGCCTGCCATACAGCAGGTGTCTTTGCGATACTGAAACGCTGCCGCCTGGGCCATGGATTCTCGTCCTGGTATAACTGTTTCTCCCTTAAATCATGCTCTGCACCGTGTCTGCTCCAGACATTCCTCCGACTATAAGCTGCTTATTCCTTAATTCATGCTCTGCACCATGCCTACTCTAGGCATTCCTCCGATTATGAACTAAGATATAGTTTTATATATATATGGAAATAACTGAGTGGTAAGATACTCTTTAGGCTCTCATTTTATGAACTAATATATGATTATATAGAGAGGATTATATAAAGGAAAATAACTGAGTAGTAACACTATAAACTGAGATATTCTTCAGGCACTAATTGTGCCAGGATTCTGCTTAGCTCTCCTTCCTCAGTGCCTATATGGGGGGTTACCCACATTTGTGGTCAAATTATCTACATGTACCTATTACCCTAGGTCAGGTCCATAACTATGCTTCCTACAATGAAAAACAGAGGATAAAATGCAGAAAGGAGGTTCTTCTCCACCCCTCTATTTAAAGTTCATTCATCATTGACAGAGTTACTCAAACTACTTTTTCCTTTAATAGTCACACAATTTAACATTCTGTACTATGGGACTTTAAGAAGAAAACACTAAGCAATAGTTTTTATTATTATCCTATGGTTTCCTTTATATTCTCTTTTTCCATGCTAATTTTAGTAAAGTTAATTACACAACAAAAGATTCTTGTTTGCTTTAGAAACAAGTTTTGACCACATATTGATGTATAGCTTCGTTTTACTTTTATGTCCTTACTCAAGAACCCAGGAGCATGATAGACGTGTCTATCTAAAATTTGGTTTTAGATCTCATACAAAATGACTAATGCAGGTGTTAAATGGGGAAAATGTATGATTTATGTTTAAACTTAACTACAATTTTCACATGTTTTACCATGACTATAAAACATGTTTCCACCAGGGACTCTAGCTCTTAACTTTGTTACCTCAAGATGAAAGTTGTGACTACCTAGAAAGCATTTTCATAAAGTAGTGGTTACTATCATATCTACTTTAAACGCAAATGTTAGTGTTGTGATAATGAAAAGGTCAAAAGATTAGATGATTTTTTGTCACTGAAGGCCAACCCGCTCACCTTCAAAAGGAAATTACAAAAATAATTTTTGTGGTTTTAATGATAGAAAACACAGTGGTAATTAATGTCTTTCCAAGGTGAGAAAGCTTCAAAACATGCTTGTCAACAGGCTTTCTTCCATCATAATATCTGGCCCATGAAAAATATTAGCAAAAAATGTATAATCATGGAAATCTTATCAAAGTGCTGTACATAATTCAGATGCTCATACGTACACTGAATGAAATAAATAAGGGCCATTAAGTAGTTCTGATTTTGAGGCTAATGCCTTAAACATAGAATTTTCATATCTTTTTAGAAACATTGAATTTCCATCTTTTGAATACTGCAATTCAAGTGAGCTCATCTAATAATTATCCAGCTTTTTGCATTTTAATGTGAGAAATGAGTATATGACTTAAAGTGAGCATTTCTTTGGTCTCTTGAAGAGGAAACAATATGAGAATAAATGTAAGCAAGTTCTGCACAGAAATCAAGTAATAATCAAAAGGTCAAGGAATAAGAGCTTCATATAATCATTATATTCAGCCCCACTTACACAAACAACAACAAATAAGCCAGAGACACTAACAAAATCTTATCATTAAAACCACCACATGATTATTCATATATTATTATCTGTACTTTGCACTCAGATTCAGTCATACAGATTTACTAGTGTATGAGCCTTTAGGTATTTGAAAAAATAACACTGAATGTACATCCTGCATTTCCTAAAGCATTTTGCTGTGAACAATAACTTGAGTGCAAAAATGAGAAGAGATTCATCAGAATTTCAAAGTAAAACCCTATGCATCACCTAATTCTATTGAAAAAGACGCTCATGGCAAATTTCACTTATCACTTGAAACATATTTCAGCCCTCGGATACCAGAAGCAAATTAAAAAACACGTTGTTGCTCTGCTATGGCAGAGCTGCAATGTGTTATGTTTAAATAGTTCAGCATTCAGATTTAGCTTGCTTAAAGTACAATATAGAATCAATACAGTCATAGAATTCACAGCAAAATGCATTAGTAATTGCCACTGGAATTACTGTACTGAAATAGCATTAATAGGATAGCCAAATAACTTTAGAATACATTTTCCAATAAAGACTTGTTTTCTGCAATGGTCAATTTATGAAATTTAAAATGCACGGTCTAAATGTGTATGTGTGTGTACATACATATGTATACACACACAAAATCACTGTATGTGTGTATATATATAGATATATATATACGAATACATACATATACACACATACAGTGATTTTATCAACTCTAGATATTAAAAGCTTTTTCTTTACAGATATGTAAAAGATGCATTTTGCTATTTCAAAAATGCAATTTTTTCTTACCAAAAAAACAAAATCAAAGCTTAAGACTATATTTAGAAGTGCATTAGGAAGTGAACAGAGCAAAATACTCCATTAAAATACAAAGTTTCCTGTTAATAACGCGTCCTTTCAATGAACTTTACTTTCAAGTCTTGGGACTCACAATCAGATTTGATTAAAGCTCCTATTAAGTGACATCCTTTAAATGAAGCTATACAATAGCAATTATGAGGCAGCTTACATAGTTTGCATCACATGAAATTATGAGAAAAGCTAAATGAATTTAAAAATACTGCTAAATCTTTCATGCAAGCAGACACCAGACATGTAGCTTTAATGTAAACTTAACTCAAGCTGTGACTATGCTCAGTTGTGCCTTCTTCAAAATCTGAAATTTTCATCTAACCATATTTTAAGCAGAATACCTGCAACATGCAGTCAATTTTTAGTATGTACACAAAGGCTCAGGACTGGATTGGATTACCTCAGAGCTTTGTATCCTTTGCCTTGTTTGTAATAATGGAAGTGTCTCATTTCTAATGATGAATAGTTTTAAAATATATATTTAATACTAAGTGGGTAATACATATAAAAATTGTTTTCTGAATAGTCTATTTGAGTACAATGAGATAATTTGAAGATCTGAGGTTTGTTCATTTTTAAGCAGAATAACACTAAGCTCATTCTGTTGGTGCCAGGAAAATCTCCCTACTTACAGATTTGGCAGTGGCGGAAATATACTGGACAACCATCTCACGCTTGGTGGTAAAATCTTTGTTTCGTAAAGGCGCTTTTTTTTCTTCGTTAAGGTTCATGTCCTCCTGTAAGAAATAACATTTACTGTGAGCATTGATAAATTTCCACTTAAGAGCTTCAAAAGTGATTAATAAATATTAATAATTTCTTTGTCTTAAAATACTAATCCATGTGGTGACTAACATTAAAACTCCTTTTTTGAGATACTTCACTATTATTTTTCACTCTAGATACCACAGTTTTGTGTAAATTGTACCATGCATTTATGGTTTACATCTCTACCTAGCCAACTACTGAGCAGAAAGAAAAAAAATATTTTTAAAACTATTCCACAGAATAAATTGACAGTCTATAGCATAGATGTACATGATATCTATGCTAACAAAGCTCTTTATTTACCTTGATAACAAACACACACACATAAACACACACACAAAATAGTGTTTGGTATATGCTCCCTTAGGATTGCTATTATCTGGGAAAGCAAATATAATTTGCAAATTTGCAGGGACTACATAGCTATAATATGTCATTGAAAAAAATTCACAAGAAGTTGTTAGATTTGGAAAACAAAAAAATAATTAGAAACATAGCTAGTTGTATTGCAGTAACAAACATCACTCACTAGAGGAAAAAATATTCAGTTACAAGAACACATTGTTTTGAGGTTCAATAAACTTTAATTTGGTTGGAAATCTACCTTTATTTTGTAATAAACACACACACAACACTTTCACTAGACAAATTGTTTTTCCTTGCTTCGAAATTCATGCTAATCCTTGTGACACATGAAGACACCCTTGACAGGGTCACAAAACCAAGTTTTGTGATTGTGCTTCAAAATGCAATACCAAGTGAAAAGTCAACCTACAGAATAGATGAAAATGTTTACAAATTGTATGTCTAATATAGATGTGTACCCAGATATACAGAGAACTTTTACAACTCAATAATAAAAAGACGAAAGCCCAATAACAAATAAGCAAAACACTTTAATAGGCATTTCTCTAAAGAAGATATACAAATGGCCAATAAGCACAGGAAAAGATGTTTAATATCATTAGAAATGTGAATCAAAACCACAATGAGATACTTCTTCACTTCTACTAGGATAGCTAGAAAAAAAGATGAAAATAATAAATGTTGGCAACGAATTGAAGAAATTGGAACCCTCACACATTGCTGGTGGGAACGAGAAATGATACAACCACTTTGGAAAACAGTCTGGCAGTTCCTCCAAAAGTTAAACAGATTTATCTACCATATGACCCAGCTTACATACCCAAGAGAAATGAAAACATATGTCCACACAAACACTTGCACACGAATGTTCACAGCACCATTATTGATAATAGCCAAGGAGTAGAAACAACCCAAACATCCATCAATTGATGAATGGATAAACAAAATGTGGTGTATCATACAATAAAATATTATTTAGCTCTAAAAAGGAATGAAGTCCTGATACATGCTACAACCTGGATGAATCTTGAAATCACATTATGCTAAGTGAAAGAAGCATCATAAAAGACCATGTATTCTATAATTCTATTCATATTAAATGTCCAAAATAGGCAAATTTATAGGAATGAAAAATAAATTAGAGGTTGCCAGGGCTGGGGAGAAGAGCGGGGAGTTTTGGATTATGACTGATTATGGGTATGGTGTTTATGGGGTGATATAACTGTTCTGAACTTTTTTGTTGTGATAATTTCACACTCTTTGAATATACCAAAAAAAAAAAAATCTAAGAATTTGGCCAGGCATAGTGGCTCATGCCTACGACCCCAGCATTTTGGGAGGCCCAAGTGGGAGGATCACTTGAGCCCAGGAGTTCCAGGAGTTTGAAACGAGCCTGGGCAACACGGCCAGACCTCGCTTCTACGAAAACTTTTAAAAAATTAGCTGGACATAGTGGTGCGTGCCTGCAGTCCCAGCTACTTAGGAGGATGAGGCGGGATGGTCGTTTGAGCCCAGGAGTGAGCTATGTTCCTGTCACTGCACTCCAGCCCGGAAATCAGAGCAAGACCTGTCTCCAAAAAAACAGAGAGAGAAAGAGAGAGAAAAGCCCATTGTAAAAGGATGAATTTTATGGTATGTGAATCATATCTAATTTTTTTTAAGAAAAAAAATCAGTAATTTTATCCCTTTACTCATACAGAAATTCTAAGCATTCTGTTTCTTTAATCAAAAAAACTAATTGGCAAAGAACAGTATCAAAGATATTT
>NW_016107525.1:2384120-2423666 GCF_001604975.1 Cebus imitator
ATCCTTAAAAGTAAACAAATTGCATCTATCTACTGAATAGTAACGTTGTTGACAGCAAAAATTTGTATTTGCAACCACTGCAGTGACTCCTATGATGATTCATTCATAGTCAATACCTATAAATTTGTGTACATATACATGACCTCTCTTCCTAATTACCTGGATCGCTGTCTCTATTCCCACTTTTCTATTGAATACTATTTCTCATTTGGATATTTTACTCGTTACTGACTTACTAGAAGGTAGAAGGTATCTTTTTCCTCACTCTCTCATAGGCTCTGGCATTGTTGAATCAAAGTAGAAACACAGAAAGTAGGTTAGATAGCACTTATAATGTAGTCCACAGATGCTCATCTATGTTCTGTATCTATTTCCTTTTTTTTTCCTTTTCTTTTCTTTTTTGTTTTTGAGGTGGAGACTCGCTCTGTTGTCTAGGCTGGAGTGCAATAGTCCGATCTTGGCTCACTGCAACCTTTGCCTCCCAGGTTCAAGAGATTCTTGGGATTACAAGCACACACCACAACACCCGGCTAATTTTTTTGTATTTTTAGAGACAGGGTTCCGCCATGTTGGTCAGGCTGGTCTCAAACTCCTGACCTCAAGTGATCCACCCACCTCGGCCTCCAAAGTGCTGGGATTACAAGCATGAGCCACCGCACCCAGCCTCTGTATCTATTTCAACTGACAGGGAACTCCCTACCTCCTCAGGGAGCCCCACTCCTCTTGCGGGAGTTTAATCTTTGCCAAACTTTTCCTTTGATGACTGGACATGAAATATGTACACAAAATATTAATTGTGTGTTAAGGTGGGTGGTGTGACTTTTTTTCTTCTCTACTTTTAAAATTTTGAATCACTTATTTACTGAACACATACTACACACCAGAAACTATGCCAGACTATCTAATCTGGTACACTGTTTTTATACTCAAATTAAATATTATTTATAGAGCACTGAGAACAATGCCTGATACTTAGTAAATGCTATATATGTTTGTTGAATAAATAATTTATGGTCTAGTAGGAACAAATAATTCTAACTGAGGCATATACTGGATTATTTGGAAACACAGAGGGCAGATGGAAAGGTCAGAGAAGTCTTCACCAAGTTGTGGGTCTCAAAGGATGAAAAAAACCTGACTGGAAGGAGGGAGACCAGCCAGGAAACTCTAGTGGTCATCTGTCATTTTCCGCTACCCAACATCACTTGGACACGCCCTCTACCATTTAATATATCCTCACATTGTCAGCCCCACCTGACAAAGGTAGAAACTATACAAACTATATTTGTCAGTCTCCCTTTTAACTAGAATGCAGACACGTGGCTTAGTCTCCACCAATGGAAAACATGTAGAGGACATGTAGATTTAGAAGTGAACTATGTGAGGAAGCAGGCCACAAACAGGCCATCCATTTTGCTGATGTAGGTGGCAACACAGGTGATGTTGTTACAGAACTGATGGCATTAGCTGTGTCTTTTTCATTAAGACATTTTGATCAAATAGTTCTGGGGTAAGAGCTCCTTAATCGGAACTGTATTTCAGTTGTGTGGTTCTGGAAGCTATTCCTATAATGTTATCTGGAGCGTGTTTCTGCAACTCTCTTAATTCAAGAACTTCCTAACATCCCCTAAAATTATACTGTATTTAAACCAGCCAGAGTGGATTTTTATGTTCAATAATTCGGGCTGAAGTAATTCAAGTGACTAAAGATAAGAGTCAAACTAAGAAGAAATGTCAGATTGGACAGAAGGAAATTAATTCAAGAGCCACATAAATATTATTTGAAGACCACATTCTTTCTTTCAGGCTAAAGTATTCAACTTATCTTCATGTAACACACGCTAGTGTCCACATCTCTTCTCTCAAATACTTTGTGGTTTAACAAAAGCAAGGAAGGAAAGAACGTCCACCTCCCTCACCTTGAAATACTACCTCTATTAATTCAGCCTCCGATTTTATTATCTTACTGGCAAGTACATCATTCTGCTGACTCATGTTGTTTCTGTTTTCATCAAAATCCCTATGCTCTGTTCACATATGTTGGGCTATATCTATACTGCCTAAAAAAATTCTGGTTAAATTTCAGTCTCCTGTAAATGTGGTTATCATCAATCCGCATCCTCCAAGTACAATCAACTCTGGAACACTGACAAGATTAAGTGCCTGTGTTTGTATACTTCATAGCCTGGCCTAAAAGTGTGGTAGTGCCACATTTGGCAGTCTCTAGGTAGAGAGTTTGCTCTGCTTCCAGTGACATTTCTACATTACTACGTACCCATTCAATTTTTAATGAAACACATTGCTGCTATCATGCCATCACAGTAGAATTATTTTGTAGGGAGGCAGGCAGGACAATAAGAGCAACGTTAAGATTATACACCTCAGAGGAATGTTGTCAAGACTCAGTGTGATCATGCATGACAAGCCTGGTGTATATTAACTAGCTTTCAAAGAATGCTAGCTATTAGTGTTATCATCTCCCCAACCTCATCTTTTTAACCACTTTTCATCTTACCCCTTATGTTTTAATAATGCTAGGTTGTTTGTAGTTTTGCTACATAAACTGTGCTGTTACACACTAATTATTTTGTTCATGATGCTCTTCTCCCTGTCTGAAATATGGTCACCTTTACCATCCTCTCCATAAGTTAATGCCCATCCTTGTCCCCTCCAAATTCACATCTGGCTATTACACTTCAAGACCGTACACAACCACCAATTTTTCAGGAAGATTTCTCCTAAAAATCTTTTCTAAAATTTCTCCTAAAATTATTTTCTCCTGAAAATAACTACTCTCATCCTGTTCTTCCATATTAATTCCTTATGTGGCACTTACATTGAAATTATATGATAAATCTATCTCCTCTAAACTTGAAGCTAACTGAGAATAGGAACTTATTTATCTTTGTACTCGCAGCAAAGAGCATAATTCCTGGAATGCAGTAAACATTTAATAAATATTGGTTGAACCAATGTGATATTTAATACCTTTTCTTTAAATATATTAACTTGCTTTAGAATCAGCAACAGTTTTTTATACTTATAAATGTGTTGCATAGGTTGATTGGAAATGGGTATCATTCATGTGAAGAGACCATAACGACTCATTTTATTCTTGTAGAAATAAGATACATACTACTAATTAGGCAGCTAACACTTCCAAATCATTAACTCCAGATCTATAATACAATAATAAAGCTAAATAGAGCAATATTCATAATGCAATATTAACTCTAAACAATGTAATTGAATATGAAACTATTTCTAAACATACTGATTTCTTATAGCATTCAAAACAAAAGCTACCTTTTAACATGTTTAACATTTGATAGCTCTATAATACATGAGAAAAAATGTAGTATTTTGTAGTTTTAAAAAATACTTTTTGAAGTCTAAATAATTGACCATTTATAATGTTTTTAAAGCCATATTTGTAAATACTAAACCATTTTTAATCCTTCTTGTATTCATATGCCATGATACAATCTCCTATTAGAGACAAATTCCTTCACTTCAGCAAGCATTGTATTCTTAAAGTTATCACTGAGAACCCATATAAGAATAGGATCAAATGAGAAGGTCAAAAGTTGAACCAGCTGCCTATTCATTCATTTCTATTCCACTGATTATTCTTCAATTCTCATTCATTCTTTAATTTTCTCAGCAATAATTAGAATCATGTTATATTCAATTCCAGTACCTTAGCAATACTTTGTAAACTTAATAAGTGTTTAGAAGCTTCTTTTGAATTTTCTTTCTTTAATAACAACTGATGAAAAGTACCATGGCATTAAGAGAGACACTTGGTAAAAGCAGCTGAAACAATACATGCAAAACAACATGGCAGGAAACTGAAGTACATTTCTTTGTCAGCAAATATTGACGTATCAGAAGACACATATAAATCATTACTGAAAATTTACTAAAGCAAGTATTTAAAAAATTAGTGTGTGAGGTTTACTACATAGTTGGATAAAATTATCTCCTTTTTAAAAACATCTCACCTTATGGTATTTGCTAGATTGTTTCTATATAATGACATCTATAAACTACTTTTCTTTGAGTCACCAATAGAACAATTTAACAGAGAAAACATATTACCGAAATAAATGACTTATTTAATAAAAGGAGGATTTGTGGAAAATATATGAGGGAAGGATTACTAAGTCAGGTTAACCCACACGTAAAATTCAAGGCCATTGCAAAAAGTTGAAACTGCAGTACACAGAGTACTACAAAGAGTCAAGAACATTGTTCTTCTTTATAAAATAAAAGCAAGATATTTCAAATACAATAAAATATTTCCAATATTTTGAACTAAGATAGGAAGTTACCATGAAAACATTTTGTACCTTACAGAGGTATTTCTGGTTATTTCAAGATAAAGTATTTTAAAACTGTTGAAATTCGCCAGGCACAGTGTCACACCTGTAATCTCAGCACTTTGGGAGGATGAGGCAGGTGTAACACTTGAGGTCAGGAGTTTGAGATCACCCCGGCTGACGTGGCAAAACCCCATCTCTACTAAAAATACAAAAATTAGCTGGGCGTGCTGGCAGGCATCTGTAATCCCAGCTACTGGGGAGACTGAGGCAGAAGAATCGCTTGAACCCAGGAGGCAGAGGTTGCAGTGAGCCGAAATCTCGCAGCTGCACTCCAGTCTGGGTTACAGAGTAATACTCCGTTCTCAAAAAAAAAAAAAAAAATCTGTTATAATTTAGCATGCCTTAGGCATTTTTCATTTATAAAAAGAAATTCCTTGATATTTTAACCATTAGGAAGAAAGTAACTCCTTTTCAAACCTATTTTACTGGAAAAGTCACACATCGACAGACCCAACTTCCAAGTCAGTCCCCTTCACCCCTGCTTGAATTATTCCCTCTTCCCGGTAATAGATATACTGTCTGGAACAGGCATGGGTACACAAACATGAGGATGAGGATCTACACATTAAGAATGTAGAAGAAAAAATGAAAAGAGTCCATGTCTACAGTGGTATTTGTTGAAGACCCATTTATTAAAGTCCATTTTGAATCCATTTATTTAGAAATACAGAAATGCAACACTCTAGACTAGTTGCAAGAATAACTGGCTGTCATCAAGTAAGACAAGAATTTACTAGTCATGGCTCAGCAGGAAATCTTTCCTTGATTCAGGGACTGGTCTGATAAAAGTTAATACAACAGTTTAGTAAGTTGCTAACGGTACACTTGTTCGATTTGGACCTACAAATCTTTGTCAGATTTATGTTCCAATTATGACAGAAATTAAACCAAATATCAAAATAAAATGAACCTGGAGCTAAACTTTCTAATTACTGCCTATTTTTAAGCAAGACATTAAAAATGACATAGTGACACTGTTCTAACTAAAAAGTTATTAATCATGACAGCAAAGACTTTTGTATAATTAAGAAATAAACTGATTTTAAATTGTTTTAAAATCTTGTTCATGTTTTTCTCATTTTTACTGTGTCTATTTTATAACGTACATATTAATATTAGTATATACATACACATATATCATGTTTAAAATATATTGGTCTGGAGCAGTAGCTCACGCCTGTAATTCCAGCACTTTGGAAGGCCGAGGCAGCCGGATCACCTAAGGTCAGGAGTTCAAGACCAGCCTGACCAACATGGCAAAACCCCGTCTCTACTAAAAATACAAAATTAGCTGGCCATGGTGGCATGTGCCTGTAGTCCCAGCTACTCAAGAAGCTGAGGCAGGAGAATCTCTGGAACCCAGGTGGCAGAGGTTGCAGTGAGCCGAGATCGCACCACTACACTCCTGCCTGGGCGACAGAGAAAGACTCCGTCTCAAAAAAATTACACATATATATATACTTGCTCAAACATATATATATATATATATTTTTTTTTTTTTTTCATGGGATAGGAAATAAAAGGTTTAGAGACTCTTGGACTAGCCCAGAGTTTGGCAAACTTCTTCGGTAAACTGCCAGACAGTAAATGTTTTAGGTTTTGCAGGCCATATAGTCTTTGTCTCAACTATTCAACTCTACTGTAGCACAAAGGAGCTACAGACAATACATAAACAAATGGGCATGGATACATTCAACAAAAATTTATTTGTGGACACAAAAGGGCATGGATACATTCAACAAAAATTTATTTGTGAAATTCATATAACTTTCATGTGCCCTGAAAGGGTCTTTTTTCTGTAACAATTTAAAAATATAAAAACCATTCTTAGCTAGCGGGTTATACAAAATAAAACCTTGTGGCAGGGATAATATCTTTGGCATCTTTATGTCTGCTGTACCTAACAAAGTATCTGGCATTCAGTAGAGAGTTGTCAAATAAACTGCACCATGACACAGAAATGTGTCTTTTCTTTTTCTTTTATAACTCTGCCTTATTACCCTTGCCAGAACATAAGCTCCTTGATGGTAGGGATTTTCTTTGAGTTGTTCACTGTTGTTCTCTTCTCAGACCTTAAAACAGTACTGGACATATGGAAGGCATAAGATTTTGATGAACTAAATTGTTCAAATTTTAAGAATATTTAATGCCAAAAAACAAAGATGGATAATTCAGAAGTAACATTGGGTTTCACAGCGTATTTAGGTGGTGTTCTCTGCTTCCATCCTGAGCCCCTGCACAGGGCTAAGTACCCAAAGAAGCCTATTCACAACTATTATAGGACTATAGAAATCACTTATTTACTTTTCTCCTTGAGTAAATGCTGAGTTCTCTGAGGGTAAGGAAGGTGTTGCATTCATCTTTACACTAACATGTAGCATCCTACCTGGCACATTGCACATATCAATAAAAAGTGCTTAAATACACTCACCCAAATAAATACTAGTAGAATCCTTCAAAACAGAAGAAATGTTTTTGAAAGCATTTCTCTGTACAAACCAAGAACAAAGCCAGTGAACTGTGAAGTTTACCAGCAACAATCAGAGTAAATTTGCAAACCTGGTTCTTTTAATTCCTCTTCCTGAAACTTCTATCCTATTTTCCCTCAGTTGTGAACCTTTGACCAACAGACACTGGGGCCTTCTTGAGGGTGGAGGGTTGCAGGAGGGTGAGGACTGAAAAACTACCCATTGGGTACTATGCTTACTACCTAAATAACAAAATAATTTATACACCAAACCCGTGACACACAATTTACCTACATAGCAAACCTGCACATGTACCCCTGAACCTAAAATCAGTTTTTTAAAAATCATGTTTGGCAATAAAATTTAAAATTGACCCAGATTTACTTACTTTTTAGATCTGTTTACTGGGTAAGTTTTGCTCCTCCTTCGTAAGCTCTTCACGTGAGTTTTATAAGAAAATAAAATATGTTGTCTAGAAATGCTTTTGGCATTATCTCAGTCTAATGATATGGAGTAAAGACATTGAAAATGTAAATGCAACCTATGGAAATTATGCTGTCTAGACAATTACTGAGAATCTAATCATTCTGACAACTATTTCCACAGCTTATTATAGATTTTAAGACCTAGTTTACCAAAAACTTATTTTGTGGTACCTTAACTGTTAATTAAAATTACTTATGCTGAGGGCACAAAAAGATTCTTATCCAAGCTAACTTCTAAAAGACTAGGGTTCAGTGAGAAAAAACCCATAACAGCAGTCAGTGGAGAACAAGGATGCTTGGGTTAATGTACAACACCTGGTGTTCAAACACAACTATTCTCTCTAATGAAAGAGTGAGAGAACAAAAATTAAAAGCTTTGAGATTACTTATGAGAGTTCTAGCAGATGGAATAATTTGGTATTTATTGCATATAACTACTATCATTAAATTATGACAAAAATGCAAAGTATATTAATATAAATTGCTGAATAGAAAAGAGTGTAAACATCAAATTTGCATGTAT
This sequence comes from Cebus imitator, assembly GCF_001604975.1. Taxonomy (NCBI): domain Eukaryota; kingdom Metazoa; phylum Chordata; class Mammalia; order Primates; family Cebidae; genus Cebus; species Cebus imitator. Next base: position 2,391,982 of record NW_016107525.1, read on the forward strand.
AATCATTTATTAAACATTGCCTTTAATAAATTAAGTTGAAATGAAATATGGCTAGAAGTTAATCATAAGTCATCACTAGCCTCATCTTTTGCATAAGACAAACTATTTAATTACCTATATTAGAGCACAGTCCTTATTGACATATCTGTATGTTGCCAATGTAACCTGAACCTCCACTTGAGAGCTCCTTGTGCTAGCTAATAGAAATCAAATTCCAACTTGAACTCCCAAGAAGTTTCTACGGGTTTACTTTTTTAATCTTAAAATGAACATCTCCCCTCTCCCAACACTCCTCTCCCCAAAAAGAACTCTAATTGCGTAATTCAGTCTAGATGAAAAGAAGTTATCACTATTAAGCATTTAACAGTCCCTAAGCAGTATACTCAATATACAAAAACCAGCTCAGTCATTTTCAGTAAGCTCAAAGGTTATGACAACTTCAAATGAAGTTATTAAATTACAGCATTCTTAATTTCCTTACATTTAAAGTGGAATTGAAGAGATATTTTATCCAATCCTAATTAGAAACAATACAAAATGCTTCTGATCAATATGAAAAGAGTTATGAATATGAACCACTTTAATTCAGTCATCTTTAAAACTCACCAAATATAGGCTAGGTACAGTGTAACCCCAGCACTTTGGGAGGCCAAGTCAGGAGGACTGCTTGAGCCTAGGAGTTCGAGATCAGCCTGGGCAAAATAGCAAGACCCACATCTCTACGAAACAATGAAACAATTAGCCAGGCATGGTAGCACATGCCTACAGTCTCAGCTACTCAGGATGCTGAGGTGGGAGGATTGTGTGATCCCAGAAGGTCAAGGCCACAGTAAGCCATGATCGTACCACTGCACTACAGCCTAATGGAGAGAGTGAGACTCCATCTCAAAAAAAACAAGAAACAACAACAACAAAAATAGTTACCAATAATAGTAACATGGAAGGAGTATTGTTGTCATCCTACTACCTTTACCCACTTGTGGAAGATTTGAAAACTTGACTCTGGGTAGGAGAGGGAAACAAGAATCTTAAAGACCAAGTGTGATTTACCCTATGCAGGTCATTGTAACAATCTTATAAAAGCAATGGTTTTAATTCTTGAAAATTTTAATAAAAGAACGACTTCTCAATTTTCAATTAGTTGGTAACCATACTCTAAACACAAAATTCAGTTTTACAAACTATGAAAGACACACTCTTAATAAAGAGCTTATATTCTATAAAATAAACAATCATCAAGAAATTTCAAGGCCAGGCATATGGTTCAGGCCTATAATCCCAGCACTTTGAAGGCCAAGGCAGAAGGATTTCTTGAGCCTAGGAGTTTGAGACCAGCTTGGGCAACATGGTAAAACCTCATCTCCACAAAAAATAACAAAAAATCCTGTTTATTTGGCACATGCCTGTATTCCCAGATACTTGGGAGGCTGAGGTGGGAGGAGGGCTTGAGCTGAGGAGTTTGAGTTTGCTGTAACCCGTGATTGTGCCATGGCACTCCAACCTGGGCAACAGAGCTAGGCCCTGTCTCTAAATAAACAAAAAAATAAATAAATATTTATTTCAGATTTGGATCTTTAAACTTGTCGGCCATAGCCATTGATACCATTGCTCAGAAAGTCCCTTTATAATTGCATCATTGAATAAGCACAATACAAAAAGTGATGTACCAATTCATAGAATAGATGCCAGAGTCAATGAGACATTAGTAGTCTACTAATACACTACTAAAGTAAAACCAAACTATTCAGATCTTTCAGTTACCTGGACCCATTTCACAATTTTTCTTAGCTATGAAGAATCAAGTGATTTGTGAAATGATCTATTAGTAATTAAGTAAAAAGAGTTAATTTTAAAAAATGTCTTGCAGTAATTTTAGTTTTAGCCCAATTATCTGTATAAGCCTATCCAATGAGAACTGCTGTTGACAGATATGATCCTCAGGCATAACAACAGTTTCAATTTTCAGAGTAAGAAATGATTATATTTGAATATTGTCTCTTCTTATTTAAGTTTTAAATAAAAGTTTCACCAACACATCATTACCTAGAAATTCTAAATAGTAAATTACAAGCCAATTTATTTCTTGTCAAGCATCTCATATATTAGTACTATGTATAATGTTGTGCTATTTGCTGCAATTATTTAAAATGTTTTATACCTCAAGGTATGTTATCCTTAAATAAATACGTAGTACTGAGACCAAATGGTCTAAACCTTCATAGTTCTCTAAAATCTAGAAAAGGTAATCAAGAGAAACAGCACAATAAATGGGTACCGTCAAGAGACCCAAGAGAAGGAAGATTCTCATAAGAGCCATCAAATATGACAAGAACAGCTTTTACATTATTTGTACAAGGAAGGACACCCACAAGAAGTAAAATAAAAAAAGAGAAATTTTGTATCTGGAAGTCTACTTCCGTGTTTTAGAAACAGAACGACTGAAGTGCTTTCTCCCTATCAACTGTGATAATGCCATTTTTAACAATTTTCCATTGCTAGATTTTTGTACCCATTCTTTTCAATAGATGCTCTGTAAAAATAATTACAGACAATGTTCCATCATCAGTAGGAAATAATCCACCCCAGGTTGGCTTCGCCTACCACTCTAATGTACCTCTGATTTGCCTTCTACTTCACCTCAATATGTGTCCAAGGGAAATGTACTAATTTTATATTGAGCTTAAATGAAGCATTATTAAAGGTAGATGTTACAAAAATGTCAATGTTTTAGATTTTTATGTACCTAAATGTAAGTTTCAGCTCAGCCACTTACTAGCTTAGTCAAGTTAATGAACCAATTTTCTTACCTCTCTCTAAGCTTCACTTTCCTCATCTGAAAATGGGGTATAACAATCTTACCTACTTTGTGGCACTGTCTTAAGGATCAACTGAAATAATAAATTTAAATGGTTTAGTTTCATGTCTTAGCCATAAGTATACAGTAGATGAAAACTACAGTTATTCATAACTTGTTCACTGTAAGGTTATTACAGTCAAACTTAGATAATATAGAAAATATGTAATATTCAGGGTATAAGTAGACTTCTCTCAAAAAGAAGAGATATAACCTTTAAAGTTTTCAGTTAAACTTTTGTTTGTTACTTTTAATCAAAGCATATTTTCTGATATCTTATTATACCGTCGTTTAAAAATATATGTCCATTTATAGATGTTTTAATTGACAGATAAAATTATATGTATTTAGCACACACAACACGATGTTTTGAAGTATATACTCATTGTAGAATGACGAAATCTAGCTAATTAATATGTGCATTATCTCACATGGTTGTCATTTTTGTGGTGAGAACACTTTACATCTACTGTTAGAATTTTTCAAAAACACAATAGTCACCAAATTGTATAACAGATCTCTTGAAGTTATACCTCTATCTAACTGAAATTTTGTATCCTTTGACCACTATCTCCCCAACCTACCCCCTCTCCCCACTGCCCAAATACCCCGGCCACTGGTAACCGCCATTCTACTCTCTATTTCTTTTTTTATTTTTATTTTTGTATATGTATATATCATACATACGCGTAACTTTATTTTTTTATTTTTTAAATTATACTACTCTCTACTTCTATGAAATCAACATTTTTAGATTCCACATAGGAATGAGATCATGTGGTATTTACCTTTCTATACCAAACATATTTCACTTAACATAATGCAAATTAAGACACCAGTGAGATATGACTTCACATCTTTTAGAAGAGCCATTATTGAAGACAAAAGACAACAACTGTTGGCCAGGATGTGGAGAAAAGGGAACTTGTATACATTGCTAGTGGGAACGTAAATTAGTACAGCCACTATGATAAATAGCATGGAGGTTCCTTAAAAAAATAAAAATAGGGCCAGGCGCGGTGGCTCACGCCTGGAATCCAAGCACTTTGGGAGGGCGAGGCAGGTGGATCATAAGGTCAGGAGTTCCAGACCAGTCTGGTCAAAATGGTGATACCTCGTCTCTACTAAAAATACAAAAATTAGCTGGGCATGGTGGTGGGCACCTATAATCCTACTCGGGGGGCTGAGGCAGAGGACTGCTTGAACCCGGGAGGCAGAGGTTGCTGTGTGCTAAGATCAAGCCACTACATTCCAGCCTGGGCAACGGAGCAAGTCTCTCAAAAAAAAAAAATTAAAAATAGAACTACCATATGATCTGGCAATCCCACTACTAGATATAAATAAGTTTTTAATATCTGCATATACAAGTCTATAATGTTTGAGTATGTGGGTCACATAAAAACATAAAAGAGATTCATCAAATAAAATTATAATATAGTATGATAGTACCTGAAAAATATATTTCTTTAATATCCTATTTCAAAATTCCCATGGAAGAAAAAAATTCCCATTAGGGAAAATGTGGCACAAAGTTGTACAGTTCTTTAAATCACATTAATGAATCCAACAAGCAAATCTTTTTTTTAAAAAAAATCACATTTAAACAGGAAATAGTAATTTTCTGATGAAACATTAGGATATTCAAACCACAATGTAGAAATGTACAAAGTTTTAAAACACTGTAAATCTTGTACATGAATTTAAATATTAAAGACTAACATAAATGGGCCAGGCGTGGTGGCTTGGGCCTGTAATCCCAACACTTTGGGAGGCCAAGGTGGGCAGATCACCTGAGGTCAGGAGTTCGAAACCAGCTTGGCCATGGTAAAACCCCCGTCTCTACTAAAAAATACAAAAATTAGCCAGGTGTGGTGGCATGTGCCTGTAATCCCTGCTACTTGGGAGGCTGAGGCATGAGAATCGTTTGAACCTGGGAGATGGAGGTTACAGTGAGCCAAGATTATGCCACTGCACTGCAGCCTGGGTGACAGAGTGAGACTCCATCTCNAAAAAAAAAAAAAAACTATAGAAACTGGAAGCAGTGCATCTAAATAAAATTACTGTGAGGGGCTTTGCTTCAAAGGAGAGTAAATAAATGGAGTGATAAGCAAGAGAGAAAGGGTCAAGCAAAGGTTTTTGAAAAATGGGACAGTATGTTTATATGCTCCTCAGAATGGTAGGAGAGAGAAGAGAAAATTATTAAGCAATATCTGTGAGTAAGTGAAAAGGAATGGAAACTTATACACAAGTAGAAGAATGGAGAAATGAAAATTTCAACTACGGTGATAGATAGTAGCAAGACAGATATGTGAATACAGATACTAAAAGGTAAATGTGGTGGTGGGAGCCTGTGGAAGTTCTCTTCTGAATGCTTCAATTTACTCAGTAAATTAAGCAGCAAGGTCATCAGCAAAGAATAAAGACGGGGAAGAGTTCTGAGTTTGGAGCAGCAAAGCAAAGGTGTGAAAGGCATCTAGGAGCATAGTTGAAGGAACAGAATAGGGACATATAAACTGATTCTCTGAAAACATAAAGGCCCACCTGGGGCTTCAGAAAAGAACTCTGTGTCCAAATCATAGGGTGATACTGGATTGGAATAGGTAAAACCTGGAGGATGGGAGGAAGACCAGTTAGGCAGCTATTTTAGTAGCCACAAGAAACAACTAGAGAGGGTAACATCTAAAGTAGAGCAAGAACAGCTGGAGGCTGACTGAGGACACAGATATAAGTTATTACAAAAGCAAAACCAATGGGATTTGGCACGAAATTAGAAGTGAATGAGATAATCAATGAGGGGAAGATGGCCCTGTAACGCTGAGTATAAGATAACTGAGTAGGGCAATGCCGTAGATGAACTCAGAGAACTATTTCAATACTGCAAAAGGTAGTAGCCAAATTGTCAGCAGCTTAAAGCAATGATTATAATTTTTATGTAAAGAGAAGAAAGATTCAAAAACATTAAAAGTGTTAATAGTCTCAAGGAATGTTTCTGTGTTTGTTGTTGTCATCATTGCTTTCAGTGATTAAGGACACCAGGGTGATAAACTGAGGGGTATCTAGGTGATCAGGAAATACTAGCAATTAAAGACACAACAGGGCTTCTTTGATAATGGAAACAAATGCCACAAACATTCTGAATGACCCCAAAGTCCAAGTTTCTAACCACTACACAATATATGCTCTGTAAAATTAAGGGTCTTGGAAAGGTAGTGTAAATTGTTTAGCTTCCAAGGAAAATTTCAGAGTTAAAGACCTTAGAGGTGGAATTATTCTAAAGGATGACACAGTCCAAGGTATAGTCATAGGTATAATTAGCTAAATATATAAAGGTAAATGTCAGAGGTTAGGAAACAAGGAACTAAGAGCAAAAGCATGTATTGAATGGGTTATTAGCATAATATTTGAAATCACCAAAATGAAGAGAAAGGGAAAAGGACAAAAGTATAGCCAGGTGCTATCACCAAGGAAGGTCAGCAGATAACAGACTTCAAAAGAGAAAAGGTTGTTGAAAGATGGTTTAAAGAAGATAGCATGAAAGGAGCAGCAGGAAAAAGGGTACATCACAGAAGCAGGAAGAAGAGTTAGAGGGTAAAAGTGTCAGGACTTGCTTCAGGGGAATAGCCAAAATGCCAGTTGTGGCTAGATGGAAGGAATAGTCAAGGAAAAATTTAAAGATAAAGGGAAATTTTGCTTGCATTCATTCAACAACTACCAACAAATATTTATTAAAGGCCTACTAACTCTTCTAGGTGCAGGAGTTAAATCATGAAGGTAAGGGGAGAGGTGATAACAAGATGTTCCATAGTGGGCCCAGTAGGGTCTAGATTTCATTGATGATTAACCTTTTATTTTGATGTAAGGCGACCTTTGAAACTCCTGTGGACTCTTAACTACAGGTAAATAGACAACCACAAAAAATGTATAGTAATATGTGGGATATAATTTTGAATGAATAAATCACCAATCAACATCTCTAGTTCTTCTCTGGTCAAATTAACCAATGTAATGTGTAATGCCTCATTTCCCCCCTCTCCCGCCATAAACTTCTGAATATTCAAAATCTTGTATTCATTACCTAATATAGGAAATTATTTAGGCCACAAGCTATAAAACATAGAAAAAATGCTAGAAAATATAGGTTGTGTGAATGTTGCTAATAGACAAACTTAGATGAATTAATTTCTCTGTCCCTTCTATTGTTACTCTCTACCCTCTCAACTCTATTTCATATACCCAACAAGAGACCTTGTGCTGTTTTCAGCAAAGTGGACTTAGGCCTCTTTTGCTTTATAGAAACACACACACAAATCGGTTCATTGAAAAATTGATTCAATGTCCTAGAGACTACTAAACAGTAGAAAACAAAGATAAATAAAACTGCTTCTACTTTTAGGAGTTCACAGTGGAAGAGACAGACAGGTAAGGACATTTTTGCCAAGAAAAAAGAAAAAAAAACAGACACTTTTGACAATAGTTTTGTTATATCAAGTTTCTGGTCTTTTCACAAACACACCTACTTAAAACTCAGTGGTATTCTGGGCACACACATTTTAAAATTACATCAAAATTAGGGGTCTAACTTACCATCATTTTTTCAAAGAGATCCAATACTTCCTTTTCTGACAAATTCAAAGATCGTTCATCATATAATGGCTGAGCTGTGGGAAACTCACTCATCGCGACTTGAGAATCAATAGGATGTTGAATAAGAGGTTTTTCTTTTTTGACAGTAGATTTTCTAAAACTTGTAATTCGGTCACGCTGCAAACAAATAAATAAAAAGCCCTGAGAAAAAGATCAAGAACCACTAACATGAAGAACATCAAAATGGTGCTTAGTATAATATACATCATTATTGTCTTTTGACAAAATATTATTTTAAGCAGCAAGCTCCAGTTAGAGATTGTACCACTTTGAAAACTTGAAGTAGCTCTTCAGCCTCAGAACTCTGGGGTGAAAAGTATTCTTCAAAAGTAAAACTTAGTCCTTTGTCATTTTTGTTTTGCACAGTAAATATGTGGGAAAAAAAGGCTCAGATCAAAGTCCTGTTGGTTGAGTGAGAATGTGTTTTTGCTGGCAACTTTAGAAAAAAGAGAAAGAAACTAAAAAGAACTACTGATATCCAATTCTAAGAGAAAATTATGGTAATATTTTTCTCCTTCAAAGTTGCAAAAATTGCAACAAGTATATTTGAACAATTTGTCAGTGTAGCAGTAGAAGGGTTAAGAGCATGGACTCTGAAAACAGATTACTTCATTTCAGTCCAAGCTCTGCCATTTACTAGCTGAGTAACCCTGTGAAAGTTACTTGGTCTCTCTCTGTTTCCTTATCTCTAAAATAGGGATAATGACATTACTTACTCCACAGGGTTATTGTGAAATTTAAATAAGTTAATGTGTTTATTGTATTTGGCCACTATTTATTATTATTGTTACTATTATTTTCCCCCAGCTTTTTCTTCCCTAAAATTTGTGACCAATGACAAAGCAAAACAAAGATAAAAACATCACATTTTCTGTTTACTGGAAATATAACAAACAAATATCTTATTCCTACAAATATTATTATTATGAACTTGCTGTTTTATGGATATTGACTTTGAACCATTGATTCTATGTAAAATCTCTAATAATTAGCTTGCTATAAACTGAGTTAACGACTTCAGTTGCATGTAAATGGGATATTCTATTTTAAACCACAAAACATGAGACATCAAAAATTAGTAATGTGCATAAAACTGAATGCAATTCAGTTTTATTATGGTTTCTGTTAGGAAGCACATGCATACCATCAAGCTCACATTAAACAAGCAGACATGTTAAATATCAGTACAGTGCATCTTCACTGCCATGTTACCAGAATCCTTGTCTAATTATTTCAACAATACAAAAAGCATCACAAAAGTTATTACCATAGCTTACGTAAAATTATGTGAACTCCTCATTAATGAGCATACCTTTTATTTTATTAAGTAAAAGAATGCTTTATAAAAACTAAAAGGTATACTTTGAAAGAAACATGAGCAGTTTTAAGCAGCTTATTTAGGATTACAAAAGTTATTTCAGTACATGGTTGCTTACAAAGAGATTATATAAATCATAATATTTTAGAGCTGAGAAGAAACTTGAAAAATAATCTAAACCAATTCCCTCATTTCACCGAGAAGGTGACTTTCCTAAATTCACCAGCCCCTGGTTCCCATCCCAGTCTTCACATTAACTTAAGATTCATTTCTTCTAATCATCATGAACTATATTTTCACATTTTCTTTTAACTTTTCGAGGGAAATTAAGTTGGTTTAGTTATATAGTATATCTTCAAACAACTCAAAAGAAAAGCTAAGTAATCCCAAATATGCTGAGGATATATCCAATAATCAAATTTCACTAAAAAATATAGTGGACATGAAAGCATTTAAATATGCAACTGACCATTAAATCAACATATCTCTTCTCCTTTCCCCTCACATAATATTTACTTTTGCAGTATTAGCCTTGTTACCTTTTTACTGAGTAGCATTAATAACATATATATTTGATCTTCTACTGTGACTTTCAGTTTATCTAAAAAATTAGCTTTTGATTTCAGCTATACTTTGGTAAGAAAATTTAGTTAAGCCACATACCTTCATCTCCTTTGAGCCCTAAGAATACTTTACATTATTTGTAGATAGGTAATTTCACATAGAAAAAACTGATAATGCTCAAAATACCATTTTTTATAATTTAACTATAAAAGGGTATATTTAAATTTTGAGCCCATAACTTTTAATAAGATATACTATGATAAATTCAGCTTTAAAATATTGGTTTCTAAATTCAGTAGCACACATCTGACCAATATAATCAACTTAATTTCCTTTCTAACGGAAATTAATTTCCTCCAACATTAATGTTTAATATATTTGCAATTTATTTGGCCATCAAAAAAGGAAGCATCTGTGTTTTCCAGAGTCTAGATTCACATGGAGATTTTAAAAAACATTTCATGAAGGTAAATATCAGGATGATGATATCAAAATTCTGTTGGGATCTCATATAATTGTTTCTATTAATATTCGTAAAGGAAGTCACTCTATTGACAATTATTCCATTCTTCTATACTTTGTAAATATCCAGACATTTCATATCTTACATATATCAATGCTTTTATGTCCACCTATTTTAATATAAAGGCAACATGCATAAGTAATTTAATAGCATGCTGCTAAGACCACCTTACCACATCATCTGCCAAAGTTTTTATTTGAATGTTCTATTAAAACCAAAAAGAAACAAACAAAAAGAAGAAATGCCAATCAGATGAGAGAAATTCATAGATCAAACAATAAAATAATTTTCATTTTTATTAACTGTAAACAGTCAAAAAGAACCAGAACGTTCAAACATATAAACAATACATTCTTTAAAGAAAAAAAAAAAGTTTTTAATGATTAAAAATGAAAGTTTGGCGAAGGTGTATTCATTTGTTTTTAAATATGGCTCCGAAGGTCCCAAATCAGATCTAGATCAGATTTCACTACCATAGTGCTGATATGTGAGAAAAGATACAACAAAATCATATGCTCTGGCAAGTAATATAGAAGTTTGGAAATGAATCTTCAGGCTTTTAAGATATCTAAATTTAAAAAACAACATTTACAATAGGAAAAATGTCACATTTAACATGAATGTAATATAATGAAACAGTATGGCCTAAGAACTGTGTTACTCCTGATGGATATTTAAAGGGCACTTTTATAAAGATTTTAAATAAAACTGAACTTATTTTTTTAAAAATTCTTATAAACATAATACAAATATTTTAATATTCAAAAATTAAACTTATTTGAACATAAAATTGAACATATATGACACCATTATTTGAAGAATTTGAGTACAGTAATACTAAAGCAATACCTAACAATGTAGTAATCTTCCATGATTCAGAAGATAGTTCAAGACCTCACAATAACATATGATGGGCATGAAATATAGTTCTTATTATAAACATGTTGAAGTACCAATTAGGCGTGTGATTAGGAAAGAACCAGTTTTTTTTTTTTTTGAGACGGAGTCTCGCTCTGTTGTCCAGGCTGGAGTGCAGTGGCATAGTCTTGGCTCACTGCAACCTCTGTCTCCCAGGTTCATGCAATTCTCATGCCTCAGCCTCCTGAGTAGCTGGGAATACAGGCACACACCACCGTGCCCAGCTAATTTCAAACTCCTGACCTCGTAATCCGCCTGCCTCAGCCTTCCAAAGTGCTGGGATTACAGGTATGAGCCACCGAGGCAGACCAAGAACCAGATTTTTTAAATTGTCTGTTAGAAATTGAATTTAATGTTCTGCCAGATCCTAGACATTTATTTCTTACAACAGAAACTGAATAATGTGTATCAACTTGGTCATGCACACTAAAAAAATAGGGTGTTCTCACTGTGGGGAGGATTCCATTATGTTTTAGGTAAATGAAAATTGCTTGGTCTCAGGATTTCAGAAATTTGTCTTTAAATACCACCAATCCAATGCTGTTAAAGACCATCCTCCCCAGATCAGCTGAGGAAAATATACTATTCTATGTATAACTTTTTACTAATTTTAATCCATTGATTCCCTCAGGGATCTAAACTTCTAATCTCTGTACCATGTCTTCATCACATCCAGCTGACACAAACCCCAATCAATCTTTACTGCCTAGAAAAACAGCTGGGATTATTTATATCAGAACTGAAACCACCTTAAGAAGGATGAATTTACCCTGCAACTCTCTCTACCAGGTATTTTCTCCTTAATTTTTCTAGTGGGTTATAGAAAACTGTTTTAAACAAATGGCCAGCTTCATGATTTCCTGCAATACCAAATCAGAGAGAAAATGACAAAGTATCAAAAGTGGCTCAACTAACCCTGCTACCATCCCAATGTGTGCTTGTCCCCCTGGGTTTTTGAGACAGATTATACAGTTCTTCATGCAACCACTGCTTTCCTTTTCTTCCCATCTTTTGGGGTTATAAACTCCCTTAATTTAAATTAAGGGAAAATACTATTTGCTTTAGTCAAATTATCTAAGTTAAGGTACACATGTCTAAAATGTTTTAAATCTGTATCTCAATTGAATACATGTTGACAGTTTAATCATGGGAGACAGACACAAGAAAAAAAGCATTGCTACCAGTATTTTCACTTGGTCTTATGGGACGAGACTGAAGTCTTCTCTTCCCCTCACTACTCTTCTTTCGAATTAACATACTTTTTGTCTATATTAAACCACAAAGTATAGAGGTAGAAACTATTCAAGTTAGATGGAATTTGAGATAATCTAGTAAAAGCCTCTCATTTTACAAACAAAAGACTAACATTTGTTACTGGCTCCACCTGCATTCCACTTGTCTAGGTTTAAGACTTCCACATCATGTTGTTCTTCTTCCTCTCCTTCATTTCCAATAGCCAAGCAGCTATCCAGTCCCATGAAAATCATTCTGCAGTCTGCAAAGATGTGGTGCAATCCACCATCAACTCTCAATTAGATTTCTGTAGTGACTTCCTAATCTACCTCCTTGCTTCCACCTTTGCTCTCCTACAGTTAATTTTGAACACAGCTGACAAAGTGACACTGTGAAAACTGAAGTCAGATCATGTCACTCCTTGGCTCAACACTTTCCAAGGGCTCTATTTTCCCTCCTAGTGCAAGTCAAAGTCATTACAATGGCCTACAAGGCCCAACTGATCTGTATACTCTCCATATCCCTCTGACCTTATCTCCTACTACTGTCCCTTCATTCCCCCAGCTCCAGTCACACTGATCACCTCACAGCTCCCCAGCGAGGCAATAAGCCACATGCCCTGGCTCTTCTCTCTGCCTGGAATGCTCTTTTTCCATGGTCCATATGGCTTACTCCCTCACCCCGCTTCCAAGGTTTTGCTCAGTGAAGCTACCCTGTCTGTCCTATTTCAAATGGAAACGTCTGCCTCCCTCTACACATTCCTGGCACTCCTGATCAAGTTTTAGCATGTTCTAACATAGTTTATAATTTACTTCATTATCGTTATCTTGGTCTGTTTTTCCAACAAAAAAACATATAAGCTCCACAAGGACAGGGATTTCTGCCCATCTCATTTAGGGATGTACCCCTAATGCCTAAAGCAGTGTTTGACACATTGAAGCTTAATTATGAGTATGAATGACTATCATACTCCCTCCTGTTCATAAATATTTAATTCCTCCTGACTACCTATAGAATAAAGATGTATATCCTTAATATGGGATTTAAAGCCCTGTATGATTCAGCTCTAGGCTACCTTCTACTTCTCTTATGACCCCTATTCTATAGAAAACAAAATTTAAAATCCTCTTTCCCAGTGCATACTCCTATGATGTCCTGTTTGTGCCCCTACTGTTCCCTTTGATCTGGAATGTTCATTTTGCGATATACATTTCTAATTCTAGAGTTGCCCTTGAATTGAAAGTTTAGTTGTGATAAACCAAATGCATACCCCTGGTCAAAATACTAGAGAAGGACTGTGCTTTGTTTTATTTTTAAAGAACTGTTTTTTTCCTCACAGGTATCTTCAAGAATGATAGAGTACCCTAAGGCACATAGGAAATTATACTTATGTAAAAAATTATCCTAATTACCTGTGACAGAGAAACAAAGAAAAACACTCCGCTCCTGATTTCTTGATTTGTAAATTTCATTCAACTAGAGTAGACATTCTGTATAATCTTGTACATTTAATATGGATATTTTCTCAGATTTCCCTCATGTAAAAATCTGCTTTCATAAATACAATACTACTATTTAAAGCTCTTCATTATAACTGTTCAGAAAAAAAGAACAAATATGGTCTACTGTAAAAGAAAATCTTTAAGCAGATATGAAGAGGCTGAATTTCAGAAGGGGTAATTTTTAGCCACTTACATTAAAAATGCATTGAAATCATTGTATAAGTTAGGATTCAATGATCTGCAAACAAAATTAAATCATTTCTGCTACACAATTATCTTTTCATATTAGTCAAAAAAGAAAGGTATAAAAGGACTCAAGAATAACAACAGAAACACCAAAAAAATTTTTTCATTTATAATGATGCTCTTCAGGTGTAAGCTCTCAAATTTCATTTATGCAGGTGGGTGTATCTCTCTAACACCACTTGCAAGTAAACATAGATTTTACTTCTGTATACAAACTACAGAGCTACTATGGAGTTAAAAAAAATCAGAAACAAAAATGATCCCCCCAAAAATCTTTATTAGAGTCATATTCCTGAAATAAAAGTACTGATTAAAGTCATTTTAGTAAGTTTGTATTATGCAAATCTAATGATCATGCTCATTACAATGATGGCATATTGTACCAATACATATAGTGACCATATATTTTCATTAAAATCAACTCTGGAAAAGCAGTAAGATTATGCATTAGTCAAGCAATCAGAGTTTATTAAACTTCATGTATGATCAGCTATATTAAATATAACTTAGTATAGTATTAGATGAGTATTGTATAATTATAAAAGTATCACTCCAGACTCTCAACCCCTTAAGACTAAGAGAAATGGCTGACTTACTTATAAATTCTAACGCTGAAGTTGTGATTGCAATGCAAGAGTCATTATTGTAAGAAAATTAAGTTTTAATTTTCTCAATCAGGCAGAAATTAACAAAAACAGCAAGATGTAAAGATTCAACTCTCTTATTGCTAATGTTACATGGTAATACAATGTTTTATAAACATCGTGCAATTACTCTACTGCCACAGAAATTAGACAACTAAACTGCATATAATTCAAAAGTCTCGCCACCAACTATAAAACGTATCTGTACTATTTGATTATTTTCTTTTCTTTTAAAAAAAAATGAGTAAGTTGGCCACTACAATAGAGAGAGATGAAGGGTCAACTCTTTACCCGCCTTAAGTTTCTTGTGCTCCAAGAATAGCAGGTACAATAGGACGCAAAAAAACACCCTTCACTTTAGCTGAACAAATATTTAAGCATCTACTGTGCACCTGTTCAATACCAGGCACAGGGAACACGGTGGTAAACAAGGCAAGCATGCTCTCTTCCTTTAAGGAGGTTACACTCTAGTTGAAGATCAGAGGAGTGAAAGAACAATCATAATATAAAGCTTCTGAGAGCTCTGATATGGTAATACCCTATTATAATCTTCATATATTTTCCATGTCAGAAAGGACCTTGAGAAAGGTAATCAACATCAACCACTGATTCAGGGCTCGATTTCTCTGGACGACATCCCTGCCCAAAGGCTATTCAGATCAGCAGCAGTCACAGAGGGAAGTAGTTACTATTCAAAGGCCTGCCTTGCAACTTTTCAGATCCTATACTCATTCCTGAACTTTAAAAACCCGTAAGACCAATCCAAACAACTCAAGGCCAATCACCTGGTAACTAAGCTGAACGTTCTGTTCACGTATTCAAACTCTGTATTATAAAGATATTTTGTGTTAGTTGAGTACCTCTCAGTTGTGTTTAATTTCACCAAGAAAGCTATGTCTAATTTTATTTTAAGAACTAAGCTCAATGTACAGGTTTGAGTCTCAGATGACCTTTCAGAAAACAAATTTTCGCTTTTGTAATCATTGAACTATTTACTGTGTGTACTGAAAATTATTCCCTAACACTCTTTCATCTCCTTTCTAACAGTTAGGGTCATTTTCAGACACCTACACTTCATCTTAAGCACTGTAGTCCTCTATCACCATTAGCACTTAAGATTAGATGCTAGATCAAGTGGTGGTGCGAGGCACTGGGGATTTAGAGAGATATGGCCCTGCCCTCGAAGCACAAAAGCCTAGTAGTTGAGAAGATTATGTTACAGATATTAAGTTCCAATTCTTCACCTTACTCTGCCATTGTTAACATCTTGAACTGTCCATTTCATCATTTTAGTAGAGCAATATTTTTATATTTTTGTGACCATAAGCACACCATCTCAGAAGTACTGTCGAATCAAAATTCTTAAATTTTAACCCACCAGAGTTCTTTGCTATTACAAATCAAAATTCGTTTCGCCATTTTTATGGCAAGAAAAAAAATCCTTTTGAGATTTTCTTCTCAAGATGCTCTTTCAATTTATAAAGACCAAAATACTTATCTGTAAGAGATCAAATGTGACATCCCAGTATAGGGCTTCAGTTTTCTTCACGAAGCAAAAGCCTTTGTTACTTCACTGGATAACTTTGATCAATAACTTTGATCAATCTGTCATAATAAGTTATGCTCAATCTTTTTTTTTTTTTTTTTTTTTGGAGACGGAGTTTCGCTCTTGTTACCCAGGCTGGAGTGCAATGGCGCGATCTCGGCTCACCGCAACCTCCGCCTCCTGGGTTCAAGCAATTCTCCTGCCTCAGCCTCCTGAGTAGCTGGGACTACAGGCACGTGCCACCATGCCCAGCTAATTTTTTGTAGTTTTAGTAGAGACGGGGTTTCACCATATTGACCAGGATGGTCTCGATCTCTTGACCTCGTGATCCACCCGCCTCGGCCTCCCAAAGTGCTGGGATTACAGGCTTGAGCCACTGCGCCCGGCCCTCAAGTTATGCTCAATCTTAAATGAATTGTCTTGCCATAAAGCTCAATCTTCAACCGCCAGGAAGGGTGACGATGACATGGGAATCCAGCAGTCCCTGTGTGACAAACCTGATCAGCTTCAGCACTAAGGGAAAATGGTTCAGGAAGCATGTCTGCCACTTATTTAAACATGTTCACACTAATGAATTGGAGGAAGTCACTTGGTGCCTGAATTAAGCAGAAACAATTGCAGGAATAATTCAGCTTTTAGAGTAGTAGCATCCTCTGCAGGTGTAGAAAGAATGTTTGTTGGCTTTATACAGTGAAAAGAAAGTATCTTGGGCCTCTTCAAGCTGGGAACCGCCTCTCATTCTATTCAAATTCATCCCTCTGGTCACAGAGACAGATGCATACTCTGATTGCCTCTTTTGAAAAGACTTATCAGAAACTCAAAAGAATGCAACCATCTGACTCCCACCTACCTGTGACCTGGAAACCCCCGCAGAGGGCGGGGGAGCGGGGGGGAGGGGGCGGTACTTTGAGTTGTCTCTGCATTTCTGGATGGAATTAATGTACTTCTTACACATATTGATTGATCCCTCATGTCTCCCTAAAATTTATAAAACCAAGCTGTGCTCTGACCACCTTCTCGGGCACATGTCATCAGGACATTCTGAGGCTGTGTCACAGGCACATCCTCAACCTTGGCAAAATAAACTTGCTAAATTAACTGAGACCTGTCTCAAAGTTTGGGGGTACACAATATTCAACCATTTCAAATGGAAAAAAAAAATTGTTTGGACATAAAAGTTCTTCTTTCTTAGTCTGTGAATAAAAAGCAACAGAAATGAAACAGCTAGCTTTACCCAAATACACACATTTCAAAACCCAACACAGTACTTTGTACATAACAGATACCATTAGATCAATTATTTAGCCAAGTAGTGTTCTATATTTAATAAATAGATTTTTACCTTCTCTGTCAAAAAAGGACAAATTTCTCAACCAAATCTTAATCAAGCACTCATTTTATGCCCAACATTTTATGGCTCATAGAAGTTTGAGGATTCTTCCCTTAAGGCATTTACAGTCTAACTAGGAAGTAAAAACTAACAATACAGGCTAGGCACAGTGGCTCACACCTGTAATACCAGCACTTTGGGAAGCCGAGACGGGTGGATCGCCTGAGGTCAGGCATTCAAGATCAGCCTGACCAACTTAGTGAAACCCTGTCTCTACTAAAAATACAAAAAATTAGCTGGGCGTAGTGGCAGGCACCTGTAGTCCCAGCTACTTGGGAGGCTGAGGCAGGAGAATCACTTGAACCCAGGAGGCAGAGGTGGGAGTGAGCCGAGATCAAGCTATTGCACTCCAGCCTGGGCGACAGAGTAAGATTCCGTCTCCAAAAAAAAAAAACTAACCATATAAAAACAAAAATAACCAAACGCTAAACTATGAGTTTCTCAAATACGTAGCTTCTCCTTCTCCCAAGGTACTATCCTCCTGTCTTATCTTCACAGCATTAACTGCTATCTGAAATGATACTGTTCATTTATTTACTTGTTTGTGTTCTACCTTCTAAAAAACAAGTTTCCTAACACTAGAGAACTTAACTGTCTTACTCACTTTCAGATCTCTGACACTTAGAACAGTAGCTGGAGCATAATATCTGCTCAAATATTGGTAAATAAATTCATTTAAGTACAATAAGAATTCAGGGAAGAAATAGATAAATATAGCTTCATTAAGAAACTACAAAGAATTGTGGCCTAATTGATGGGTAGGATCTGAAGAGCCACAAAGAGAGTAAGAGAAGGAAGTCAGACAAAAAGAGCAGCACTAACCTTTTACTTCAGGGAAGTTGAGGAGAACAGACTCATGAAACAAAGGGTTCAAGTATAACGGTATTAAATTTTGAATGTGTACGGTAGATTAGAGGCAGTCTTGAAAACCACAAGGAATAGTCTAGACTAAATTGGAGAACCACAGGGGTTCTTATGATTTTCTGATTTGAAGACAAACATGGAGAAAGCAGTATTTTAGAAAGCTGACTTTGGGTGGCACACATCTACCATCTTTTATTTGAAACCTTTCAAGCCAAACACGTTTTAGAACTCAGCATGTTTCAGGTTTTAGAAAGGAATATGCTAGGTGAATCATATCTTACAAAATATACTAAGCAGGATCTGGGGTAACACATTAACTCAAATGCATTCAAGTTTAAAAGGAAAACATGGATATTCCACAAAACAGGATAAAGACTACCTATACAGCCTTAAGAGGGCTGGGGTTTGGGGACAAATGATAAAAGTCTGTTTTCAGAGCACTCAGATTTTAGAATTTCAGAAAAGCGTTGTGGACCTGTAATATTAAGAATAAACTGAAAAAGGAATCAAAGGCTAAAAAGAAGGCTTGCAGGGATCAGCCAGTTTGGTCTATTTTACCTAACTAATAGCTACCATTCACTGAGCATTTATCGGCACTATGCTAAGAGCTTTATATGTATTGCCTCATTTAGATCCTCACAATAATCCTATGTACAAGAAGGTACTGTCCTGTTTTGCTTATCAGGAAATAAAGGTTTGTAGTCATTAAGTCATTTCCCTAAATCAAAAATAATAAATTACACAGTCCAGATTAGCATTTAGGTCTGACTAGAACACAAGCTCTATAATCTCTGTCTACATTATGAAATCTGTGTGAGCAGTCTTCATCACTATAACAATACTGGTTAGAGCTCCAGCTCTTTTTCAGTCTTGGCCTTTCCATGTGCTCTTGGCTCTGCTTAGCACACTTGCTCCATCCCACCTCACCTCTTTGCTAATTATATGGTCATCTTCGACTCAATTGTTCTGCTCTCAGCTAAGGATACAGAAGATCCTGTTATAGTCTCCCATGGTTCCTGAACTTTCCCTTCTGCAACACATTCCAATTATCGAATCCCAATTACCTATCAATATCAGTCTTCTCGGCAATACCATAAACTCAATGTAGTAAAGACTAGGTTTTTCTTGATTCCCACTATGTCCTTAGGTTTTTGCACTATTTGTAGCACATAGTAAGTACTCAAACCTGTGATGATAGACAGAATTGGGGCCAGGGGGAGGAGAGAGACAGAGGAAGAGAGTGTCAGAGAGAGAATCTGATCCAGTTGTAAGATGATAAAAGCTTAGTCTAGGATGGTAGCAATAGAAATAGATAAGGCAGTTAGTATACATAATTTTGTTTAAAATTACCCTTGTTATTGAAGCAATGTACCCAGACATATGATTGTTGTTTGTATTAAATAGAGTAATTTAAATATCTGTTATGATTACTATCTTTATAACACAAAAATAACCTCTAAATGGCTATGATTATCACTCTGGAGATACTTCACCTCACAATGACTTGCCATCTATCTACTTCAAGTAGCTTTTACAAATAACCACATCATTTAGTTTTCTGATGTAGCTGCAAAATTAATCTGACAAAACAAAATGATTCACTGCTTTAAAAATTCAAGAGTATAAATTGCCTAAAACTGAAAATTATGCCTGAGTTGTGAATAAGGTATTATTATAACATATTTTTTGTAGGAAAAAATACATAAGTCAGCCAGTGATGTAAGTTAACTTCACTATTAGTACTTGTAACCGATAGTCTTGAATTTGTAAACCATCCCCAGTTCAGGAATGGGTCATGTCTCAAAGTTCACTTGTATTGCAGTTGTTTAGTTCTTGGAACACATGTATCCAATGGTGCAGCCCATAAAAAATCATTTCCAAAGTGAAAGTAGACCACATTCTCCACATGGAAAACAAAAACAGCTCAACTGGACTCACACAGGAAGTTTTAAAATCACTAAATATTATATCAAATATTTAAAACATAAAAGCTTAAGCAGAACGTGATTCTATGGTCAAAAAAAATAATTTTCAGAAAATTTAAAAAGTGTTTTTGGAAAAATTTAATATTAAAAATTACTCAATTTTATAAACCTGATTTTTTTCCCCCAATGGGCTTCAGGTTCTATGCTGAGTAGTGAGAACTCTGAAAAAACCTTTTGTCTCATGTTTCTTAAATAGTGTTTTACTTAGTTTTAATTTGGATAAGAGATTCTTTCTCAAGATAGTGAAAGAAATTGTCAAAATAATAAATAACACATTGCAGGATAATATCATTTATGTCACTGTGTTTTACAAATAATATAATGAATTAACAGGTACATTTAATTTTTTTACTTTTTATTATTTTGGGCAAAGCAACACTTATATCTGTTTATGCTTATGGATCCCAAATTCCTTCTAGTCTGTGTTTTTCACCGTGGACTCTTCACTGCATTTAAACAACTGAAGTGGAGTAAGAGCTGCAAATAAATCAGCAACTATACTTAGCCCCTGAAGCCTCGTAAGTATTAATCACTGATCAGTTGCAATATAAAAAAGTTGAGCTGTATGTCCCTTTGCCTGAAAACTCACAAGCAACCCAAGCACTAATCCTTATAATGACCCTTATACATATTCAGGTCAAAGCAAATTTTTCTTTTTGTCTTTTAATTAATACCATGAATCACTGAGATTTTTAAGTCTAAAGATTTTGATGTAGAAAACATATTTTTTTTCCTTTTCATCTAGATGTTAAGACAACAGTGATGTATCTTATATATCAATATAAAGATCACAGTTTGCATAAACTCATTACATATGAAGTGGCTGTTAACCTTGCCTACAACTCTTTGGCTTTGCTAATGCCAACAAAGGCTTCCAACCAGCAAAATCAAGCCCTTTCATAGGGGCTCCTGAAAACCAATGACAGATACATATTATCTCTGCACATAAGACTCCAACCATGTCAAACCTACCAATAACACTCAGTGTGTATGAGAGGTCTTCTTTGAAAACAGAGAAAGTATGAATTATGAGGATAAATTTGAGACATTCTAAACTTATTTCAACAGCATTCATTCAAGTTTCTATTTTCCTCACTGCTGCATAATTTGGTTTTATAACAGTTTGGCCAATAAGGGACTGGGAAGATTGAACTTATATGTTACTATGCAACTGACAGAATGATTTATAGTCAGGAGATCAGTGTAAAACAAATATAGATATGCTTAAAATTTTATAGAATTACTCTTGCGGAGTTGCCATAAGTTCTAGCCCCATATTATTGTGTCAGTACCATAATCATAGCCAAGTTTTTTACAAAATTCCTAAATTAACTTCTCTTCAATTATCATTCTATTTTCTAATAAGGTTAAACTTATTTTCAACAGAACAACCTATTTAGCAGCCGTAATCAAGACTACTGAAGTTCCACATACGTGGGCCCTTTATAGTCCTGATACAACACTAAGGAGTTAGTTCTGCAAGTACATTTTCCTACAGAAATAAAGTTCTCAATGATGGTTGACTTCGCAAATCAGCTTTTAAAAAACCTTATTAAAATCCTGTAAAAATCTATAATACACCTTCAGAGTCACACTGGTAGTCAGTAATATTCCAGCTCCATTCTCCTTTGAAACAGTTTCCGTAGAAAATACACATTCTAATACGGGGTGTTAAAAACTTGGTTTTTTTCTACAGGCAGGACTGGCAATCCTGGCACATAAGAGGACATAAGAGAGACAGTTGGCCACTTATTTCAACATACGGCTTCAGAGAGTAACCACAGATGACATCATTACAGATTAAGCTTCTTAGGTGTCTTAACTGGGAAACGAGGGGCAATTTATTCCTTCTATTAAAAAAAAAAATTTCCCTGGGTTCTAAACTCCTTCATAAACACTGCCTCTAGAACACTTAAATTTGTTCAAGAACTTAAGTCAAACTTGACCCACCAGGTTAAAAGCTCTCTTCATTTTCAGGTATTCACTGAGCTCTGAATATCTCAAATTTCATAAACTATATACAAGCACCTGCCTACTTGAGCTTTAAATAGTGATCACTTTTTTTTAGGAAGGTACTAGAATGACTTCTCCCCTCTCCATTAATAACATAAGAAGAGAATGTGCTAAGACTGGCATTTTCTTTCACATGAAATACAGAAATGAGACTATATGTAGAATCAAACCTACAAACATAACTGAATATGAACACATAACCCAGATATTGAAAGGGTGACACAGTTTTCAAGGATAAAAGTTATGACACAATGTCAGTCGCCAGTAGCCAACAATGTAGAGTGCTTCCTGAGCTACAATATACATGAAAAAGCCTGAAAACACCACAAAAGTGGAATGTTTTATTACTCCCAAGGGCTTAGTTCGAACCTTGATTATAGCATTTACCATAGTGTAATAATTTCCCACTAGAATGTACGAATTTCCTAAGGCAGTAAGTAGGTCTTACATAGTTTTGTATATATTACATAAATGGGTTAAAGATGACCCCAGTATATTGGCCATATGTTGTTTACTTCTTCACGCAGGATAGGACCCATTAGGTCAAAGCCCACCTCAAATTGCTACATATCCAATTGCTTTAAATGTAGCCCAAACAAACCAATTTTTAGCCATTAGAGACTGTCTGGTTTGCATACATTGCTGCAGCTAGACAGCAACAAGTCAAGGAAATACAGTAGAGGAAGGAAAGGAAACAGGGACAAGGTAAGAAAGAACGGGGAGAGAAGAAAGGAATGAATAAATGAATGAATGAGGGTCTCTTTAAATGCCAATGGTAGACATGAATAACAGGGAATTACGTTAATTTATAATTTGTATATTAAAAAGAAAAAAGAAAAGCTAGACCTAAAGAGAGAGCATCACTACTATTAGCACTACTATTTATGATTCACTGAGCACCTACTATGTGCCAGACATTGTTTTTAGTTCTTTGATTTAATTAATCCCTAAAACAAACCTGTAATGTAGCTATTATTATTATTATTCCCATTTTTCTGATTAGGAAACCAAGGCATACCGAGGTAAAAACAGAACTAAATGATATAATGTTTGCTGACCTGTATGCAGCATCATGGTTCCAGCAGCAAACATACCTTCACAAGGTAAACAGCAAACAAAATACTATGGTATGGTGTATGACTCATCATAGTAGAGATGGCTATTCAATAGTTTCCTTGATTGAAAACCACTGAAATTGTTTGATCTGACATCTTAGATCATTTACACAGTTTACTTTCAGAATCTGAGCAAGGGCTATGGAGCACAAAGGTCATGTGTCTCCTAGATCACTTTACATAAACTTAGCTTGTGTATAAAAAGGCTGTTAAATTTATTTTCAAACACAGACTTTTTGTTCATTAATCAGCACTTGACTAGTCAATCGTAAAATACAAAATAGTCAGTAAGCAACAAATTCCCTCTCATGAGCATATACCAGAAGATTTTCCTATGGTATTTGCATTTTAAAACTATAGAAGGAAAATGACATGAAATAAATGCTAATGATCTCTGCAAAGTGAATTTTCAGTTTGGATTTGCATTAAAAATATTTATCCCATTTATTTAAATTATATGACAAGAAGATTAGGTACACCCATAATACATAATAAATCTTTAAACAAACATAAAAACCTTCCTAGATTTTGCTTTCTTCTACCTAATTTTACTGCCAGCAACATGCGAAATGAGTATATTAACTTCATCCCTCAGGTACTTGATGATTTCAACATAAACTTTGGAGACAGTCAACAATGAAAAAAATCATTTACTTTGACCCAGCTCTATCAAGCAGAAGCTTCCCTCCAGTTCCAGTAAGAAGGTAGAACCATAAGCCTAACAGTCCTACTGAATGGAATCAGGACAAGGAAAACCAGTATAGAATTAGGTCACATGTATAATATGTTACTAAAAAGTTTCCTAGTCTCTACATCGCATATGTTTTAATGAGATCATTCTAGGGTACAATTCTGTTGGGGAGGGGCTAGAACTGAAAACAAATAAGAAAGGATTACTTCAGAAATATCCATTTATATCTAAGCGGTTGTTGCAAGCTCTCTGGAAGTACATTCATCACAAGTAAAATCCATCAAATTGATGGGACGTTTTCTGCCAAAATCCATGTTGATGTAACCATCCAGCACAAATGTTAACATTTGTTCTTACTGAACAGTGACTTGAATTTTCTTTTGGCTTCTCTTCTCCCTGCCAGCATGACCAATGAGAATGTTCTAGCTTACAGAACATACAAAGTTATGCAAATAAAATAATCCCCAAACTATATTATGTATTAAAAGTATTCTAATAAGGTTTTGCTGAATTTTTCCAATAATCAAGGGTGAAAATACCTCAAGCATCGTGTGACAAGGCAAAATCTAGGTGCTGCTTACTGAAGAGACTGAGAAGTATGCTCACAATCTCTTCAAGTGTTAAGTAATGAACTGTATAATTCTTGTTAGCACCAAAATTTTGTTCCTGTGATATATTTTAAATAAAAATACAATATGTGCCTGAGCTGGAGGCCGTGATATGTGAACCCGGAAGGATGGAATTTTGACCCAGTCTGGAGAGATTTTTGTAATAAACAACAGGCAAGGAAAAGATACATCACATGACCAGAGAAAACAATCGGAGAAAAAAATGTTTGGAAACTGAGAGCAGCTCTATGTACACAGTTTTTAAGGAAGAACAAAGTTCAGTAAAAGAAAGAATTGCCAAATAACTAATAAGCAAAGTAAGGGGAGACTGCCAGATTGAGGTTAAGATAATTATTGAGGAAGCAATTTTGACCTGAATCTAAGAGGTTATACCTGGAGTCTAAGTGAGAAAGTTGGAAGGGGTTGGTTAACGTTCAGCCAAGATTGACCAGATGCTCAGGTAGAAGGGTAGAAGAGTAAAAGAGAATTGTAAAAATCCCAACCAGTTTAATTAACCATGTCAAACTGATTTTTGTGTTTTCTTTTTTTTTTTTTTTACTTTTGTTTTTGTTTGTGATGTATCCTTATCAAAATATCAATGACATTCTTTTCTTTTTTAAAAATGGTGGCCGAGTGGGGTGGTTCACACCTGTAATCCCAGGGAGATTACAAGGCGGGGTGGATCACGAGGACAGGAGTTCGAAACCAGCCTGGCCAACATGGTGAAACCTCATCTCTATGAAAAATACAAAAAATTAGCCGGGTGTGGTGGCAGGTGCCTATAATCCCAGCTGCCCGGGAGTCTGAGGCAGGAGAATCGCTTGAACCCAGGAGGTGGAGGTTGCAGTGAGCTGAAACCACACCACTGTACTCCAGCCTGGGTAACAGAGTGAGACCCCATCTTNCTGTTATGCAGAACCACAAAAGACACAGAATAGCCAAAGCTATGATGAGAAAAAAGAACAAAACTGAAAGAATCAGATACCTGACTTCGAATTACACTACAGAGCTATAGTAACCAAAACAGCATGGTCGTGGCATAGAAACAAACACATAGACCAATGGAACAGAATAGAGAACACAGAAATAAATCCATAAAATCTACAGTGAACCCATTTTCAACAAAGGTGCCAAGAACATACATTAGGTAAAGGACAGTTTCTTCAATAAATGTAATGGAAAAACTGGATCTCCATATGCAGAAGAAAGAAACTAGACCCCTATGTGTCTCCATATACAAAAATGAAATAAAAGTGGATTAAAGACTTAAATCTAAGACCTCAAATCATGAAACTGCTATGACAAAACATTGGGGAAGGTCTCTAGGACATCAGACCGGGCAAAGATTACTTGCATAATATTTCACAAACACAGGCAACCAAAGCAAAAATGGACACATGAGATCACATCAAATTAAAAAATCTTCTGTACAGCAAAGGAAACAATCAACAAAATGGAGAGACAACTCAGAGAATAGGAGAAAACATTTCCAAACTTCCCATGTGACAAGGGATTAACAATCAGAATACCTAAGTAGCTCAAATAACTCTATCGAGAAAAAAATCTAATAATCCAATTTTAAAACGGACAAAAGATCTGAATAGACATCTCTCAAAAGAAGACATACAAACAGGTATATGAAAAGGTGTTTAACACCATTGATCAGGGAAATGCAAATAAAAATTACAAAGATATCACGTTACCCCCAGTTAAAATTGCTTTTATCCGAAAGACATGACAAACACTGGCAAGGATGTGGATAAGAGCAACTCCTTGTACAGTGTTGGTAGGAATGTAAATTTGCATAACCACTATGGAGAACAATTTAGCAGTTTCTCAAGAAACTAAAAATAGAACTACTCAGTAATGAGTACTCAGCAATGTCACAGCTGAGTATATACCCAAAAGAAAGAAATATACTTACCAATGCCACAGCTGAGTATATACCCAAAAGAAAGAAAATCAGTATGTTAAAGAGATATCTGCACTCTCATGTTTATTGTGGTACTATTCACAACAGCCAAGATTTGGAAGCAACCTAAGTGTCCATCAACAGATGAATGGATAAAGAAAATGTGGTACATATACACAATGGAGTATTATACAGCCATTAAAAAAAAGAACAAGATCTTGTCAATTATAACAGCACAGATGGAACTGAAGGACATGTTAAGTGAAAAAACCCAGACACAGAAAGACAAACATTGTATGTTCTCACTTTTTTGTGGGATCTAAAAAAATTATAACAATTGAACTCATGGAGATGATAGACAGTAGAATGATGTTTACCAGAGGCTGGGAAGTTGGGAGGGAGGTGTGGACATAGTTAATTAGTGTAAAAATAAAGTTAGATGGAATGATTAACATCTAGTATTTGATAGCACAATCAAGTGACTACAGTCAACAATAATTTATTGTGTATTTTTTAAAAACTAAAAGAGTATATTGGATTGTTTGTACCAAAGGATAAATGCTTGAGGTGGTGGATAGCCCATTTCCCCCATTGTGATTTTTATACATTGTATGCCTATATCAAAATATCTCATGTGAACATAAATATAGAGACTATGTACCCACAGAAATTAAAAATTAAAAAAATATAAACCAGTGATTCCCAAAGCCCAAAGAACCCCAGCACAAGAAATATGAAGAAAAGTACATGAAGGTACATATTAATCAAGTTACTAAAAGCCAGTTTGATAAAGAGAAAATATTAAAAGCAGCCAGAGCGGGTGGGGGAAAGACATGTTATGTAAAAGGATAAAAGATAAACCATACTAACACTAGTCAAGTGAAGGTTAGAGTCACTATATTAATATAGGAAAAGTGAATTTCATAGCAAAAAAAAAAAGTCACCTGGTATAAAAAGGGTCATTTCATAATGATAAAGGGGTCAATTATCAGGAGGATACAGAATCCTAAACATTTATACCTGTAATAACAGAGCTTTAAAATACATGAAGCAGAAACAGAAAACTACAAGGAGAAACAGATGAATCCACAGTAACAGATAGACTTCAATGCTTTTCTCCCAATTGACAGAACAAGCAGACAGAAAATCAGCAGGGATATGGAGGACCTGAACAAGACTCGACCCAACAACAGAAGACTACATATTTTTGTCAAGTGCACATGGAGTATTTACCACAAAACAAAGTCTCAATACATGTAAAAGTATTCAAGTCATATAAAGTATATTATCTGACCACAGCGGTCTTTAGAAATCAAAACCAAAAGATTTCTAGAAAGTCCCCAAATAACTGGAATATAAACAATACACTTTAAGTAAACGATGGGTCAAAGAAGAAATCAAAAGAGAAATTAGAAAATATTTAAGCTAAGTAAAATTTAAATCACAAAATATAATGATTTGTGGGACACCAAAAAGCAGTAATTAGGGGGGAAATTTCTAACAATGAATGCCTCTATTATAAAATAAAAGAACTTAAGTTCTCAAATCAATGATCTTAGCTGTCACCTTAGGCAAATAGAAAAAGAAAAGCAAATGAAACCCAAAGTAAGCAACCTAAAAGAAATAATGGGTCAAAATTTAAATAATGAAATATCAAAATATAGAAAAATAAAACCACAAGTTGGTTCTTTGAAGATCCATAAAACTGATAAACAATGAGAGAAGACCCAACGCTATGGCTTTACTGGTGTGTTCTAGTAAACATCAATTGTACAGCAACTCTTCCAAAAAACTGATGAAAATGCAAACTGATTCTCAGTTTGGGGATGGAAGAGAGGGATGGGAGATAAGCCAAAGGTATAACCCCTTTGAGGGTAATGAATATGTTCACAGTCTTGATTGTGAGGATGATTTGCACATATGCAAATCTTGGCAAACTGCACAAATTAAGTATGTGCAGCATTATGTCAAATAAATTTAAATAATAAAGCTGTTTAAATAAACAAAATGACTGAATTTATTCTTCAATACACTATAATGTATACACTCAAATCACTTGCTCCTTTTCAAAAATAATAAACTCTGATTACTATTGCAGGCTCTCAAGTACATGCTAGACTCAAAAGTAGTGTGACCATAAGAATAGTTTTCTCATGTCTCTTACAAAATTTTCTGAGTACAGTTCCCAAAAAATCCTACAGGCATTGTTTTAAATGGTAGCAGCATCAGAACAAAATCAAAACAAAACCCCTATCTTCCAGGTGACTATATTGAAGGGAAAATGATTAAACATATCTACAAAATGTGTGCTTATTATATTAAAGCCTCAGTTTGCCCACTGTAACCTGAGATGTGTCAACACTAAGGCAAAATAAGTTTTCTATCCTAACCAGATGACTGAACGAGTTGTATGTTTGACCCTGTCCAGAAGAGAGATATTCAAAGTACAAGAAAAGTGTTACGTTATGCCTTTTGTTTTGCAGGGATACTGCAAGACAAGGAAAAAAAAAGGATTAAACCAAAAGCAAAGAAGACAACAAATGCATCTTATTCTCATGCTCTTTTTTTCTATGATAAGACTGCTACTTTCGGCTATGTTTAAACATACACTGTGTAGCAGTCACTCCCTCAAACTCTAATCTTTTCTCACCATTAATCAAACATGAAAAGACTCATTCTTAATCACACACAAAATTTCTTGTAAAACACTCAAGTCTAGGTCGTTGAAGCTTAAAATAGAAATAAAGATGAGGCACAGCAACACCTTATATCTTCTTATATGTGCCCCACTTCCTCTTCACTATGACTACCTGACTCCAGTGGTGACAGAATAAATCTTCACTGTGTAATCAATACTGCCATGGGAAAGTATATACAATCCAGCCATAAAGAGTGAAGTATTCCAACAAGTATCCCTAGAGTGTAACTTTCAAAGACATTTGACTCCATTAATAGCTTCCATATTCGTGCAGTCAATATTCATAAAGTGAATATTCATATTGTCAATAATTATTGCCCTGAGTTGAAAATCTGTGTTCTAAAGTTCACTGTCAACTACAAGACTATTTTGTTGCACAAAAATGAATGACGTGAATAAATGCTTTGCTACCTAGATTTTTTAAATGTGAACTGAAGAGTAATCTAATGATTATCGGAAATAAGTGGTATGTAAGTCTTCACTAAGATTTAAATCATACATGTGATTTTTTTGTGGGTGCAGTATACATTTATCCTATAAGAACACAAGCAAAGTTTTAGTGTAGTAATTTTTAAAAAGATACAGAACTCTCCAATTCACTATTTAACCATTCACAGCATTTAAGAGAAGTCAAGAAATGTCCCTTGCTTAATAGCAACACTTTTCAAAAAGAGTTACCGAATATTTTACTTGCTAGGTTAACAGCTATCACAAATTAATTCACTTGGAAACACACTATTTTAGATACTTAAACATACACAAGCATGTGTACACACACAGACACATATACACAAAATATGGGGTTTCAAAAACTTTTGTGTCTATTCTCTTCTGATTTGAAGTTTCAAATGATTTTTTCTAGCTTTTCTGCTGTCTTATAGGTAAAATTCTTCAAGCAAAATAAACTTGCCATATCAAAACATGGTTATCAATCAAGATGAAAAAAAGAACACTGATGCAATTTATTGATTTATTCACTCATTCACTTATTTAACATATATTTAATAAATAGTTGCTAAAATGCCAGACACTGTGCTAGGTGCTAGAGGTAAAACAGTGAGCAAAAAATGAAACATGATCCATGCTTTCATAGAGCGTACAAACTAATCAGGAAGCTAGACATTAAAAAATTACACACACAAACTTAATGATAAGTGCCATAAAAGGGCAATACATGTGCCATGAAAGCATATAATGAGAGGAAGTTACTAAATCAATAGGTAATGAGAGATTGCTGAGCTGAGGTCTTAAGGAAGAGTATAGGCTAATTAGAAAAAAAAGAGAAAAAAAAGTGGAGGCTGTAAGGAACAACCTATGCAAAATCCTTGATATATCCACTTTGGAAGACAGTTTGGCAGTGTCTTACAAACTAAACATATTCTTAGCAAAGGATCCAGCAATAGCACTGATTTACCCAAATGAGTTAAAATTTATGTCCATACAAAAACCTGCACTTGGATGTTTATAAGCTTGATTCATAATTGCTGTAATTTAGAAACAACCAAAATGTCCTTCAGTAGGTGAACAGATAAACTAACAGTGGTACACTCATACAATGGAATATCATACAGTGCTAAAAAGAAACGAGCTATCCAGCCATGAAAAAACATGGTGGAACCTTAGATGCACATTACTAAGTGAAAGAAGCCAGTCTGAAAAGGCTACATACTGTATGATTCCAACTACATGACATTCTGGAAAAGGCAAAACTATAGAGACAGTAAAAAGATCAGTGGTTGCCAGGAGTTAAAGGGAGGGAAGAATAAACAAGTGGTTAATAGAGGATTTTTATGGCAGTGGAACTACTCTGTATGTTCCACTATAATGGTGATTCCATGTCATTATGTATTTGCCTAAAACCACAGAAGGCACACCAACAGTGAACCTGAACTATGGACTCTGGGTGAATGATGTGTCAATATACATTCCTTGACTGCAACGATTGTATCACTGTAATGTAGGATGTCAATGGCAGGTAACCTGTGAGTGTGTGGGAATAGAGAGTATAACTCTGCTTTCTGCTCGATTTTACTGTGCACCTAAAACTGCTGTAAAAAATAAAGTTCATCTTAAAAAAAAAACACATACAGTAACACACATAAAATCCTTGAGGCAGGAAATTAGGCTGACACTGTTACAAAGACTACTGATTGCAAAACCCTGGGAAGACGTTCTCAAGATAAAGGAAATTTTTTTAAAAATTAAGAGAGAAGCCGGGCGCGGTGGCTCAAGCCTGTAATCCCAGCACTGTGGGAGGCCGAGGCGGGTGGATCACGAGGTTAAGAGATCGAGACCAACCTGGTCAACATGGTGAAACCCCGTCTCTACTAAAAATACAAAAAATTAGCTGGGCATGGTGGCACGTGCCTGTAGTCCCAGCTACTCAGGAGGCTGAGGCAGGAGAATTGCCTGAACCC
>NW_016107525.1:2423719-2424736 GCF_001604975.1 Cebus imitator
GAAACTCCGTCTCAAAAAAAAAAAAAAAAAAAAATTAAGAGAGAAGATACACGAGGAAACAAGCTCAAGTTCAGGCTGTGAGTTAATCCAGGTCCCCTTTATCATCTCTTTTACATGCATGAGCTTGGAAATATGTACTACTACGTACCTTGTATGCATAATTGTGTATGTGAGTATCTATACCATACCACTCTTCACAGCAGATAGCCAGACCAATTCCAAGACAAATCATGAGTGGGATCAAATAGCATAAGAAGATGGGAAACCACTAAAAATTGAGACTCCTGCTCTCTCCTTTGCTTGGTAAATTCTAAAGCAGAGAGTATCAAAAGGGGTAGTTAAAATGTTTACAAAACTTTAAGTTCCCTGGAAACTTTTACAAGTGTGGAAGAAAATAAGTGGAACTTAATTTTTTAAATTAATAAATAAATGATTAGAAAGTAACCAGGGAATCTATGCATAACACTTGCAACAAACAAATCGAGATGCACTACAGGTATTGTTCTTCAGAGATTATGTAAAAAAAGATAAGGTATACTTTAGACCAGAGAAACTAAAGATCATGATCACTGTGTTGTGATAAGGACAGGGTGATGAAGAGTGATGTGATATTAACCCTCTTCTATCGTAGCAGGGAAGCAATAGATAATATCTAAAATAGATAAGGTAATACATAACATTATAAGCATATTATTTAGAGATAAGGAGAAAACTACCAGACAAAACATTTAAAGAGTTAACAAGGTTGCCACTGGGTGAGCAACACTAGGAATAGGAAAGGGTAAGGCATCAGTTGTTACTTTTTATCACAAGCCCTCTGTACTCCTAATTTTAATTATGTACATATGGTACTTTGATAAAAATAAAGGTCTTTTTAAGAAAAATTATAAAAGGGGAAGTAAAAACCAAGCTGGTAGAGCTCTAGAAAAAAAGGATGAAAAAAATTACATAAAAAATCCACAGAAGCCGGGCGCGGTGGCTCAAGCCTGTAATCCCAGCACTTTGGGAGGCCGAGGC
>NW_016107525.1:2425002-2428465 GCF_001604975.1 Cebus imitator
TCCGTCTCAAAAAAAAAAAAAAAAAAAAAAAAAAAAAATCCACAGAAGAAGGAGCAACAATATTTTTCAGAGAATAAAACAACTGAAAAATAACATTAGGGACATGGTTGGTAGGTGCAATGAAGTCAAATGAAACACAATTGGAGAGAACAATATATGATGATGATAGAGAAGATGACAGATATAAACACGAAGAAGAGCCAGCACAGTGATGTAGCTAAAGCCACAGGAGTTAAGATTAGAACGTAACTCTACCTTTACAATCTCTTTGTAATAAATCTGCTTTTTTAGTACAGTTCAATATTCTAAAAATTCAATATCTAGCCATGTAACTACTTTAGTCTGTCAAAGATATCACCCATTTAGAAGTTCAGGGATTTTTTTACTTTATTTTTACTACATATCTGTTGTCTACAGAAAGTCCACCCTGATTATGTGCAAGAACAGAAAATTCTAACAAATATCATGACATTTGAATAGACTGTTACATCTAAAAACTAATCTAGATAAATACAGCAACAGTAGAGCTAAAAGAAAGAGCAAGTTATTTCTGAAAGTGGGAAAAAAAAAAAACTTTTTTTTTAAGTTGCCTTTTCCTCATATACTATCTCTAATAGTTTACCCATTTGATTCACTATACAGCCAGAATAACATATAGGCATTCAATCATTTTGTACCAGCAATCTACACAAATTACAAAACTATTACTCTAACCAGTTGTTAATCTTCCTCCCATGCATCTGACAAAGGACATCCAGGAGCAGTTACAAGGAACTCAAATCAGCAAGAAAAAAAAAACAAAAACAAAAACAAATAATCCCATCAAAAGGTGGGCAAAGGCCGGGTGCAGTGGCTCACGCCTGTAATCCGAGCACTCTGGGAGGCCGTGGAGGGTGGATCACGAGATCAAGAGATGGAGACCATCCTGGCCAACACAGTGAAACCATATCTCTACTAAAATACAAAAATTAGCTGGGCGTGGTGGCGCTAGTCGCAGCTACTAGGGAGGCTGAGGCAGGATAATTGCTTGAACCCGGGAGACGGAGGTTGCAGTGAGCCAAGATCACACCACTGCACTCCAGCCTGGCACCTGGCGACAGAGCGAGACTCCGTCATAAAAAAATAATAATAAAAAGGTCGGCAAAGGACATAGACAACAATTCTCAAAAGAAGATATACAAATGGCCAACAAACATGAAAAAATGCTCAACATCACTAATAATCAAGGAAATGTAAATTAAACCCACAATAATATACCACCTGACTCCTGCAAGAATGGCCATAATCAAAAAATAGAAAAAATAAGAGATGTTGGCACAGGTGTGGTGAAGAAAGAACACTTTTCGTACTGCTGGTGGGAACGTAAACTAGTACAACCACTATGGAAAACAGTATAGAGATTCCTTGAAGAACTAAATAAACGTAGATCTACCATTCAATCCAGCAATCCCACTACCCAAAGGAAAAGAAGTAATTATATGAAAAGGACACTTGCACACGCACGTTTATAGCAGCACAATTAGCAACTGCAAAAATATGAAACAAGCCTAAATGCCCATCAGCCAGCAAGTGGCTAAAGAAAATGTGGCGTGTATACACCATGGAATACCACTCAGCCAAAAAAAGGATTGAAATAATGGCATCTGCAGCAACCTGGGTTGTCAGAGACGCTTATTCTAAGTGAAGTAACTCAGCAATGTAAAACCAAACATCATCTCACTCATCTCACATGAGTCAGAATATCCCACTTACGTTCTCAATCATAAGTGGGAGCTAAGCTATAAGGATGCAAAAGTATAGGAATGATACAACGGACTTTTGGGAGGGGGCGTGAGGGATAAAAGACTATACATTGGGTACGGTGTACACTGTTTGGGTGATGAGTGCACCAAAATCTCAGAAATCACCACTAAAGAACATGTTTCCCCAAAACTACTGAAATTAAAATATTAAAAAATTTTTCCTTGTCATCCTGTAGTGGGAGTGGAGGGGAGTGCTATTATGGAGGAGTGTTACACATGTGATCCAAAAATTGACTAGCATTAGGCATTAAATCTAAAGCATTAATCCACACAAAGTAAAAAGAGAAAATGTAAATTTTTTTAAATTATCCATGAAAAGAAATCAATGCAAATATAGAATCACCAGAAAAATGCGGCAGACAGGAGAGTAAAGCAGCAATTTACAATGAAAATTGTGATATGGTATATCCTTCTGCATGTAAATTCTAACCATTTGACTACTATACATACAATCATTAAAAAGATATAAATGGTCAGTGGCTAAGTACATTATTTTTTCAATATGGCATATACAAAAAGTCAATCCAGCAAATATACTGTTTTATTCATCCTACCCTGAAGGCTGAGCCCAGGTAGTCTCACTGAACGACAGTTTACCTGCATTTGAAAAGAACTATTGTGGTAGGAGAATGGTTTTAGAATCCTCTTATCAGATTTCATTTGTAAATAATATTTAGCAACCTCCCAAACAAAAATCCTACTAAAAACAAGAGGAACACTAAGATAATGTCAAGGTACAATTACATAGGATTTCTCAAGATTATATAAGAGGAACCATAAATGTTCCAGAAAGTATGTCCCTGGATAAGTAGTATACTTGAAAAAATCTTTAATTGCAAGGACTCAGTCACTATATGCTGAAATCATTCCCTACTTTATCATTTTCATAAAATAAAATTACCGGAGGATCCAAGATGGCCGTTTAGGAAGAGCTCAGGATTGCAGCTCCCAGTGAAAGCGCAGAGGGTGAGTGGACACCGCATTTTTATTGCCCACAGACTAGGCAATTCCCAGGCGGAGGAGCTCCACAGGTCACCAGTGCGGCTGTTTCGGCCAGCGCGGCTGTGCCGGCCGGCGCTGCTGCTTTGCCCCGCGTGGCTGCTTTGTTGGCGCCCCCCGGAGCAGCGGTTTTCCATACAAAATACACTGGTCCGGGTGCCCTTTTGGCTGGCGATTGGAGCCACGGGAAGTCGCCCATTCATCCATTTAAAAAGGGGACTGAGCAGGGAACCAGGACAGTAGATTCCAGAGCAAAAAAACTGCCACAAACCTCCGTGCCACTGTTTAAGACAGCCAGTGCAGTGAGTGGCCACAGGGGAAAACAAACAGAGCCCGGAGCCTCTTCAACAGGCGACTGGAACACCAACTTTAAAAATGCCCTGAGGCAGGGAGCTAGGCGATCAGGCTCAGCTGGTCCTACCCCCACAAAAGAACAGCAACCAGAAACTCTGGATTGAGAGTTTCACAGCAAGCACAGCTGAACCCCGGACGGTCCAGCTCTGTGGGGGAGAGGCGTCAATCTGAAAGATTTGAGACCCAATCTGAAAGCCAGCAACTACAAAGTCGACAGGTGGATAAATCCTTAAAGATGGGAAGAAGCCAGCGCAAAAAGGATGAAAACACCCGAAACCAGAACACCTCTCCTCCTACAAGGGATCACA
>NW_016107525.1:2433766-2436566 GCF_001604975.1 Cebus imitator
TGATTTATCTGAATTTTACTCATTGCAAAAATCAATAGACTGAAATACTTTTTTGTTTGGCAAATATGTAATGTACTTTTAGGACATATACCATTTTACAAGTACCAGAAAGCAACAATATCAAATACAGTAAAAGGAAAATGCATCAAGGTCTCTATGAAGCATTCAATGAAACAATTTTTATAAGTTTCAAGTAGAGTGATATTTGTAGACAATACATCTAATATTTGTTTTGATTTTAGAAATATAGATTTATCTCCATTAATAAAAGCTATGATAATATAAAAAAAATAAAATTACCATATTCAATAAATGCCTTCATCTGTCATGGAAAGAATGTTATAATAAAGTAATAATTTGTGATTAGTAAGTTCTAAATAATTAGAATAAAATCTGTTTGACTACCATGATCATTCAACAAGCCTTGATTCGAAGGTATGCTGGTCCTTCACTATGCCTGG
Source organism: Cebus imitator (assembly GCF_001604975.1). NCBI lineage: Eukaryota > Metazoa > Chordata > Mammalia > Primates > Cebidae > Cebus > Cebus imitator. The sequence continues at coordinate 2,434,228 of NW_016107525.1, forward strand.
AAATGGCAAAGAAAGGAAATGTTAACTAGAATCTCATTTCATAGCATGAAAAATGAGCTTGTACTGTAAAGTAATATACAGACATAAGGTCCAGTAGGTGGTTAATTTTTTTAAGTTGGTTAAATGGAAGAATCATTAAAAGTAAAAATGCACCAGGTGCAGTGGCTCACACCTGTAATCCTAGCACTTTGGAAGGCCAAGGCGGGTGAACTGCCTGAGCTCAAGAGTTCAAAACCAGACTGGGGAACACGGTGAAACACTGTCCCTACTAAAAATACAAAAAAATTAGCCAGAGTTGGCAGCATGTGCCTGTAATCCCAGCTACTCAGGAGGCTGAGACAGGAGAATCACTTGAACCTGGGAGGCAGAGGTTGCAGTGAGTCGAGATCGCACCATTGCACTCCAGCCTGGGCGACAAAGTGAGACTCCATCTCAAAAAAAAAAAAGTTAAAAAAATCTTCAACATTGTATTGTAACTTACGACATCAAAACACAAATTTGTCAATATTTGGATGCAGAGCTACATCAGAGCAACTTCCTTTCATAAACCATACCCTTAATGCACTCTCTACAGTATGTAGTTTCATTTTCTTTAGAAGACAGAACTTAGAGACACCTGCAAAGCCATATGAATCCTTCTGGACTTGTTCTTTTCCCTAGGCTTTCAGTTACCTCACCCATGCTTAATTCTGTAGCAATCCTTTGAGCTTTTATCAATTTATGCAAAAGACTTAATTTTCATAGAAAGATTTCTTTCATCAAATTGCATGTTTAATTGAATAATATAATTACAATAGCAATCACTGCTGGCATTTATAGGTTTGGGAACAAATGTAAGTGACTGGTAGGCAGAGATTTGGTAAGCAATTCAACAAACAGAAACGGAATACTTTATAAATTATTAGAAACCAATGCTTTTAATGATATTCATCATTTGCCTCAATGATCAAATTCTCTAAGCTTACAAATTACATGTTACCATTTATGGGTAAGAAATATGAAACTTTTTTCATTTGTTAATTACTGCTTAAAATAAGCCATTATGGAATATTCCCTTCATTCAAAAGGCCATATGGGCAGTCCCAGACTTACAAAAGTCCCATCCCCTACTGCTACTCTTCTTGCCCTATTTGCCTACCCTCAACTCCAGAAGCCTCTCTGCTGGTCTCATAGAGGCAGGCATGAAAAAACAGAAGTTCTGAAAGATGGGCTTATATGTGAATGAAGGCAAGACTTGAAAAGTTGAAACAATTATCCCTAGGGGAGAACCTGAAAGCAAGACTGCTTATATGATTACCTACCTTCCCAGAACATTCTATTGCACTGTCAGACTTTATTCACTTTATTGTGCTAACTGACAGATATTTCACCAAGAAATTGATGTTAATAATCATTTTTTTGGCCAAGCGCAGTGGCTCATGCCTGTAATCCCAGCACTTTGGGAGGCTGCGGCGGGCAGATCTCCTGAGGTCAGGGGTTCAAGACCAGCCTGGACAACAGGGTCAAACCCTGTCTCTACTAAAAATACAAAAATTAGCTGGGCGTGACGGCAGGAACCTGTAATCCCAGCTCCTCAGGAGGCTGAAGCAGGAGAATGGCTTGAACCCAGGAGGCAGAGTTTGCAGTGAGCCTAGAGCACACCACTGCACTCCAGCCTGGAGGACAAGAGTGAGACTTCATCTCAAAAAAAAAAAATCATTTTTTAAATCACAATAAAGTACCTTCAAAAATAATTGCATAACTTAGTTCATTCTAATACTCAGCAGAGATAACTTATATGACAGAAATCAAAACTTTGGGAAGAGGTAGGTACACTGAGCAATGGGAAAGATCTTGGGGGTGGGGAGAGAGACAGGAGGATGGGGGTCACCTGGGGGGAGGGATACAATTATACGGAAAAGAGGTACAGAAAGGGATTTGGAATATCCTAAACATAAAATTTACCAGTTTCCAAATTTAGCCTATGGTCAGAAAAGAAGAAACTTTCTTCAGTGTTTCTATAACCACATGGCGCATATCTGCTCCCAGAGCTCAGACACATGCTATTAATAGAACAGCTCATCTGCAATGTAGATTAAGTGGAATCTGAAAAAAGATGAGCTACCCTGGGAACCTAACCTCCATTCATAATATGTTCCCAAAGAAACAATTTCTTAGAGATATAAAAAAAAAAAATGCCTTGCAAACACTTTTTAGAATATAGCATGCTCCTAGTATCCACAGAACTAAAGAATACTCACAGAGCAAAATTTAAAATGTAGAAGAGATAAACGGAGAAAGGAGCCAAAATTACCATTTGCAAGAAAGAAGCAGTCGTCATTAAATCATTGTATCTTGGT
>NW_016107525.1:2436995-2440921 GCF_001604975.1 Cebus imitator
TAGCGCAGTGGCATCTTGGCTCACTGTAACCTCCACCTCCTGGGCTCAAATGATTCTCATGCTTCAGCCTCCCAAGTAGCTGGGATTACAGGCATCTGCCACCAAAGGTGGCTAATCCCTTTCTGTACCTCTTTTCCATATAGGGTACATACAGATCTCTACTTATTTTTCAGCTTGCATTAAAAAAATGGTAGGCTTTTAAATATGCTTTCTCAGTCTATACATACAAACCCAGGAGTCTGTCATATGTTCCATCTAGGAGTCATCCTCTGCAACAACGTAGAGAATCTCTGCTCCATAACAAGCTATATACTTCACCTCACAATGATGTCCCACGATTACCTAAAATGACTGTATCCAGAAGCAAATTCCTCTTCCCACCTACTCTCATGTCTCCCAACTCTACCATATCCATTCTTCCTTCTCCCATCCAGATCCCCACCCCAACTCAATCACCAAGGTTAGTAGCTTCTAAATCCTAATCTTCCTCTTCTTCTCCATTCCTAGTACCACTGCCCTAGTTCCATGGTTCATTTCTTATCTCTATTATAATCGCTCTGGTCTCCCATCCAATCTCACCTCTTTCCAATAGTCTCTGTGTAGTTCCTAACCTCTAGATCCGGAGTCAAAAACTCAAATGTATATGGATTCTAAGCAGGGGATATAATTCAGTGATACAGGGCAGCTATAGAAAAATAAATGTCAAATGCAGGAGGGTGGTCTGCGGCAAATTCAAGAGCACATGGCCTATTCAAAGGAGACAGATCTTATTCAGATACAATGGATTGCTGCCAGCCATATGAGAACATGAGCCTAGTACTGTAAAAAGTACTCTGATGTTTCAAGCGAAGCCAGAAATTTAGATTTATGTGTACAAACCCCCAATTATTAAGAGTTGGGAAACAAATCAAATTTTTAAAACCACACTGCTAATACTGAAAGCCAAACAAATCTATGGGCCAGGTATGACTTGCAGAGCTGCCATTTTGCAAACTGTGCACAAGTTTAGTGGTTCTCCAACTTTAGAGTACAAAATCATGCAGGCAGCTTATTAATGCAGATTCCCAGGGCCTACACTCTAGGGATTCTGATTCAATAGGTCCACTGGGACTCCTTTATCTACAGTTTTTGCAAGCTTTCCCAGTGGCCTTGAGGCAAGTAATTCTAAAGCCACTTTAATCTGTGTCAAAGGGAATCTATAGGATTCAAGGGAATGAGAAGCTTGGGAAAATGGAAACTATGTTTCTAATGCATTTAAAATACTTTAAATGTTCTCATTTTTACATTGTCCCAGAGAACTACAATTTAGTACAGTCCTTGTTTCAACTCTGAACAACAGTATGATACTAATCCAAAAAACATATTTTCAGTAATATATGAAACCAGTGAGAAAGTATTACAAAATTACTTTTTTCAATGAACTGCACATTTCAGATCAATAGTGTGAAGATGGCTATAGTTAGCATTAAAAGAAAAGGTGGTCTTCTAAAAAATCATGAAGTATTTTGTTTATTTTAAAAAATTATTTCAAAAGTACTATTTATTTTTTACATACAAAACATTTTCAAAGAAGAAAGGAATTGGCTGTAGTAACCCTGTATTGACGCTTTAAAAGCAATCATTGTCCATTAATTGTCTGCTTCCTTAATTCAAATTTCCTGCTGATATATATTTTCTTAAAACAAGATATACCTATGCCACAAACTTTTTTCTTTGAATTTTTATTTTTTAGAGATGAGGCCTCACTGTGTACCCTAGGCTGGAGTGCAGTGGCATGATCATAGCTCACTGCAGCCTCAAAACTCTGTTTTGGCCAGGTGCAGTGGCTCACGCCTGTAATCCCAGCACTTTGGGAGGCCATAGTGGGTGGATCACAAGGTCAGGAGTTCAAGACCAGCCTGACCAACATGCTCAAACCCTGTCTCTACTAAAAATACAAAAATTAGCCAGGTGTGGTGGTGCATACCTGTAATCCTAGTTACTCAGGAGGCTAAGACAGGAGAATCGCTTGAACCCGGGAGGCGGAGGTTGCAGTGAACTGAGATCACACCATTGCACTCCAGCCTGGGCAACAGAGCAAGAGATCTCAAAAATAAAACCACAACACTCCGTTTTGAATTTTGAATGTATTTTTCCCTTGGAGTAACTGCGTGGAGTACGGAGAAGGAGAAGTCCCCTGTGACTTGGTTTCTAGTTTATTTTAATCCAAATTATTAATCTTCCCTGTCCCTAAATCTGAACCCTTCATATGGAACTTACCAAATACTGAGGTAATATACAGCTATTTTCCTTATAATATTGTAAATTCCTTGATAACAAGTGCCTATATCTCATGACCTATATCCTTCAGCACTAAATATCTTAGGAAACTGAACTATACCACAATATGTATCAAAGGAATAATGTTCATGGGAAAATGTGCTCCATACTACTAAGCAAAAAGGGAGGAGACACCAATAGCAGAGGAAAAGCTCCTATCAGCCCCAACCTTTCTGGCAATAAAATCAAATGGTAGGGCACGTAAGAGTGATGCTTCAGAAGTAGACTGTTCCCAGCACCAACACATTTATGAGGGTCACTGAGAAGAAATAAACAAAGCATACTCTGATGCGATTGGGTCTCAAATTCCCAAGGCAACATCCATGGGAAGGGGGAGAAAAAGGCCAGGCAGTATTTGGCTCAACATACCAGGGGAGCCCCTGCCCAAGGGCCTTTCATATGGCCTGGTATTTGTCTTCTTTATTTGTAGTTAATGTTCTTCATGTTTCAAAAGCTCAAAAGGGATTTTGCAGGAATCACAAGTCCTTCATGAGAAAGTAGTCTACCAAAAGATGATTCATGTCCTGAAGATCTGTATCTTTTTAGAATAATTTTGTAATCCAACAAGGAACCTGAAAATTTTCCCAGCCTATACCTTGTGAAATAATGTCCTGTTTCTATACCTATCCACAACTGCATTTAAAAAAAGCCAGGTGTGGTGGCACACTGCTCAGGAGGCTAAGGTGGGAGGATCCCTTGAGCCTAGCAGTTGGAGGCAGCAGTAAGCCATGATCGTGCCATTACATTCCAGCCTGATGACAGAGAAAGACCCTGTCTCAAAACAAAAAAAGAAAAGAAAGGGGGGGGGGGAGTCTCTTAATAAAAATCCTACTTATTTAAGTGAATTATCTTAAGTAGAGGACTTGAGTTCAAATCATAGCCCTAAAACTACTTTGCCACATTTGTGAGCAACTTCTCTCTCCTCATTTTGTCATAGGGGATTCGCATAGGCAAATGGGAAAAAAAAAAATGCATGACAATACTTGAGTGAGGACAACTTTATCTAGTGAGGATAACTTTACCTAGTTTTGTATGTCATAAATCTTGCAGCTTCTCTTGGAATATTCCAGGGACTATAAGACTGTAATTCAGTCTAGACACAACACATTCAGTTTGACAGCAGCAGCCTTGTAATCTAAGCTACCTGACCTTTACAGTGGGATCTATTTGTGGAGGAAAAAACAACAAGATCTTTAGACCAAGAGGCACAGATCTACAGAATACTAGGCTGGGAGCAAGGGCCAATTAAGTTGCTATAAAACAGTAAGTTATGAAAGTGCACATTATTTACAGTGCACGTTTAATTTTGTAAGTTCAAAGCTGTCAAAGCATGACAAAAGGTATCAGAATTAATAAATATCTTTATATTTACACTACAAACAGGCCAATTACCAGAAAGTTTGGACATAAAATTTTAGACATCATGATATTTCTAACTGTAAAATGTCTGAAGTAAGATATGACTGTAAAGCTCTGATCATATCATTCCCCTGTTCAAATACTCTACATAGACCGGCCGGGCGCGGTGGCTCAAGCCTGTAATCCCAGCACTTTGGGAGGCCGAGGCGGGTGGATCACGAGGTCAAGAGATCGAGACCATCTTGGTC
>NW_016107525.1:2441511-2455458 GCF_001604975.1 Cebus imitator
CATGTTGACCAGGATGGTCTCGATCTCTTGACCTTGTGATCCACCCGCCTCGGCCTCCCAAAGTGCTGGGATTACAGGCTTGAGCCACCGCGCCCGGCCTCCACGACTCTTATACATACATCTGGGTCTCACCAGGCAAATTCATATTTTTCCTCAAACACGCCCTAACTTCCTAGCCCCTCTGCAGTTACGGGCTGTTATGGAATGAATGTCTGTGTCCCCCTAAAATATATACCTTGAAACTGTACCTCCAACCCATATGACGGTATTAGGAAGTGGGGCCTCTGGGAGGTAATAAGGATTAGATGAGGTCACAAAGGTAGAGCCTTCATGAATGGGATTAGTAACTCTGTAAAAGTCACAAGAGAGCTTGCTTTTGATCTCCTTTCTCTACCATGTGAGGACATCACAAGGAGTCACCAGTTTACAAGCCAGAAGAGGGCCCTTACCAGAACTCCATCAAGCTGGTACCCTGATCTTGGACTTCCAGTCTCCACAACTGTGTGTAATAAATTTCTATTTTTTATATGCCACTCAGTCTATGGCACTTTGCTATAGCAGCCTGTGCTGACTGAGATATGCATATTTTTCTCACTACAGAGAATGCCCTTTTTCCACTCTATCACAGTGCTTAAAAAAAAAAAAAAAAAAAAAACTCCCTGCACTTTAAGACTCTCTTTATTGTCTATCTTTCCATGAAGTCATCCCTAATACTTCATTTGGAATTAACACCATTTGTGTTCCCATAGCAGCTCTTCCTTCTACAGTAGCACTTACCACGTTCCACCCAGCACCACAGGTTTGTATACATCAGATTCTCCACCTCTATGTTTCTAGTGGGCAGGAATTATTTATTTTAACTCTGATAATGCTTAGCACAGCACTGAGGTGAGCTTCTCCAAAACATTTATTAAATTAGATTAAGTATTGAACATGAAGAATTTCAGAGCCAGATTATTTCCAACTGAGTAGCTTTGCCCAAATCATCAGTAATAAAACTAACCATATATAGGTACAAATTAGATGTTTGTGGACAATTCCCAGCCAATTTCTCAAGCTTTATTATTTCTTGACTAATGCAATCCAACAAAAATGAAATGTGTTAAGATGTATTTATTAGGCTCCTAATAGGATTTGTGATAGAAGAAAAAGAAAACGTATTTATGTAAAAAATAGAAAATTATAGCTCATTTTTAGATTTTAAATATAGCCTGTTACTTCTAAGAAGAAGACAGAATGCTATTATAAAATAGCATGTATTTTGGAATCAGAATCAGTTAACCTTTCTGAGACTCATTTCCCATATTTGTTAAATGTAGGAAATAACTACACTTACCATAGATGTTTATAGAAAATTAAGATGGTGATGTAAAGCTCCTAACACCTAACATACAGTATGTGCTCAATAAATGTTAGTTCCCTCTCTGTATCCCACTTCTGAGTTGGTGAAAAATATTTCCTGTGATCACCTACATTCAGTCATAAAACAAGTTCAGTTACAACCTTCTCTCTAAGATCTTAATATTTTAAAATCACTGACACTTAAAACAAATATGTGCCTTTACATAACTCTAAACTTGCACATATGATAATCCCACTATTAAGACTGGCTTGCCTTGACTGGTCCGAAGGTAGTGAGTTATCACAACTGATTGTTCACAGTCGGTTACAGATCCAACTTCTTGTTCTTCTCTTTCCCCTCTTCTCACTACTGCACTTGACTAGTCTTAAAAAAAAAAAAAAAAAAATAGCTTGCCTTTTAATGTTACAAAGCTATTCTTCATTCCTAAGACTCCGATCAAATGTTACCTCTGTCAAGTCTTTCCTCTCCCTACCAAGCACAGTATGCAGCATTCCCAAGAGCATTCTCCTCATGCCTATTTATTATATTATCTACTACTTTATACATATCTGTCCTTTTCTCATTAGGCCATGAGCTCCTCAAGAGTAAGACCTGTATACAGTCATGTTTATACCTTCAGCATGATGTCACGCACATAAGGATTTGATGTGTGTGGAATGAATACTATAATATACATTTGTAATAAGGACAACTGTTAATATGGACATTCATGCTGCACAAAGAGCTGGCTCTCTATGGGAGAATATTGGAGGGGAATGAAATGATCATGTCACCCTCAAGCAGGCAATAAAGTGTTTAAGAGTTATATAAAGAAATAGAAAGAAAGTACTTAGAATTCACAAAAAGAAGAGGTTATTTCAGGCATATGGGACAATACACCTAATGGCTTCAACTTTTAAAAGGGGAGCAAATAGGAAAAGAAAGAAGATGCAATTAGGTGCTTAATAGTAGCCCTAAATGTAAAAATACAGTGGGATCTGATGAGTTGAATGAGAAGTAGTGAATGACTTTCACTGGTCAAATAGGGAAGTTAACCTTCATTCAACTGGACGAGAAATAATAAAGGTCAGTGAATGACTGACAATGGAGTAATGCAGTCTAGTGATAAGTGAAGCAAGTAAACCTTAGCTTGAAAAGGTAAACTTGATAAATAGAGTGTGTGTGTCCATGTGTGTATGTGTATGTATGTGTGTCGAGAGTCAAGTTTTTTATTTTTCCTGTAAAGAAGAAAAATATTAAAAACACCACCATAAAGTATTTCAGGTGTTATGCTGTTTTTAGTAGAACTGCCACACCGTCAGGAGATGCCTCTCAGCAAACGATGACAAAGAATCAAACTTAGATGTCAGAGTACATAGAAAAATTTGACATCACCTGCATCTGCATCCAGGTGGTATTTGAAGAGGCATATGACTGCCTGCAATTGTATGTGGAGAAGAACAGATAACAGTGAGAAGTTCTGAGATGGGAGGCAAAGAAAGCTGGTACTTTAGGAGTCGGCAAATCAAGAGGCAGAAGCTGTCAAAGAATACTGTACCACAGAATCTAAATTCAGGCAGGCACATGGCTCAGGCCTGTAATCACTTTGGGAGGCTGAGACAGGTAGATTGTTTGAACCCAGGGGTTCGAGACCAGCCTGGGCAACATGTCAAAACCCCATCTCGATGAAAAATACAAAAATTAGCTGAGCATGATGGCATGCACCGGTAGTCCCAGTTACTCACGAAGCTAAGGTGGGAGAATTGCTTGAGCCCGGAAGGTCGAGGCTGCAGTGAGCCGTGATTGCACCACTGCACCCTAGCCTGGGTAACAGAGGAAGACCCAATCTCAAAATAAAACATAAATAAATAAAATTCATATAGATGATGAGTTAAAAGTCACCAGCATCAAAAGTTGCTGAAGTATCAAAGAATCCACAGATGGAAAAATAGGCTTTTAAACTCACTAGGATGAAAATGAATATTTTCCTTAGATGTCAGAAATGAGGTAAGTGATAAAAGGCATAGTTCACAACTACAAAATTGACAACAGTGCAGTACACCAGATTTCCAGTAGTAGAAAAGAAAAAAATGCAAATAAAATTGGCAGGAGTCAATGAAACAAACCAAGCTTCAATGAAGACAGGGATTAGCTGACCCTGTCTGAATAGAAAGGAAAGGAAAGAATGGAAAGGAAAGAACAGCTGAGGAGCCACCGAAAGTTTTCACACTAAATATACAAAATACTATAGGGTCTAAACCAGAGTTTCTTAACCTTGACATTTTAGACTGAATAATTCTTTGTGTTGGGGAAAATGTCCTATGATTCCAGGATAGAGAACAGCAACCCAGGCCTCCATTCACTAGATGCCAGTGTAGCACTCTCCCTCAGTTGTGAAAACCAAAAATGTCTTCAGCCATGACCAAATGTTCTCTGGGAGGTAAAATTAGCCCCTACTGAAAATCACTGGTCTGAAGAGAAAGAACACCATGCTTTTCGAGACAGAAGAATACTATATCCTTCTTTACGTATTTGTCCGTAACACAAAGCTCTTTGGGTTAGATGGAGTGAAAAACAAACGAACATCAACAACCAGGACTATATTTAGAGAAAATGTGAATTTGTAAAAATAGATAAGGGGGTAGTTGGAAAACAGAAATTTACTAAGATTTTTAGTCTGCTTAACTATCAGCTTTCCCAGTTATGTCTATATCATTATGAGAGCTTAAGATATCCTTCTCCTCCTAGCTTCATGCTGTATTGTACACAGTTGTATGAACAGAAACAATATAGAAATATTAGAACATTAACATGGGTAATCAAGCCAGGTGTGGTGGCTCATTCCTATAATCCAAGTGAGAGGCTGAGTTGAGATGGGAGGATCACTTGAGGCCAGGAGTTCCAGACCGGCCTGGGCAACATAGCAAAATGCTGTCTCTACCCAAAGAAAGAAAAAAAAATAGTTGGGCATGATGGCACATTCCTGTAATACCGGCTACTTGGGATGCTGAGGGAGGAGGATCACCTGAGCCCAGGAGTTTGAGCTTGCAGTGAGCTATGATCATGCCACTGCATTCCAGTCTGGGCAACAGAGCAAGACCTCATCTCTGGCAGAAAAAAAAAAAAAAAAAAAAAAACCTAAAAAAAGTTTAAGATTAGTAATTATAAGAAATAGGCCAATTTCAGACTCCAGACATATACTGGTATATTCATAATCTATTTTGCCGGCCACATTTTTTAAAATTAAGGGCTTTTTCTTTGGGGAAAGATGATGAATCGAACTAAGGGGACTAAAACTCAAACTACATTATGCGCTTCCATATTGTTTGGCACTTAAAGCCCGTAGTTTAGGGCTCTATTACTCATCACACGTCAACACAAAAATAGTTTGTCACAACACTTTCTACAAGCTAATTAAAAAGATAGCACTTGGCTGAATACACCACACTTTCATAGCAGCCAATCTTTAGGCAAAGCACACACAGGAAGCAGCAGGAGAGGGTAGGTGGTTCTTGGCACTCCTAAACAAGAAACAATGCATATCGTGTACTTGTGTAACAGGAGACAGCAGTAATTTTTCCAAAGCACTTTTACTTCATGCGAAAGATCACAAACAGAAAGGAAGTGGGCAATAGAGGAGAGAGAGAAACTAAAAAAATGAAGTAGACAGTATGACTTGCAATGTAACCTCTTCAGAAGCTAGTCTCTACAAGGCTGACATACAAATAACAAAATCACATGCAATATGCCATGGCAGTAAATACACAGGCCTTCTGCTGGTCATGCAATTAATTAATAAAGGCCAGACTGCCAGATGAGTCTTTTTTTTTTTTTTTTCCAGTGGTGGGCTATCACAGGCTGGTATCTTTAAGCACTGTGTTCAAATAGTCTTAAAATCCACAGCCATATCACTTTTGTCCTCATGGCTTTTTCTTAGTGGTCACATTTCTGACCTACTACTTCATGGCAGTGATTCAAAGAATTTTTTTTTGACAATGGCACTAAAATGAATGGCCCCTGAATTCTGTCTTCTAAATTATATATAAGCACAGTGCAAATCTCGGCAATCACCAGTCTAGAGAACTACTAGGTCTTCAGTTCAATTTAGAGCTACCTTGAGGTTCTCAGGCAGTATAGAAAATCATGGTTAAAAGCATACATTTTATAGTCACATTGGTCTTGAATTCTATTGCTTTTTTTTTTATTTTTTATTTTATTTTGAGACAGAGTCTCACTCCGTCACCCAGGCTGGAGTGCAGTGGTGGATCTCGGCTCACTGCAACCTCAGCCCACGGGATAAAGCAATCCTCCTGCCTCAGCTTCCCAAGTAGCTGGGATTACAGGCACTTGCCACCATGCCCAGCTAATTTTTGTATTTTTAGTAGAGACAGGGTTCTGCCAGATTGGCCAGGCTGGTCTCGAAAGCCTGACCTCTGGTGATCCACCCGCCTCGGCCTCCCAAAGTGCTGGGATTACAGGTGTGAACCACCGTGCCTGGCCCCACATTGGTCTTGAATTCTAAATTAACCTTTGCATATCCTCGGGCCAGTTACTCATCTGCTCTGAGACATTTTCTTCTCCTATAAAATGATTGCTACGAGGACGAAATGAGTTAATACTGATCAAGGAGGCAATCTGCCATCAATCCCAGCGTCACATTTGTCAAAAGTAGTCAGCTTATCTCTATATGACCTTTTCGTAAAAAATTTTTATTTTCTTTTAGAGTCAGGGTCTCACTATGTCACCCAGGCTGGAGTGCAGTGGCACAATCACAGCTCACTGCAGCCTCAACCTCCTGGGCTCAAGCGATACTCCTACCTTGGCCTCCCAAAGTGCTGGGATTACAGGCGTCAGCCACTGCACCCAGCCCAACCTTTACAAATAACCAGAAACAAGCTCCTAAAAAACAATAGGATCAGTTAAATATCCTATTTAGTTTATTGCAACTCTGTACAGCATATGGAATACTATTAGATTCTATAAAATACAATGTGGGAATCTTGAAAAACATGAAGTGGTGGTGCTGAGATCAAAATGAAGTTTCTACAAGTTCACAACTACATGGTGATGAAGATAAGAAATGCTTTTAAATAAATCTCTGTCATATTCAGTAATTGATTTAACATCCAATTGCCATCCTTCTGCCTGTTATCTCTGTGGTCAGACAATAGAATATACCATTGATAATAGTCACAGAAATCAGTAAAAAACAACAAGAAATAAAATGGACTTCAGAGTTATAAACATGCAAGTAGTAACATTATTCAAGGAGGAGAGAAGAGATTGAAAGCATGGATTTGTAACATATCTTAATCTACCATTAGCTATAACAGAACCCATAGGAAGAATGTGAAAAATTGGGCCCAGAGCCCTACACAGTTCCTACTTATTTAAAATGTAACTAATACCTCAGTTCCACTTTATACGGAGATAATGGCCACTTAAAATCTAGTATTTTGTCCCAGACCGACTCAGCTTACATAAAAATGTAGGATTTGGCTCTCATGGGAACTTACAAGGCCATCTGAATACAGTTTGATGAAGCAAGAATAGGCTGTAATAAAGAAGCCTAAGAATTTAAGGTAAGAGAATACAGGGAAGCCCTACCTTTATAAAACAAACACATGAAAATTCAAACTGCCAGCGTGGATAAAATCCAGGCCATTTTTGAATCATAAACTTATCTTCCCTTTAATAGCTTGTTTAAAGACCATTAGTGCAAGGCACTGTGACTCACGCCAGAGACTCTAGCACTTTGGGAGGCCAAGGGAGGTACATCACTTGAGGCCGGGAGTTCAGGACCAGCCTGGCCAACATGGCAAAACCCCGCCTCTACTAAAAATACAAAAAAATCAGCCAGGCAAGGTAAAGCACACCTGTGATCCCAGTTACTCGGGAGGCTAAGGCAGGAGAATCATTTGAACCCAAGAAGCGGAGGTTGTAGTGAGCCGAGATCACGCTACTGTGCTTCAGCCTGGGTAACAGAGCAAGACTCTGTCTTAACAAAAAGACCATTAGCTAGTCAACCAAAGTGGGGGTGGGGAGGCGGAGAATATAAACTAATACAATTTCAATGAAAAGCAAGGTGAGGGCACCCCAATAAAAGTTTATTTTCACTAACAAATATTTTATGTACACACTAATTCTTCTGAAAAATGATTTTGTAATGTGAGGCACTAGATTGCAGAGCATATTATTAGAGGAAATGCCTCTGCCAAATTTATTTTAACCCATCTTAACTTTCTATATGTTCTTGCCTTGTATCATGAGCAATGAAAGTGGAAATAAGCATGGTACAAACTTCAAAAAACAATGCAGCCAGGCGCAATGGCTCATGCCTGTAATCCCAGCACTCTGGGAGGCCCAGGCAGGCGGACCACTTGAGGTTAGGAGTTCGAGACTAGCCTGGGAAACATGGTAAAACCCCGTCTCTACAAAAAAAAAAAAATTAGCTGGGCATGGCGGTGCAAGCCTGTAATTCTGGCTACTGGGGAGGCTGAGGTAAGAGAATCACTTGAACCCAGGAGGCAGAGGTTGCAGTGACTGGAGATCGGGCCACTGCGCTCCAGCCTGGGCAACAGAGTCAGGCTCTGTCTCAAAAAAAACCAAACCAAAACAAAACAAACGAAAAAACAACAATAAAACCACAATGCAGCCTTACCCAGATAATGTGTAACCATACGAAACTCTGTGAAACAATTGTCGAGAAAATTACTCAGAGTGCAGAAAGGGAGGAGCCTTAAGTTAGGGAAGGTAATGAACATATTGAACCTACAACCTAGGCCCTCAGGGGCATAGTCTTCTACAGCTGAAGATTTCAATAATTCAAAAGCAAAAGTAATCAGGTGTAGGATATTACCGAGATATACATCTTACATTCTTTTCTCAGAACCAATGAGAAATAAGAAATCCCTCCTCTAAGTGAGACTTTAAACCACGTCCTGCTCCTTGCTGAATTTTTTTTTTTTTTTTTTGAGACAGAGTTTCGCTCTTGTCCAGGCTGGAGTGCAATGGGACAATCTCAGCTCACTGCAACCTCTGCCTCCTAGGTGCAAGCGATTCTTCTGCCTCAGCCTCCTGAGTAGCTGGGGTTAAAGGTGCCCGTCACCACACCTGGCTAATCTTTTGTATTTTTAGTAGAGATGAGGTTTAACCATGTTGGCCAGGCTAGTCTCAAACTCCCGAACTCAGGTGATCCATCCGCCTCAGCCTCCCAAAGCTCTGGGATTACAGGCATGAGCCACCATGTCCAGCCTCCTTGCTGAATTTATCAGGTATGAGACTAAAAACCATCTGGCTTTAAATGTAGTAGCTAACCCATGTGGTGCTTCTGTGTGAATCAGAAAATGCGGCCCCAGGAAGACAGAGCCTTGTAATTGGCATATGATTTAGTAAGTGGTGGGACCTCTGTGGTCTCATACCCTTGTTCTGGGCCCACCCATACATACTGACCTGGTCTCTGTTATACATATACATTATTAAAGCTCACAATGCAAGTTTACAGCCTATACAAGGTCTTGCTATCTACATATAGAATCTTTGCAAACAGTTCCAGCCAGCACAATAGACAACTAAGCATTTAAGACTTTATCAGTGATTGATTTCAGAGCACATAAACCACCACCTCCATAGTTTTCCCTCCCTTGGGCCAAACAAAAGAAGAAAATGCCAGTTGTCTGGTTCTAACAATTATCACTCATCTATCTGTTTTGAGGAAAAGTATTCAGCTGACTGGGTTAGTAAATGGTCAGTCTAGAAGTTAAAGAGTGGAGATGGATTACTAGCCTAAACCTACTTGAGTCCACCGTTAGTGAAATTATATGCCTATTGCCTCTCAGCACAATAACAGCACCAAACTGGGGTCTGTAAAGTAGTAGTTACACAATTTCTTTAGAAAATCTGTGTGGAGTCTAGGCCATTTGCCCAAGTTGATTTCTCATACTTGCTCACTCCACCTATCACCAGCTCCATCACCTCATTAGTGTAGTCTGGTTTTCAATTGTAAGCTCACAAACATCTTAATAAGGATAGCTTCTTTGCAAAGGTTTACTCCCCCAATTACCCAGTTTCAGCAACCTACTCTATATCAAAGGGGCTGAAATACAAAGATAGAGCAAACTGGTATTTGTTTAGAAATAAAACTAGAGCCAGTAACGTAAACTTCGTTGTTGCGGTGGCCTGTGTGTGTGTGTGTGTGTGTGTGTGTGTGTGTGTGTGTGTGTGTCAAAGAGTCATATGAAACCTTTATCTAGAGAACTGAAGAACAACTTTCCTTTGCCTAACTATCTACAGCATTTCCCTGAGAGGAAAATTCTTACACATAAGCCCCACCCCACTTCACAATTTGCAAAATGAAGAATGAGTGATTACCCAACCAGTGAGTAAAGCCAAAACTAATTTGGTCTATTTTTGATGGTACATAATAGTTGTTCTAAGGAATCAACCCACCCTCATATAATCAACCTTCTCAGATACTTCTACAGAATTAAAGACAGAAGTGAACTTAATTTGGGCTGATGCTTTATGATAGCACTTTATGTGGAGTAACTCTGAAAACGATTTTACCATTAATTTAAAGCTGTATTTGTTTAAGGAGTTCAGTGACATGTACGTTAATTAGGCACACATTAGACCAAAAATCTAATTTTTTTAGCCAATTGATGATATTTGATTATGGAATGAATGCTGGAGCATACCAAGGAATATGTTAATTTTAATTTTTAAAGACATGACAGTATGTAGGAGTAAAATGACAAGATATCTGAGATTTGCACTAAAATAATTTAGCAAGGAAAAAATAAAGGATGAATAAAGCAAATGTTGCAAAATGTAGATAACTTTTATCTGGGCAATAAATAGATGGTGGTGGTTCATTGTACTATTCTACCTTTTGGCATGATTGAAAATTTAAGTGTTGTAAAAGTCTTATTAACTGGCTCATATTATGAGGTTTAAAACTTTATCTCTTTTACTTTTAGCTTAATAACAGGCCACATTAAGGGTAGGTTAAAATTTCTCTTAATTTTGAGCAGTTCTTTCTTTATAAAGCCTGGATGTCTATATCACAGAACAACAAATAGATTATTTGTTGTTAAATAGATTTTTTAAAAAGGATTGTACCCAAAATCTCTTTTCCCTTGGGTGAGCGCCAGAATTGCCAGGTGACTGAGTCAATAGCCATTTCAGAATAATTCCTTCCTAATGAAGTGTTGGATTCCTACCTAGGCCTGCTTTAATAGCCACCTAGAAGCTTCTCACTCATTAACAGGCCACACTGTATACAGCTGGTGACCAATATGCTGGCAGGTACTCGTAGCAATGTAGCTTACTCTCCTTAAAGCAACACAGTAAAATATTCAGTAAACCAAAGCCTGTGTAAATGGTGATCAGTACGAATTTTGTTTTCTACATTCTTTCATGAGAAATGCACCCATACCTTGCCCTGCCAGGGAACCTCACACAAAGCTAGTAAATACCGGAATTCAGTTGTCTGTTTAAGCTACAGCCAGAGTATATTATTTAGAAACAGATATAGCCTGATCAGGTAAGTAAGTTTTAAATTAGTAATGGAATTGTTTTCCATTACTGATATTCACAATAAATAGCTTTCTGAAAATTTATCTTAATCTTTCTTTAAATGCATCTATTTTGAGCTGTCTTCCACAATGGGTGTCTTCCACAACATACCCACTTGGATATCAAGCCAGCCTATCACTATATTTTAAGTCACCTGGACATCATCATAGTTTTTCCTGCCTTGAGGGGGAAAAAATGTATTAAACACCCCAAATCCAGCAGAAGGAACTGGTCTCTTTTGCATGGTACACTGAATACAGGAGTAGGGACAAGTTGGGGCTTCAATAATAACCCCTGTGGTGCTAGTGGTACCCAGTAACATTTAATCAGATGTGCTGATTTATATCAATTACTACATATTATGCATGCTGTTATTCACAGTGTTCTTTGAGACCAGGTTGGAAAAGAATATGATTTCACTTCAATACCATGTTGCTACTGTCACAGCTTAGTAATATCTAGGTGGATTACAATTATGATTGTTCCAAAAAGGAACAAAAAAAGAAATTGAATAACTGTTTCACCCTCAGAATCCCTGAAGCACAATGACTCAGTGCTATGGATAATTTCTACAACAGAGGAGGTAGCTTTTAAATTTCTCTCTAAATCAGTCTCCTTATAATTTCAGTGACTCAGTTTCCTTATTTGTACAAAGGCAGTAAGCTGCCTGACAAGGCATAATGTCACAGACATCAAATGAAAGTTTTATTTAAAAAAATTTTAATGTCTCAAATTGACACACTAAAAGAAACGGGTAGCCTGGTGCTTCAAAAAATTATCGTGGAAAAACATTAAACTCACATCTTATATTCATTCAACAGAATAAAATATTAGTAAAAGGATAGAATGTATAATCCTCCAAATGGACAAATGGTACTGGGGAGAGAATAAGAAATCTTTCAACATATAACCATATTATGGTACTTCATACAGTAATAATGTTAGTATTGTCAAAATGCAAGAAAGCCACTAAACCATCCAACCATAATCACATTTGATTCAAGTAATATAAGGGGTTAATAAAAATGCTCTAGATTTGTGTAACAATATATAATTTCTTAATGCTTTCTCATTCATTACTGTATTTTATCTAAAACACCTTGTGAAGCAAATCAGGCAGGCAGCATTATTTCCAACTGGCAGACATTAATCAAAGAGCTCAAACTTCTGGTGCTAAATGGTTTATCAGAAATCACAAGCAAATAAAAGATAGATGGGACGCTGAAACCCAGGTATTTTGGCTCTCTGTTCCATATTCTATTGTCAATAATCTGAAGTCTCCTGCTAGTAAGAGTAAAATGTTACTTGGCTCATCAGTGTTGGTACTGTTTCTGTCCTTGGAAGTTTAGGCTCTGACGTCACAAGAATTCAAACAAGGTGGGGGCAGGGTAGGAGAGTTCTCACAGCCCTGAAGACGTGTATCGAGTTTCAAAATTGAAGAAAAGACAAAGAGGAATGTATGGATAGTTTCATTTGATGGAGTAAATATACCAAAAAAAAAAAAAAAAAAAAAAAATAAACATTTATTTTTTTAAAAAAGCTTCTTTTCACCAATTTACACTCTCAAAATATCTGGGTATAGGGGAAAATATCCCCAGCTAATAATTATTTACTGAGTAGTTTTGCACCCAAGTACCAGCCTGCAGGTTTTCAAAAACAGACATAAAATGGAACCCTTTCCCAGAGGCAGTTTATAAATCTTTGCAGAGACAAGATCAGCATGTAACATTTAGACTCATGACAGTTATGAGTTCAGAAGAAGCAAAGCCCTCACTAAACTGAAGTAATCAGCGAAGGTTTAATGGAAGAATGAGAGAATATTGAGACATGAGCTGGGCTGTGAAAGGGGGTGAAAGTTATAAAAGAGAAAGGGGTGGACATTTCAGATTTGGTGGGGATGTTCAGGGTGGGTGGCACTAAGGAGAGGCAACAGAGGTGGCAGAAGGAAACTGAGGTGCAGAGAAAAACGCCTAGTAAATGGACGAGCTGGTAAATGGATGGATGGATGAGCTGCAACTGGAATCCAGGTCTCTAAATATCAAAAACTCTTTTATGCCACTCTGCTCCTTCTAACCTTCCTGCCTCCATTCTAGCATGCCTTTCCAAGAAATTCTCCAAAGTTTTTTTCTGAAGCACAAATCTGACCAGGTCATTCTCCACTTTGATTTCTTCAATGGCTTACCCCTACTTTCAGAAAGAAGTTGAAACTCTAACAGGGTACACAAGATCCAACATGATCCGGACCCCATCTCTTTTCTACCACGTCTACCAAGTGTACCCTTTGTTTCAGCCATATTCATCCAAGTGAACTTTATTTTTTGGGTATGCTCCCTTATCTGTTTACCTTTGTATATGTTGTTTTTTCAGCCTAGAATGCCTTACCTATTTTCTTCAGCCTTGCTGCAAATGTCACCCACTATAAGCCTTTTGTTACTCTAGCATGCAATTCTACTAGACGCCTCTCCATGACCACCCACCACCACCATGCATATTCCTATAGCAACTTATCACATTGCTTTTTCTTTAAAGAGATGGGTTCTCTGTCACCAAGGCTGTAATACAGTGGTACAGTCATAGCTCACTGCAGCTTCAAACTTCTGAGCTCAAGCAATCCTCCTGCCTTAGCAGCCTGTGTAGCTGGGATTACAGGCACAAGCTACCACATCTGGCTCATATTGTGTTTTAATCATCAATTAACTTCCCTGTCTGTCTCAGTAGACTACAAGTATCTTTGTGTCTCCAACCCTTAGAATTGTGCCTAGCACACAGTAGGTACTCAGTAAACCTGTGTTGCATAAATGAAATCACTGTCGCTCATACCTTACCATTAAAAATCAAGGCTGGGTGTGGTGGCTCACACCTGTATCCTAGCACTTTGGGAAGCCGAGGCAGGCAGATCACCTGAGGTTAGGAGTACGAGACCGGCCTGGCCAACATGGTGAAACCCTGTCTCTACAAAAATACAAAAAAGATTAGCTGGGCATGGTGACGCATGCCTGTAATCCCAGCTGCTTGCGAGGCTGAGGCAG
>NW_016107525.1:2456228-2472560 GCF_001604975.1 Cebus imitator
TAACAAAATGCATTCCATGGTTGACATCAAATTACAAATTAATCTAAGATTCATGCTGTTTGATGACATGTTGCAATCTGGGCTTAACCAAAATAGTTACATAAAATCCAAACTCTACTACTAATGCATTATTCAAAATGTGATGAGTCCAAGACAGGAATGCCTTATTTTAAAAGAATGAAAATGAAAGGGTCATTATGAGGATGTTTATATGAAGAAAACTAAAGTGAATTTCATCAAATTTTTATTTAACTAATCTTAAATAGAAGTCATTATAGTGTTGAAATGAAAAAGCCACTCTGAAAAAGTTCTCACTAATACTCATTAAAAAGTTAAGGATATAAATGAAAGCAGTTCCTCTCTATAGAAAATATGCTTTCCATTTCCGTTTCTCCAGAACTCTGAGGAACTAAATGAAAACAAGCGAACTACACAAGCCTTATACTTTATGAAGCTACTAGAGCGACTTAATTAATTTTCCTATGTAGTGGAAATTTTAATCTAAGCTATGTAGACATTGTGTAGTTCTTTTTTACCGCCAGAATTACTTTCAATATCAATCACCTGTGTGGTCAATGCCATTTTTTTTTTTTTTCCCTTCTTCCCTATCTGGTAACAGAGTGGAATCATCTGTCCTTTCCTTTACATATCTTTTCCATATCTTTTGTAATGCCATAGTTCTTACTCTTCTATAGGTAATGAATGCCTTTGAGAAACTGATGAGAGCTATGGGGCTCAGAAAAATAAATGTACCCACATACACTCAAATATTTTCATACAATTTCATGAGTTTAAGAACCCCTATCGCCCAAGATCACCTACACAAATAATTTCTATCACCATATGGCTCTTTTTTTTAATCCCATACCACAATTCCTTTACACTCTTATACACACACAAATTAAGGACTAGTTCAGAGATTATTAACGTAATACTCAAAATAATAAAATTTCGTCTAAGTCAAGTTTTATCTTACTAGCAAACTGTTAAGAATCCCAGATAAATTCTTTCCTGAAAAGTTTACTAAATCTTACTGTTTGGTCAACGTGCTTGCCTTAAAATGCGCTACCATGTCTTCCTAAATTTGTTTGTGTTAACTGTGACACAACTGCTTGTAAAATCATGAAGGCTCGAAAGTTATGTCCGAGCAAAAAAAGAAAATTCGTGTTAATATTAACAAACTCTTGGATTCGAATACTTGTTCTACCGTATCAAGCTATGTTCAACACGGAACAGTGCAGTTAGCCAGGAACTGAAAATGATATGACCTCCTATCTAGTTACCTTGTCAAAGCAAGTAAAACATATAAGATGAAACATGACAAAAGACTAAACGGAAGAGAAGAATATAATCAAGGTGTTGTTACTAACAGAGATAAGTGGTTAAGAAAACACACTTATTAAAGTGGCAGATTCTTGCTAGATGTACTAAACCCTTTGTGGAAACTATCGGTTAACTTTTTACTTAAATTTTTAATCACTGATTAAACCACAGTTTTGTACTGGATCCAAACCAAATGGCCAAATGCCATAAGAAACGGCTTTATTTCTATGTCACCCTCTCCTTCCTTGTCTATTATAATCAAGTTGCTAGTTAAAACTGAAATCTATACATGCAACATGTGGCTTGTGGTTCAGTCTGGACTAAGAATCCAGCTCTAAGGAGTATCTGCTGAATTTGTACAGGAAGACCTTTTCCCTTCATACCACCCAAATTAGAAAGTTTACAAAAAGCGGAACTCTTTTGATGACCTGAGGAAACTCCAGTATTTCCCAATGCAATACCAGGCCTCATCGATTTCATTCCTCTGCACATTCAGTGGCAGGAAATGGACTGCTACCACCAGTTCGCACTATCAGGACGGTGAGATTTGCACAGTTTGTGCCTACTGCTTTTGAGCGTTCTTAATCAACTAAGTGGAAGTACTGTATGACTATGCCTATTACACACACCCGACAGTTGGTGGTACCTCACCCAGCCTCCAACTCCCACGCGCCCCCACCCTTCCAAAAAAACGTTTCTTGGGAGAGCACATGGAGAGAGGCAAGGAGGAGGAAAAACGCACGTAGGCGCCTCTTCCTGAGATTTCTGGTAAAGTAGAAAGCCTGGGAGCCTAAATAGTGTTCTTCTTGATTTGCAAGGCTGTAGGTGGGCTCCCAAGGACTTGGAATAAAAAGCAGGGAGGTTCCCCCTCCCCGAACCCTACGCGTTAGGAGGCAAAACAGCAACTGACAAGAGGTGGGAGGAGAATGGAATCGCGCAAAGGTTTGCGCCCACAAGTTAGACAAACAACAGCCCTACCCACTACTCGGGGTGTCCCCAAGTTGGGGCTGGGCCTTTCTCCTTCCCGCACCGCCTCCCGGGCTGACTAGAGTGAGAAAAGGGTTAAGTAGAGAAGGGGGTGCTCTTCCGCCCCCACGCCGTCTCCGCGCCTCGGCGTGGCCACTCCTTTAGCGGCTCCCCGAGTTGCACAGCGAGGTCGCGGTCACCCTTGGGAGGGGGCCCCGGGTGCCCCCGTGTTCAACGACAGGAGGATTCCGGGGCTCTCCCTGTCCCTAAGGCCGGCGGGGGCTGCGGGAGCACTCACCAATTTGGGTTTGTTTTTCGTTTCCTCTTCATTGGCGGCCCGGTTCCCCGCGCTCCGCTTGTTGCTCCGACCCCCACCGGGTTCCTCGCTGCCGCCTCCCGCTCCCGACGCCGCCGCCCCGGGCTGCTCCATCTTTCTCCGGCCCTGTCACCTGTGCCCTGTAACCCCACCTCTCCTCAACTGAGGAAGCACCTCAGGGCGCTCACGCTGCCCCGCGCTGACTCGGCGGCACCTCTTCCTGCGGGAGAGTGTTTCTGCCCGGGAAGCTGCCGATTTCAGGCCCCCGGGACTACCGGCTCCCAGGCACCCCAGACGCAACCACGCAGTTGCCACTACTCGGCGCTGGGGCAAGCCCTGCCCCTGAGCAGTTGCAATTACCACGGTCGCCGCCGCCCTCAGGGCGTGTTTAGGGTGGAGGGAAAAGTAGGTGCCTATCTCTTTAAGAGGGCCTCAACACACGTGATTCTTCAAAGTGCCCGCATCGGCAGCCCCGGCGCGCAAAGCTGCTTCCTACTCCCGGAGCCCAGCCGGCCCCAGCAACTGAGCATGCCCGGCGCGGCGTCTGGAGCCTAACAGAGTACTTTCAGCTGCGGTTAGGCACTGATTTCACTTCCTAGTGGCCCAGGGGGAACAGGGAGGGAACTAATCAAGAGAAAGAAGGGGTAGCCCATTTTAGAGATAGGGAAACTGAGGCCCGGGAGGATCCGCCTGTAAGTTTCACTGGCGAGTCAACCAGAGTATCAGCTTTCACTCATGTGGGCCAGAGCACCTTCCCTCCCAGAGACCTCTCCGCGGGTGTGGCCCCGCCACACTCTGTGGAAAGACTTGATTGGCAAGGGAACTGGCATCCTATAGGAAAACCACCAGGAGTGCTGATTAATTGCCTCGACAGACTGTGTGGGTCAGAGAGGGAAGGGTGGTGGGTGCTTTCTGTTGCCATGATTACCTTGTGACCGAAGAAATACAGTTGTTTCTTTATTCCCATGCTGCGGGGTTGTTGAAGCAGCAGGCTCCCATAATCCCTAGGGGGTTGTTAGGCTCTTCAACCAAAACACTTACATACAGCTAGCAATTGAATGGAGTGCTACTTTCAGTTTCCCAAACTAGTTTAGAGTTGTTGTGGGGAGTGAATAAGATCATGTGTGTCAAAGCTTTGTTATGAATGAAAACCCCTAGACAAATGCTAGGTGTTTTTGTGCAGTAGCAGCAGCAGGGCACTGTAGGGACGATAGTCTTTAGTCCTTGCATTGTACCTAGCATTTTGTCCTCAGGACAAAATAGTGCCCACACGGTATTTCTCTCCTATCCTCTTTAAATGATGCCCTTTAAAAATAAAGGTACACACTGAGAACTTTAGAGGGGGTAGATAGGATTTGAATGAACCACCATCACAGAATAGGAGCACATATGCTAGGAAAGCTACCTATAAAGTAATTTTAATATGAAATCTATAAACATGCCGTACACCTATTACTGAAGATATCTTCAGACTATGACTCCTTTTGACCTTCTCCCCTTCAGGCTAAATTTAATATGCTGAATGGAATTTGTATCTGAACATATTTATTGAGTGCATTAGGATGCATTTGACCATGGTGTAGGTGTGAGGAGACAGTTAACTTGGGCAGTAGAATGAAAAGACCACTAGACTTTAATTCCAGCTTTGTCATTGTCATTAACTTTCTTTCTAATCATGGAGGCGTGACTTTTCTACTTCTAAGGTGGCAAGCTACTGAAGGACGGCAAAGAGGGAATACATGCTCCTAAACAGGGTGGACAAGGAGACCCATGGTAAATTTGCTTTGTTGAAATTCCTGTTTCACTTAAAATTTAGTGACTATAGTAACATTTAGTGAATATTTTGAATTCAAGTCAACACACACACACACACACACACACACGCAATTTATATAAATGTCTCCTTTCCTGGAACATTGGGTTTAAATGCATGCTTCAGAAAGATGTGACCTGTTTAGCCAATGCTTACATGTAATTCCTGTTTGAGCCATAGGTGTGGTCCATAGCTGAGGGCCCTCCAAGTGCAAACATGGTTCAATAGTCTGCCCAGTAGGCATTTCTTCAGCTCCTTAGAGTATACTAGGTGATACAGAGTGTCATGAGTAAGAAGGATGAAGATGACACAGTTTCTGGCTTTTAGAACTTCAGAGCCTACTGGGAGAGACAGACCATTAAAGAACTCCACTGCACTGTAACAGATGTGAGCAGGCAGCCTTTGAAGCACGTGAGAGAGGTAACTATTGGAGTGTCAGAGGCTCAGGGACACTTTTCCAAAGAAGATGATGTTTGAGCTGAGTCTTAAGGGTCTGATTCAAGTTAACATTTGTTGACAGCCTACTAAGTGTTAGTACTGTGCTAGGTATCATGTGTAGAATGTGGTGAACAAGACAGACATGGCTTGCTCTTATGGAGTTTCCAGGCTGTTTGGAAAGATATTAAACAAAAATGTATTAAGCAATTACAAGGCAAATAAGGCCAGTGAAGGGTATTCAGGCAAAGGAAATGACAATAGCATGTGCAGAGGCCCTGTGGTTAAGAAATTGGCAGGGACCTGGGGAGACTCTTGGCAGGGGAAGAAGCAGAACAGATCCTTATCTGTTCTAGATTGTGAAGGCCCCTAGTTAATAAGCTTCTTTTTTTATATAGACAGGATTTTTGCTCTTGTTGCCCAGGCTGGTGTGCAATGGCGCGATCTCAGCTCACTGCAACCTCCACCTCTTGGGTTCAAGTGAACCTCCTGCCTCAGTCTCCCCAGTAGCTGGGATTACAGGCATATGCCACCACACACGGCTAATTTTTGTATTTTTAGTAGAGACAGGGTTTCACCATGTTGGCCGAGCTGGTCTCAAACTCCTGACCTCAGGTAATCTGCCCACCTTGGCCTCTCAAAATGCTGGGATTACAGGCATGAGCCACCGCTCCCAGCCAATAAGTTTCATTACCGTTGTTTTAAAAGCGAAAGGGGGTTGGGTGAGGTGGCTCATGTCTGTAATCCAAGCACTTTGGGATGCCAAGGCAGGCAGATAACCTGAGATCAGCAGTTTGAGACCAACCTGGCCAACATTGAAAAACCCAGTCTCTACTAAAAATACTAAAATCAGCAGGGCATGGTGACGGGTGCCCATAATCCCAGCTACTCAGGAAACTGAGGCAGGACAATGGCTTGAATCTGGGAGGCAGAGGTTGCAGTGAGCCGATATCATGCCACTCTACTCCAACCTGGGTGACAGAGAGACTCTGTCTCCATAAAAATAAAAAATAAAAAGTGGAAGAGCAGGATAAGGAGGCCACTGTGATATGAATGACTTCTGTTTGGAGTGTATAAATAGACTTGAAAATGGATTGATATTACTTTGAATATAAAGTTGAGTTTCATTGTCCTCAGGCCAGGTTAATCTACATTTCATAACCAGTTAGAAGTACATGTAAAAGATCCATAATCTTTTCTGCAAAAAGTGAAAAAGTTTGTCCCTGATACAGTTTACATTTGACTTTATTGTGGTTACCTCAGCCCGTCTTAATTCTTCATGTTTGTTTTTCAGCATTTTGCTCCAGTAATGTAAACAGTAGTTTTAAACAAGCAAAAACCCTTCCTTCAGGCTTCAGGGTCACTAGCCTGGCAGAAACTAACACAGGAAAGGAGCCCCTGCTTTCGGTAAGGACGCTTTGTCCACTGATTATAAACCAAGCACCTCACCAGTTATGGTCCTACAGCTGATCTCTCTGCATCTATAATCCTTTATTTTTACCCTCCTGGGTCACACAAATAAGTTGGTAGAGGGAAAGATGTCTTTTCTTTAATGCTGAAGAAAGAAGGAGGCTACCACCATCAGTTGGGATATCAAAAATATGTGTTAGAACCACTGACCTTGTGGTCTCTCCCTCGGGCCTCTCATGACTGTGGCACCCAATCAGCATTTAAAAGCCAGCCCTGGGAGAGGCCTATAAAAGGCTACTGGGCCCTGTCTTTAAACTGACCTTAGAGCCATCTATTACCCCTGAGGATTTCTGACCATCTTGTTAGTATCCCTGTGACTTTCCGTGTTTCCCTTCTGCAGTGTGTTCTCATCTAAACAGTCTGCGTCGTTCATAGATGAAACATAGATTTGAAAAACATGAGAACCACCTCCAAGGTCACAGCAAAATGTTTATGCATCAAAGGTTCCCTAAGAATAAGCCGGTATTTACCAAGGATATAATACATGGCTAACACCAGACTAGATGTCCTGCAGATTAAAAAAAAAAAAAAAAAAAGCCAGACATTCTGCTATAATGTCATACTGTCTTTACCGAAGAATCTCCTGTTTTGCAGAATTGCACGCCTAACGTAGCAGGGCTTATCGGGAAAATATGGTTACGGAAGACCACTTAAATCCAATGCAACTTTATAGTCAGAGCACTAATGAAAACAACCATCCTAATAAAAATACGCAAATAAATCTCCACTGGCCTTTGCACCCAGCGTCACAGTCAACATCAATGCGTGGCAGCCTTTATGCTTCCTCCTTCCTGATGTCGATCCTCAAGGGCATTCACTTTTAATAGATGCTATTTTCTTCAGAATTAAAAATCTAATTGAGGAGTAGTCAGCTTTTTAAAAACACATGGTGAAAGGTCGGCACAGCTTCATTAGCACAGTACTCACCGCTTCACCAGATAGTTTAATGTTGTTGAAAACTTAGAGGTTGTAGCCACTAAACCAGTCATTACTTATACTGAAGGCAGACCTTTGTGCAGGATTCTTTTTCTTTAAAGTCTTCATATATTCCTAAGACTTCTTATTTGTGAGGAAGTTTGCTTCTGATCACTTCAAAACAAAGTGCTGGCTAGGCACAGTGGCTCATGCCTGTAATCCCAACACTTTGGGAAGCTGAGACAGGAGGATCACTTGAGCTGAAGTTCAAAACCAGCCTGGGCAACATAGTGAGACCTCGTCTCTACTAAAAATAAAAATTAACCGAGGAGGGTGGATCACGAGGTCAAGAGATCGAGACCATCCTGGCCAACATGATGAAACTCCGTCTCTACTAAAAATACAAAAAAATTAGCTGGGCGTGGTGGTGCTCGCCTGTAGTCTCAGCTACTTGGGAGGCTGAGGCAGGAGAATTGCTTGAACCCAGGAGGTGGAGGTTGCAGTGAGCCGAGGTCGTGCCACTGCACTCCGGCCTGGCACCTGGTGACGGAGTGAGACTCTGACTCAAAAATAAATAAATAAATAAATATTAAAAGATTAGCCAGGCCTGGTGGTACACACCTGTAGTCCCAGATACTCAGGAGGCTGAGGTGGGAGGTTGGCTTGAGCCTGGGAGATCGAGGCTGCAATGAGCTATGATTACACCACTGCACTCCAGCCTGGGTGACAGTGAGACCCTGTCTCAAAAAGAAAAAAAAAAAAGTGTTAAGAAAATTCACACGTATATCAACTGGACTGTCACATTATTTTGACATTATTCTCCTGTTTGCCAATTGCTAATATGTTATTTGTGGTACACAAACACTTGTAATGAAACAGACTGTAAAATATAAAATCCCTGCCATCATCAGACCTAAAATCTTGAGAAAATAAGAGAACTAAAGTGTGAAACAGAGAAAATTAGCTGCCTAGCTTGGAGATACTGACTCTAAACTCAATATAATATGGTGAAGGAGTGACATCCGTAGGGCCTAGAGTAGATAAAGTTTTCAAGGAGGAGGTAAGACTTAAGCTGCTGAGCTATGAAGCAGAAATCAGACTTGAATAGACAAAGCAAAGAAAGGAAATAAGGAAAAGACACCATATGGAGTGGTGTGGAAACAGTACTAACCAATAATGTTGAGAGGCCAGTGGCACTTGACTAGAATGGTGAGAACATAGATGTTGAATAATTGTAGGAAACATGCGTATCCCCATAGTGTATTCCCAGTTTGTAAACATATTTGAATGGAAGACATAGTGGGAATGACTGATACAGATCTTTAGCAAGGAAGTTATAAAACAAAAGGTGTTTTAGGGAGCTGGTTTGGCAATGATATACAGAATAACTTTGAAAACTGATTTTCAAACTTGTTTTTCCTTCAGTACAGGAATTTTTTTTTTCGTTTTTGAGATGGAGCCTCACTCTGTCACCCAGGCTAGAGTGCAGTGGTACAATCTCGGCTTACTGCAACCTCAACATCCTGGGTTCAAGTGATCCTGCTGCCTCAGTCTCCCCAGTAGCTGGGATTACAGCCATGTACCACCATGCCTGGCTAACTTTTGTATTTTCAGTAGGAACGGGGTTTCATCATGTTGGCCAGGCTGGTCTTGAACTCCTGACCTCAGGTCATCCACCCACCTCAGCCTCCCAAAGTGCTGGGATTACAGGCATGAGCCACCGCACCAGGCTGAGTACAGGATTGTTTTCTAAATAAAACTCTTCATAGAACCCCAACAGATACAAATGTAGATGACCTGTTTGAAATCAGTGCGAGAGCGGAGGCCTGCTCATGTCCACTTGGCTTCCCTCATCCTCTGAGGCAACCCTTTGAGGCACCACTACTGAATTCCAGCTTAAACTAGATAAAGTTGTGAGGATTGGAACTGGCGTGGCCCCAGAGGAAATGAATAGCAACAAATGAATCCAAGAGTTGTTTAAAAGGAATAAACTGTTCCTCCTCACATATTATACACAGGAAACAAAGGAAAAGAGAGAGTAAACAAGAATTACCAAAATGTTGGCCCAAGGGAATAAAAGACTAGTGGTAAACTAAGAGATATTGTGTCAGCAGGTGCCTGTCATTGACAGGCAAAGCCGGATCAACGAACCTGGTACCTAGAAACTTAAAAAACCTAATTAGGGCCAGACAGAAAAGCTAAGAAAGTTCCTCTAGTCACCAGCAAAAAGAGTCTGGTCAAGCTGGTAAAGCATGGAGTAGGGGTTTGGGGATGTAACAGTGGGCAATAAGCAGGCAAACTGCCGGACTCTGAAAATCCAGCAGTGGATGCCCTGGCAGGCTGACAAAACAGAATCCAGAAAATCTGGTGGCGGGCAATAGGCAGAGGTCGATTCAAAGTATGGAGCAGGAATCCAGTCATGGGGATTGGGATTCAAAAACAAATGATTAATCCAGTAAGAGGTCTGGCAAGACAATGCCGAACAAGGCAGAGAACTGGTCCTAAAGGAACCAGCACATCAGATGAAGTCCGTGAAAGAGAGGCAGACACAGAGAAATAAAATTGGTACACAAGATACCCAGTTACTTCAGCTGGTCTGTGAGAGCAAAATAGGACCATCAGCGATAGGTCTGCTTGATGCCAAGCCACCAAACTACTAAATACTGCTCCTTAATCCTCTCTGACTAGGAGCAGGGTTGGTTCCAGTGGAGGAAAAGAAGACAACAAGAAAAACCTGTAAACAGTAATAACCAGTAATGGTCACTTAACTGGAGGTAAAGGTTACTGGGCTCAGGTGTGATGATTATAGGGCTGGAGGCAAGAAGCCAGGCAGCTAAAGCACAGCCCCAAAAAATCTGTCCAAGTGACACCAGTGCCAGTTTCTCTTTTTGGGGAAAGTGTCAAGCCTAATAGAGTCTTTGAGAATCCTCAAACTTAAGCCTCCTATAGTTTTATATAGTATGCTGAAAACCAGCCCTTTGAATTTAATCTGGAAAATCTGCTTCTAATAAAGAACAACAGACTTTTCTTTCTTACATTCATCAAGGCCCCAAAGTGATTTTCAAGAATGGCTTAACAGATGATGAATGGTAATTATCCAACCTGTACGTTACTAAGACATATAGTAATGAGCACTCAGAGAAAAACTTCATAGAGTTCAAAAGCAAGACTAAAATTATGCTATTAAAATCTAGTGTCTCTTATTTTGTGGTTTGTGTTTTTATGTCCTTTTCAAAATATTAATCACATGAAAATTGAGAAACACATGTTCGACATCTGTAAATAATAACCTGTTTTCTTATCTGGGCATCACTAGTCAGGCAAGCCTAAAATCAGCTTTATTTACATTTAATATATTCTCCCACATCAATTTTAACAGTTTTATTGAGATGTAATTCATATGTAATTTACCATTATAAAGTGTACAAGGTTTTTCGTATATTCAGAGTTGTATCACCATCACCACCCCATTTATCCCTTACCTGTCACTCCTCCCTCAGTCCTCCCAAACCACCCCTCAACACATGCACTGCCCAAGGCAACCGCTAATCTATGTCTGTATATTTGCCTGTTCTGGACATCTCATATAAATTGAATCGTACAATGTGTAGTCTTTTGGAATTGGCTTCTTTCACTGAGAGTAATGTTTTTAAGATTCATCCAGACCACATCAATTTTGGTTTGCTCGTTATTACCTCTTTGTTTCTTGGATACAGATACAAGTCAGTTGTTTAAGACCCTCCCCTCCTGTGCACATAGTGACCAAAATATGCCTACTTACAATTCCAAAGAGTTTGATATTCTCACATGAACGCATCTAATCTTGCCCCCTGTCTCCTGGCAAAGGCCAGAGACTTGTGGGTTGGATTTCCTACACAATTGTATAATAGAATAATTTCCTTCTGATACATGGCCTATGTCTGGCATATTATAGAAATGATCACAAATACCATATTTAGTCGGGTATACATTATATACAGAACAGCTCCTAGGAGTCTATATAAGCTGATTAAACAGGGTAACTCAGAAACTAATTATATTAAATTATATTTTACCTGGTATAGTAGCAGGGAATACATAGGCCTTAACTTACTTATTTTTTAAGTCTCCTATTCCAACATATTATAAGCTAAAATGTACACCCACATTATCATCAGATTCATTTGGAAGGGCTTCTTCGAAGAAATTTGCACATGAATTTTAAAGAAAATTTTTGAGAAAGACTTCAGTCACTGGATAATTTCCTGAAAACGGATGCTGGAATATGTATTTTGCTGCTTTCATTTTATTTATTATTTTTTCAAATAACCCTGTAACATTGGCCTCCTGCTGCATTCAAAACAGGCTAACTTGAGCAGCCATCTCATCAACATGAGCAGCTTCACCTCACACCTGCTATAAGGGCAGACCTGCCTCTAAACCCTATAAACCAACCTTGATTTGCCTCAAATTTTTAATTATTTTTTTTCTTTTTTTGAGAGAGGGTCTCACTCTGTCACCCAGGCTGGAGTACAGTGGCATGATCATAGCTCATTGTAGCCTCAAACTCTCAGGCTCAAGCATCCACCTGCCTCAGCCTCCCGAGTAGCTGGGACTACAGACGTCTGCCACCATGCCCAGCTCATTTTTAAAATTGTTTTGTAGAGATGAGGTCTTGCTTTGTTGCCCAGGTTGGTCTCAAACTCTTGGGCTCAATTGATCCTCCCACCTGGGCCCAGCCTGCATCAAAATTTTTCTCCTTTAATCCCTCAGCATGTTGTTGCTTCACACCATCAAAATGTCTCCAAACTTTGATTAAAATTGTGACCAAATTCAAAGGCACACAAGGGTGAACTTGATTCCAAATCCATAGAATAATGCTTTTCCATCATAGGCACAGCCCTGTATGTGGCCCTACAATAATATAGAACTATTAGGAGATTGGTTTTTCTATTATGATGTAGGATTATAAAGCAGATTAGATTTTATCTAGTATGTTAGAACTTATATATCTGATTTTAATTAAATAATATTAACACACATTCGGTAGTAACTGTACAGTTCATTATGCTAAATAAAGATAAGTGAATGATATACTATTCATGGTCTCAACAGGCTTAGTATCTAGTCAAGGCAACTGACTGCAAAACAATTACAGAAACAGGAGAAAGAAAGCAGGAAAGGTTTCATAGAAAAGCTGGGCCTTTGCAGGAGAATTGCTTGAACCCAGGAAGCGGAGGTTGCGGTGAGCCGAGATCGTGCCACTGAACCCCAGCCTGGCACCTGGTGACAGAGCGAGATTCTGTCTCAAAAAAATAAATAAATAAAAAGAAAAGCAAAGCTGGGCCTTTAATTATGAGTAGGATACCAAATGTTGGAAGTGAGAGAAAAGGGCATTGAGGTAGACAGGACAGTATAACCCAACGGCATAGAGAAAGGAAAATTGGGCTGAATTTGATTAGTGGTCTAAATGAAGCTGAAGAGTAGGGGTTGTGATTGTATAGTGTGACTTAAAACTGAAAAAGCAGAGTGGCATCACATCAGAGATATTTTGAATGCCATCATGAATTCCAAATTTATTCTATAGGCTGTGGTGAGTCACCAGAAAAAAATGAAAAGGAGAAACACATGATCAGACCTACATTTTAGGAAAAATGCTCTGGCATTGGAATGTTGAATGGTTTGTAAGTTGAAAAACTGAACGTGGGGAGATAAATAAAGACAGCCCTTTCAAAAGCCATTCTCCGGTTGGGGAATATGTGTTAGTTCAACCTGGGTGCCAGTTACAGAAACCTGACCTAGAGTAGATATCCAGGGAAGTCCAGAGAGGGAGGAGCTGAAAGAGTGAGCTGAGGCAAAATCTGTTAAGAATAACCAAGAGTAAAAAAACAAAAATAAACAGAGGGCAAATGATTAAAGTCTCCATTAGACTTGGCTTGAGGACCCAAGAGTTGACAAATTGGAGCCAAGATCAAAGTGGGAAGGTGCCTTAAGGAAGGAAGGAGAATGGATGGTAAACACCCTAGAGGCATCCAGACCTTACCTTTATTTGTTAGTGGATATGAGATGCATGGGTATGTTGGTCTGGTTTAAGGGACCAGGGGCAACTAGATATTTCAATGATAGACATACAGTCATGAGACTAGGATCTGGGGCAGTAGAAAAGAGAATGTCAAGAGAATGTCAAGATGGGAACAGATTTTAGAGGTAAAGTTGTCAGGATTTGGTGACCTAATACAGGGAATGGGAGAATCAGAAAAGTGGAAGGGGATTCTGAGATTTCAACACTGAGTAGGAGTAGTGATAATATTACATTAAGATTAGGAAACTAGGAAAAGAAATATATTTATAAAAATGTGATGAGAGAGAAAGAGTGAAAGAGAGATAAAGCAACACTTCAGATGCCTGCAAGATACACAAATATAGATGTCCTTAGAAATTAGGTCTGGCATTACTGAGAAAATTTGGAGACAGAGATGAAGCCTTCTTAGCTTGATGCAAAAGTAATCACAGCTTTTGCCATCATGGCAAAGTTTTGTAGAGATAGGGTCTTGCTTTGTTGCCCAGGCTGGTCTCAAACTCCTGGGCTCAATTGATCCTTCCACCTGGGCCCAGCCTACATCAAAATTTTCCTCCTTTAATCCCTCACCATGTTGTTGATTCATGCCATCAAAATGTCTTCAAACTTTGATTTAAATGGTGGCCAAATTCAAAGGCACATAGGGGTGAGCTTGATTCCAAATCTGTAGAGTAATGCTTAATCCCTCACCACATTGTTGTTCACAGCATCACCACTATTATGGCAAAAACTGCAATTACTTTTGTGCCAATCTAATACATAACAGTATTAGTTGAAGATGTGGAATAGTTGAGATCATCAAAGGAAAATGTAGCAAGTTTATGAAAATCAAAGAAAGAAGTCTATGGGAACTCATTTTAAGTGTGGGCAAGGAAAATAAACCATTCAAGGAAAGAGCCTACTCATAGCAGATTCTGAGATTTCGCTACTGAGTGACAGAGAGAGTGATGATACCATGATACTGTAAGGCAGATAAATAATCTAGAAAGAGAAACAGTTTTGATATTGGATGGTTGGGTGCTGAGAGAAAAATTCACACAGCTAGGATGGGACACATGAGAATGCAAGAACACAAAGGCCATGCATTAACTTTAGAGGCATGGTAGCCAAAAAAGTCAGAAAGAATGAGATCTTTGGTGACATTAAAGATGGAAATCAGGAAACTGAAGAGCAGATTTCTTCTTGAAAACAATGTACCCTTAGAAGGCTATACCCACATTAAAATCAAGCTAACATTCCTCAGAACTCCACTTTTGAAATTCCTTTCAGAGACAGTTCACTAGCTAAATAAAAAGTCAGAGGGTATCCACTGTTGACATTCATGTACGTCTGGTGCTTTCTTTCTCTCTTATACTCCTTCCCCTTCGCTCTTCCCTTCTCTGTCTCACATTTACCTAGCTTAGTTCGTTATTCTTCTCTTTCTGCCAAATACAGTAGTTCTGACCCTACCCCTTTGTTTCATGAAAGCTTCTGCTGGTGTTGGCCTCTGACCAGACACAGGGTAGAAGAACTATACAGGGCAGGGGTAGGTGGGTCAAGGCACAGAGGGATCCAGGAAATAAATATCTGATGAACCTTGAAAATACTATGCTAAGCAAAAGAATCCAATCACACACAAAAAACACATATTGTATGATTTAATTTACATGGAATGTCCAGAATAGGCACATCCACAGAGGAAAAAAAAATAGATTAGGGATTCCTAAGGAGTTAGAGAAGAGGGAATAGGAAGTAACTACCATTCTACCACAGGAATGAGGTTTTTGTTTCTCAGATAATAGAAAATGCCTGGAATTACAGTATTACAGAGTACTGATGGTTGCACAACTTTGTGAATATACTCAAAACTACTGAATTGTGCGCTTTGAAAGTGTTATGATATGTGAACTATATCTAAATTCTTAAAGAATGTATTGTGAGCAGGCATGAGAAACAGGGATAGTTTCCTTCCAGAGCTTACTGCCTATTATAAATGATAAATTCAGGATTCTTTTATTATAATGTACTCTACCACATATGCAGGTATCTTCTGGCCTTCTTTACATCACACTGTGGGAAGTGGAGCTCAGGGAACTGGTATAATTGCTGACACTTTGGCTACTGGCATTGCTGGTGTTAGTAAACTATTCTTTGTCTCTGACCCTGGGGTCTTGTGTACGCTGCCAGCATCTATATAGCTGACTAACTTATTAACTTGTACATAGTATAAAATCTCAGACCCTTCAACGTTCCTGGCAAAGACCATAAAATAATTCAGTTCAACTTTCTCATTTAAAAAATTTTAAAGTTAAATTACAGTTTTATATTTAATTTCATGAAAGCTGAGGATGAAGAAATCTATAAGAAGCAAAAGCTGGTTACTTTATGAAATAGATTTTGTTAGCATTTGTCATGCCTTATTTCTCTTTATTTTATATACACATATTAGAGTTCCATTTTGAATACACAACTCCAAAGAGGAGTCTCTGACTTTTTCTTGTTGGTATTTGCTGACTTTCCATTTCTAACAGCATCTTTGAAGGACTAAGGAATAGAGACCTAAAATGAAGAATCACTGGTGAACGCAGGAATTGGCGATCAATTTATTCTTGGATATCAGGAAAAATGGTGGTATGAAAAATAATTTGGAACAGACTGCTTCTTGAAGTGTATCATAATTTCAGAGTAACTTTTATACAATAGATACATGCTAAGTGATACAGTACTTCATTATGAATTGGGTTATCTCGCCACTTTTTACTCTGGGGGTATTAATAGGGGTTGTTCTAGAACTTTGCAAACAATTTTGTGTAGTTGTTTTTTAACTGTTCTTAGATTTCTGAGTTCTTCTATATAGCATTGTTGTTAATGATTACTTAGTTTATAGTATCCTATCAAGACTGATTTTTAATTTGAATAACATGGTCTGCAAGGTCATGACCATTTTATAACGACAAAATTCACATATTTCTACTAATTTTTTTGGCAAATATAAACAACATTTTATAAAGAATTTTTTTTTTTTTTTTGAGACGGAGTTTCGCTCTTGTTACCCAG
>NW_016107525.1:2473400-2477692 GCF_001604975.1 Cebus imitator
CCCCTCCGCTCTTCCCTACTCTCTCTCATATTTACTCATTATTCTTCCCTTTCTGCCGGACATAGTAGTTATAACCCTACCGCTCTGTTTCCATGGAAGTTTCTGCTGGTGTTGGCCTCTGACCAGACACAGAGTAGAGGAACTATACAGGGTCGGGGCTAGTCCAAGGAGCCAATTTGAAGCCAGGAGCCAAGGAAAGCAGTAATTGCAATGCATCAGAAAGCAGACTGACTGCCATAATTGTATTTGTGTGCTGAAAGTCTGCTCTAAGGGCTGGAGGCTTATAACATACAAATTACAGTAAGTTAAGAATTTCCTAGATATATGCTTATATATGAAAAGTCATAGACAAAGCACACAGATAGATACACATGAAGATAACCCTTAATTTATCACGTTAATATGTACACAAACAAACATGTCTATTTTAATAATGACATAGAGAATATGAATATTTATTTTGGTTATTTAGGAGTAGATTGCATTTCACTTTCTAAATTTATTTTTCCTCTCTGTTACTTCTAGAAAGTGGAACTAGCTTTATTTGGGCAGTGAGCTACACTTTGGAAATACTTTTCAAGAGCTTTAGAGTATAAATCCTACATCCTGATTCTGAGCTCTTACCTCTAGGCAGCTGATACTGTTTGTCTGCGTCCTCACCCAAATCTCATCTTGAATTCCCATGTGTTGTGGGAGTGACCTGGTGGGAGGTAATTGAATCATGGGGGCAAGTCTTTCCTGTGCTGTTCTCGTGATAGTGAATAAGTCTCATGAGATCTGATGGGTTTAAAAAGGGGAGTTTACCTGCACAAGCTCTCTTCTCTTGTCTGCTGCCATGTGAGACATGCCTTTCAGCTTCCGCCATGATTGTGAGACCTCACTACCCACTTGGAACTGTAAGTCCATTAAGCCTCTTTCTTTTGTAAGTTGCCCAGTCTTGGATATGTCTTTATCAGCAGCGTGAGCATGGACTAATACAGCAGCACATTAAATTTCTAACTTTAGAGTGACCCATGATCATTGATTCTAATTTAGAGACGTGCCTCTGGGTGATTATGGCATATCCAGAGGGTTCACCATGTGACCATCAGAGGTGAGAATTCTTAGCTACATTAGCTAATTCTATACATCAAGGCAATTCACAGGAAAGGGTCTAGAGGACAAGCCATGGAGATAAACCGGTGGTCAATAGGAACAGTGTTGACCTAGAACAGTGGTTCTCTAACTATGGTTCCCAGACCAACGGCATCAGCCTTACCTGAAAACCTGATAGAAATAAAAATCATTGAGCACCAACCCAGATCTACTAGATTAGAAACTCTGTGGTGAAATCCAGCAATCTGTGTCTTACCAAGCCCACCAGTGATTCTGAAGCCCACTAAAACTTGAAAATGACTGAAATAGAAGAAAATATGGCATGAACAGGAGGGTTATAGGACAGAGGAGAGAAAAACAAAACAAGGTACCAGCAATGGAGATAGAATTGAATTAAGGAGGGGAATACTGAAGGAGTAGTTTACCAAATAGTATCGTTCTGACTGCCTTTTCAAGAACAGTTCTTCCATGCGGATGTTTTAAAATGGCTAAACTGCACATTTAAAATGCAACAATAAATGGAGTGGAATGAGAGACCAAATATTGAGTCAAAGGTAGAACCAGAGTCGGGGCGGATGGTGTAAGAGATGGATCAAATCCAAACCAGCATGAGCCATCAAGAGTAGAACAAAGCACAACAGTGGTAGATAAGTAAAAGAAGAGGTGAATCAGTTGCTTCTGATGGTTTACAAAAGCTCTGACACTCCTGAGACCACCGGAGAGAAGAACAAGCCACTCCAAGGGTAGGAGTTAGGTCAAGGAGAAGGAAGATATATACACACATGTATACATATGTACATATATGTATACATGTGTGTATATACATATGTGTATATATCTCCCTTCTTGTATATGTATATGTATATATGTGTATATATATCTCCCTTCTCCTTGTATATGTATATATGTGTATATGTGTGTGTGTGTGTGTGTGTGTGTGTGTTGATATTCCAAAATTATCTGAGTGGGTGCTTGAAAAAATAATACATTCAGAATAATCCCGGCCTTTGATATTGCAGCAGGGGGCGTGGTCTATGAAACCACCTTATTTCACATTCACAGGCCTCAAATGAGCATGGAATTTCTAATACTAACATAAATCAATAGATCTATAAGAAAGTAGATACATTTAAATCTGACTAAAATGGTTGTGGTGGTTGTAAATTAGCCTTTGTCATAATTTGAATACACTTGCCAGTAGGATTTATGGTTATCAGCAACACAAAGTCTGTGAGAGGGATACTATCTAGGATTGGTAGAGATCCAGGTATTTAAGACCAAGGACCTGCGACTGGGTGCACGGGCTCATGCCTGTAATCCCAGCAGTTTGGGAGGCTGAGGTGGGCAGATCACTTGAGATCAGGAGTTGAAGACCAGCCTGGCCAACATGGTGAAACCCCATCTCTACTAAAAATACAAAAATTAGCTGGGCATGGTGTCAGGTGCTTGTAATCCCAGCTACTTGGGAGGCTGAGGCAGGAGAATAGCTTGAACCTGGGAGGCGGAGGTTGCAGTGAGCCAAGATAATGCCACTGCACTCCAGCCTGGGTGACAGAGCGAGACTCAATCTCTGAATAAATAAATAAATAAATAAATAAATAAATAAATAAATAAATAAACAAACAAGGACCTGGGAACAGATTCTTCTGTATAGTTTGGCTTCAGGTGGTGGTGGAAGAGCAAGGAGCTGGTCATTCAGGTAGAAAATCTCAGCAGGCTCCACTGTTGTGCAGGCTGTATCTGGTGCCTAAATATCCAGTCAGGCAGGTGGGTCAAGCCACAGGGGGATCCAGGCAATAAATATCTGATGAACCTTGAAAATATTATGCTAAGTGAAAGAATCCAGTCACAAAAAGCCACATATTGTATGATTTAATTTACGTGAAATGTCCAGAACAGGCACATCCACAGAGAAAAAAAAAAGATTAGCAATTCCTAGTGATTCGAGGGAATAGGAAGTAACTACCATGGTACCATGGGTGTGAGTTTTTTGTTTCTCAGATAATAGAAAATGCTCTGGAATTATAGCATTATGGAGTGGTGATGGTTGCACAACTTTGTGAATATACTCAAAACTACTGAATTGTACACTTTGAAAGTGTTATGATATGTGAATTGTATCTCAATTTTTAAAGAATGTATTGTGAGCAGGCATGAGAAACAGGGATAGTTTCCTTCCAGAGCTTACTGCCTATTATAAATGATAAATTCAGGATTCTTTTATTATAATGTACTCTACCACATATGCAGGTATCTTCTGGCCTTCTTTACATCACACTGTGGGAAGTGGAGCTCAGGGAACTGGTATAATTGCTGACACTTTGGCTACTGGCATTGCTGGTGTTAGTAAACTATTCTTTGTCTCTGACCCTGGGGTCTTGTGTACGCTGCCAGCATCTATATAGCTGACTAACTTATTAACTTGTACATAGTATAAAATCTCAGACCCTTCAACGTTCCTGGCAAAGACCATAAAATAATTCAGTTCAACTTTCTCATTTAAAAAATTTTAAAGTTAAATTACAGTTTTATATTTAATTTCATGAAAGCTGAGGATGAAGAAATCTATAAGAAGCAAAAGCTGGTTACTTTATGAAATAGATTTTGTTAGCATTTGTCATGCCTTATTTCTCTTTATTTTATATACACATATTAGAGTTCCATTTTGAATACACAACTCCAAAGAGGAGTCTCTGACTTTTTCTTGTTGGTATTTGCTGACTTTCCATTTCTAACAGCATCTTTGAAGGACTAAGGAATAGAGACCTAAAATGAAGAATCACTGGTGAACGCAGGAATTGGCGATCAATTTATTCTTGGATATCAGGAAAAATGGTGGTATGAAAAATAATTTGGAACAGACTGCTTCTTGAAGTGTATCATAATTTCAGAGTAACTTTTATACAATAGATACATGCTAAGTGATACAGTACTTCATTATGAATTGGGTTATCTCGCCACTTTTTACTCTGGGGGTATTAATAGGGGTTGTTCTAGAACTTTGCAAACAATTTTGTGTAGTTGTTTTTTAACTGTTCTTAGATTTCTGAGTTCTTCTATATAGCATTGTTGTTAATGATTACTTAGTTTATAGTATCCTATCAAGACTGATTTTTAATTTGAATAACATGGTCTGCAAGGTCATGACCATTTTATAACGACAAAATTCACATATTTCTACTAATTTTTTTGGCAAA
>NW_016107525.1:2478743-2480872 GCF_001604975.1 Cebus imitator
CCAAAATGTACATGTTGAAGTCCCAACCC
This sequence comes from Cebus imitator, assembly GCF_001604975.1. Classification (NCBI taxonomy): domain Eukaryota; kingdom Metazoa; phylum Chordata; class Mammalia; order Primates; family Cebidae; genus Cebus; species Cebus imitator. The sequence continues at coordinate 2,478,773 of NW_016107525.1, forward strand.
CCATATCTCAAAATGTGACTGTATTTGGAGATATGGCCTTTAAAGAGGTAATTAAGTTAAAATGAGGTCTTTAGAATGGGCCCTAATCCAATATGACTGGTATTCTTAGACAGTTAGGACACAGACACACAAAGGAAAACCAAGTGAAGACACAGGAAGGAGACAGCCATCTGCAAGCCAAGGAGAGAGGCCTCAGGAGAAACCAACCCTGCTGATACCTGGACTTCAGACTGCCTTCTAGCCTCCAGAATTGTGAGAAAATAAATTTATGTTGTTTAAGCCATGCAGTCTGTGGTACTTTGTTATGGCAGTCTTAGCAACTAATACAATAGCTAGCAAACTAATAACATCACTAAAAGATTGTTTTGGTAAGTATAGGTTTGAAAAATTTCTCATGCTCCTATGGGAATATTTATGTATACTACATTAGAGCCTCTTCCCCTCTACAAAAAATATCACACTATAGTGACCAAGTATTTTCTTTTCCTTAATGTCTTTCCTTAACACAAATTTGTGCACATACTGACAGTTCCTTATTCACAGAGTCTCACTCTGTCACCCAGGCTGGAGTGCAGTGGACATCATAGCATTCTACAGCCTTGATCTTCCAGGCTCCAGGTCACCTCAGCCTCTCGAGTAGCTGGGGATACAGGTGCACATCACCACACCCAGCTAATTTTTAAAAATTTTTTATAGAGTTGGGAGTCTCACTATGTTGCCAGGGCTGGGCTAGGCTCAAGTGATCCTCCTGCCTCAGCCTCCCAAAATGCTAGTATTACAGGTATGAGCCAGCACACTGCCTCCACCCACTTTTAACAACATAATCCCTTAGCTCCTGAGTAGAATCACAGAACCCCGTCACATCTGTAATACTTTCCCTTTCTTTCCTTCTTTCTTTCTTTCTTTCTTTCTCTCTCTCTCTCTCTTTCTTTCTTTCTTTCTTTCTTTCTTTCTTTCTTTCTTTCTTTCTCTTTCTTTCTTTCTTTCTTTCTTTCTTTCTTTCTTTCTTTCTTTCTTCCTTTCTTCCTTTCTTTCTTTCTTCTTTCTTTCTTTTTCTTTCTCTTTCTTTCTTTCTCATTTCTTTTTTCTTTTTTCTGAGATGGAGTCTTGCTCTGTAGCCCCAGGCTAGAATGCAATGGCATAGTCTAGGCTCACTGCCACCTCCGCCTCCTGGGTTCAAGTGATTATCCTGCCTTAGCATCCAGAGTAGCTGGGATTACAGGCACGTGCCACCACGCCCGGCTAATTTTTCTATTTTTGGAAGAGACAGGGTTTCACCATGTTGGCCAGGCTGGTCTCGAACTCTTGACCTTGGGTGATCTGCCCGCCTTGGCGTCCCAAAGTGCTGGGATTACAGGTGTGAGCCACCACGCCCAGCCACCTCTAATACTTTCTAAAGCATCTTCTAATTTCTCTTTAACTAGGTACTATCATCTGCTTCTTCAGCATTATTAATTTACTAGAACAACATGTGGGACAGGAACCTTATCTTAGAAAACTATGAATCATAAACGGAATTAATGAATACACAAAAAGAAGAGCTTGTTCTTTTAAGAAATCTTGTTATTTTTTATGTTTAATTTTGATATCAGAATTGACTTAATTTCATCACAGGAAGGGCCCAGTATCATATTATTTTTAAAGGAGGCGATTGTTTTTCATATAACTTTTTTCTAGAAAAGTTACAAGCAATGAATAGGAACATTCACAGTTTTTCTGAAAACAAAGCAATATGTTACAATCTTTTGAAGTCCAATAGCTTATTTCTAACAAGATATATCCAACTCTAGAGAGCCATGTAGATAGATCCTTTAACATAATAATGAACCACATTAGCAGATTTATCAGAAGAAGAACATTTCTGGCCATAGCAGAATATTCATAAGCCATCAAATTTAGTTTGAGAGTACAGGACTGGGATTCCATAAAGCCATGGTGAGTTAGTTCCCAAGAGAAATCTAGTTTGTGATATACTTCAAATGATATATTATCAAACTTATAGTTATCTATCTTTTTTATGAGGACATAGAAACATTTTCTGACTTAAGAGTACACAGTAACTCGACTCAAGATTTCCTCTTTTTAGGGTAAAAATTATGG